>NC_089219.1:37185644-37500553 GCF_963924675.1 Phocoena phocoena
GTTATTACAAGATATTGAATATAGTTCCCTGTGCTATACAGTAAATCCTTATTGCTTACCTATTTTATGTAGAGTAGTTTTTATCTGTTAATCCCATACTTCTAATTTAACTCTCCCCCTTCCCCCTTTGGTAACCACAAATTTGTTTTCTATGTCTTTGAGTCTGTAAAACTACAACATTCTTAAAGGAAAACATGGGAGTAAGTCTCTGTGACCCTGGGTTAGGCAATGTTTTCTTAGACATGTATGACACAAAGAACAAAAGCAACAAAAGAAAGAATAGGTAAATGGACTTCAACAAAATTAAAACCTTCTTGGCTTCAAAGCATACTATTAAGAAAATAAAAAGGCAACACACAGAATGGGAGAATTTTTTGTAAATCATATAAGGGATAAAGGACTGGTACACAGAATATATAAAGAACTCTTACAGTTCAACAATAAAAAGACAACTCAATGTTAAAAATGGGCAAAAGATGTGACTAGATGTTTCTCCAAAGAAGATATACAAATATTTAATTAGCACATGAAAAGATGTTCAAGAGGGCTTCCCCGGTGGTGCAGTGGTTGAGAGTCCACCTGCCGATGCAGGGGACACGGGTTCGTGCCCCAGTCCTGGAAGATCCCATATGCCATGGAGCGGCTGGGCCCATGAGCCATGGCCACTGGGCCTGTGCATCTGGAGCCTGGGCTCCCCAACGGGAGAGGCTGCAACAGTGAGTGAGAGGCCTGCGTACCGCCAAAAAAAAAAAAAAGATGTTAAAGATCATTAGCCATTGGAAAAATGCACATCAAAATCACAATAAGATACCACTTTCACCCCTACTAGGATGACTAAAATTAAAAGACAGCCAACAGTAAGTGATGACAAGCATGTGGAGAAACTGGAACGCTGAAGGAAACATAAAATAGTGCAGTTAAGTTCCAGAAACAGGCTTTCTGAAAATGTTAAACATAGAGTTACCATACTGACCCAGCAATTCCACTCCTAGGTATCTACCCAAGAGAAAAAAAAACATATGTTAAGAGACTTGCCTGGTGGCGCAGTGGTTAAGAATCTGCCTCCCAATGCAGGGGACACGGGTTCGAGCCCTGGTCCAGGAAGATCCCACATGCTGTGGAACAACTAAGCCCGTGCCCACAACTACTGAAACCTGCATGCCTAGAACCCGTGCTCTGCAAAAAGAAAAGCCATGCAATGAGAAGCCTGCCCACCATGATGAAGAGTAGCCCTTGCTCGCCAAAACTAGAAAAAGCCTGCGCACAGCAATGAAAACCCAACACAGTCAAAAATAATTAATTAATTTTTAAAAAACCATGTTAACACAAAAACTTTTTTTTTAACATCTTTATTGGAGTATAACTGCTTTACAATGGCGTGTTAGTTTCTGCTTTATAACAAAGTGAATCAGTTATACATATACATATGTTCTCATATCTCTTCCCTCTTGCGTCTCCCTCCCTCCCACCTTCCCTATCCCACCCCTCTAGGTGGTCACAAACCACCTAGCTGATCTCCCTGTGCTATGCGGCTACTTCCTGCTAGCTATCTATTTTACGTTTGGTAGTGTATATATGTCCATGCCACTCTCTCACTTTGTCACAGTTTACCCTTCTCCCTCCCCATATCCTCAAGTCCATGCTCTAGTAGGTCTGTGTCTTTATTCCTGTCTTACCCCTAAGTTCTTCATGACCATTTTTTTTTCTTAGATTCCATATGTACGTGTTAGCATACGGCATTTGTTTTTCTCTTCCTGACTTACTTCACTCTGTATGACAGACTCTAGGTTCATCCACCTGACTACAAACAACTCAATTTCGTTTCTTTTTATGGCTGAGTAATATTCCATTGTATATATGTGCCAAATCTTCTTTATCCATTCATCTGTTGATGGACACTTAGGTTGCTTCCATGTCTTGGCTATTGTAAATAGAGCTGCAATGAACATTTTGGTACAGGACTCTTTTTGAATTATGGTTTTCTCAGGGTATATGCCCAGTAGTGGGATTGCTGGGTCGTATGGTAGTTCTATTTTTAGTTTTTTAAGGAACCTCCATACTGTTCTCCATAGTGGCTGTATCAATTTACATTCCCACCAAAAACTTTTATGTGAGCATTATTCATAAAAGCCAAAAAATAGATACAAGTTAAATGTCCATCAACTGATGAGTGGATAAACAAATGTGATAAATCCATATAATGGAACATTATTTGGCAATGAAAAGAAGTGAAGTTCTGCTACAAAATGAATGAACCTTGAAAACAGTGTTCCAGCTTAAAGAAATCAGTCACAAAAAACCACATATTGTATCATTCCATATATATGATGTGCCTAGAAAAGGCAAATCCATAGAGACACATATTAGATCAGTGGTTGCCTGAGGGGGAGTATTGGGAGTAACTGCTAATAAGCACAGAGTTTCTCTTTTGGATGATGAAAATGTTATAAAATTAATGGTGGGACTGCCCTGGTGGCGCAGTGGTTAAGAATCCACCTGCCAATGCAGGGGACATTGGTTTGAGCCCTGGTCCAGGAAGATCCCACATGCCACAGAGCAACTAAGCCCGTGTGCCACAACTACCGAGCCTGCACACCACAACTACTGAAGCCTGGGGACCTAGAGCCCATGCTCTGCAACAAGAGAAGCCACCACAATGAGAAGCCCGCACACCACAACTAAGAGTAGCCCCCGCTCGCCGCAACTAGAGAAAGCCTGCACACAGCAACAAAGACCGAAAACAGCCAAAAATAAATAAAAATAAAAATAAAAAAGTAAATAAGCAAATAAAATTAACGGTGATAGTTGTGCATGTTTGTGAATATACTAAAAGCCACTAAATTATATACTTTTTATTGGTAAAAAGGTAACTTTTATGACATTTGAATTATATCTCAAGAAAGCTGTTATTTTTATAAAAAGAAAGAAAGAGAGAAAGAATCTTAATGAGACCCAGAGGAACAAAGAAAAGGATGAGCATAGATTTCTTGAAAGAAAGAGTACACGCCAGAAGAGAATGAAGAAACATCTTTAGAGTACTGAAAGTAAAAATAAATAAACTTAGAATTATATACCCTACAAAAATATCTTTCAAAAATAAAAGTGAAATACTTTTTCAGACTTACAAAAGCTGAAAGAATTCATCAACAGCAGAAATTTTAAATGAAGTTCTGCAGGCAGAAGGAAAATTACATCAGATGGAAACCTGCATTTACATACAAAAAATGAAGCATACTGGAAACTGTAACAATGTAGATAAACCAAAGACTTAATTTTTTATTTAAATCTCCTGAAAATATAATTGACTGTTCAAAGAAAAAATAATAACAACATATTATAAAGTTTATATCGTATGTAAAAGTAAATTGTATGAAAACAATAGCACAAAGGCTGGTAGGGGAGAAATGGAAGTATACTGTGGTAAGGTTCTAATACTATAAGTGATGAAGTTTAGTACTACTTGAATGTAGATTGTGTTAAAAGTATAACCATATGCTGGCAAACTACAGCTCACAGACCTAATCTGCCCTGCCACCTGTTTTTGTAAATAAAGTTTTATTGTAATACAGCCACAGTCATTCATTTACATATTGTCTCTGGCTGCTTCTGTGCAACAACGACAGTGTCAAATAGTTGTGACAGTGATACTACAGTCTGCCTGGACCTTTACAGAAAAATATTTACTACCTGGATCTTTACAGAAAAACTTTGCTGACTTGGTATACACTATACATCCTCAAACAAGCACAAAAAGAGTTATAGCTAATATGCCAACAAAAAAGACAAAATGAAATCATAAAAGATACTCAAACCAAAAAGAAGCCTGAAAATTAAGAAAAAGAGAACAAAATACAGATGGGACAAGGAGAAAACAAATAGTATTTGATACATTTAATCACAACCACATCAATGATCTTCAAAAATGGTCTAAACATTTCAATAAAAAGGAAGAGATTATCAGGATGGATTAAAAAGCAAGACACAGATTGGTTCAGGATGGAGGAGTAGAAGGACGTGCTCTCACTCCATCTTGCGAGAACACCAGAATCACAACTAACTGCTGAACAATCATCTACAGGAAGATAGTGGAACTCACCAAAAAAGATACCCCACATCCAAAGACAAAGGAGAAGCCACAATGAGATGGTAGGAAGGGCACAGTCACAATAAAATCAAATCCCATAACTGCTGGGTAGGTGACTCACAAACTGGAGAACACTTATACAACAGAAGTCCACCTACTGGAGTGAAGGTTCTGAGCCCCACATCAGGCTTCCAAACCTGGGGGTCCAGCAACGGGAGGAGGAATTCCTAGAGAACCAGACTTTGAAGGCTAGCAGGATTTGATTGCAAATCCACAGGACTGGGGGAAACAGAGACTCCACTCTTACAGGGCACACAGAAAGTAGTGTGTGCATCGGGACCCAAGGGAAGGAACAGTGACCCCAGGGGAGACTGAACCAGCTCTACCAGCTAGTGTTGGAGGGTCTCCTGAAGAGGTGGGGGGTGGCTCTGTCTCACCTTGAGGACAAGGACACTGGAAGCAGAAGTTCTGGGAAGTACTCTCTGGCGTGAGCCCTCCCAGAGTCCGCCACTAGCCCCACCAAAGAGCCTGGGTAGGCTCAGTGTTGGGTTGCCTCAGGCCAAACAAAAAACAGGGAGGGAACCCAGCCCCACCCATCAGCAGTCAAGTGGATTAAAGTTTTACCGAGCTCTGCCCACCAGAGTAACAGCCAGCTCTACCCACCACCAGTCCCTCCCATCAGGAAACTTGCACAAGCCTCTTAGATAGCCTCATCCACCAGAGGGCAGACAGCAGAAGCAAGAACTACAATCCTGCAGCCTGTGGAACAAAAACCAGATTCACAGAAATATAGACAAGATGAAAAGGCAGAAGCCTATGTACCAGATGAAGGAACAAGATAAAACCACAGAAAAACAGCTAAATGAAGTGGAGATAGGCAACCTTCCAGAAAAAGAATCCAGAATAATGACAGTGAAGATGATGCAGGACCTCGGAAGAAGAATGGAGGCAAACATTGAGAACATGCAAGAAATGTTTAACAAAGACCTAGAAGAATTAAACAACAAACAGAGATGAACAATACAATAACTGAAATGAAAATTACACTAGAAGGAATCAATAGCAGACTAACTGAGACAGAAGAACGGATAAGTGACCTGGAAGACAGAAGGGTGGAATTCACTACTGTGGAACGGAATAAAGAAAAAAGAATGAAAAGAAATGAAGACAGCCCAAGAGACCTCTGGGACAACATTAAACGCAACAACATTCGCATTATAGAGGTCTCAGAAGGAGAGGAGAGAGAAAGGACCCGAGAAAATATCTGAAGAGATTATAGTTGAAAACTTCCCTAACATGGGAAAGAAAATAGCCACCCAACTCCAGGTAGCGCAGAGAGTCCCATACAGGATAAAACCCAAGGAGAAACACGCCAAGACACATAGTAATAAAATTGGCAAAAATTAAAGACAAAGAAAAATTATTGAAAGCAGCAGGAGAAAAACAACAAATAAAATACAAGGGAACTCCCTTAAGGTTAACAGCTGATTTCTCAGGAGAAACTCTACAAGCCAGAAGGGAGTGGCATGATAACTTAAAGTGATGAAAGGGAAGAACCTACAACCAAGATTACTCTACCCAGCAAGAATGTCATTCAGATTCCATAGAGAAATCAGAAGTTTTACAAACAAACAAAAGCTAAGAGAATTCAGCACCACCAAACCAGCTCTACAACAAATGCTAAAGGAACTTCTCTAAGTAGGAAACACAAGAGAAGAAAAGGACCTACAAAACCAAACCCAAAACAATTAAGAAAATGGTAACGGGAACATACATATCAATAATTACCTTAAACGTGAATGGATTAAAAGCTCCAACCAAAAGACACAGGCTTGTTGAATGGATACAAAAACAAGACCCATATATATGCTATCTACAAGAGACCCACTTCAGACCTAGGGACACATACAGACTGAAAGTGAGGGGATGGAAAAAGATATTCCATGCAAACGGAAATGAAAAGAAAGCTGGAGTAGTCATACTCATATCAGATAAAATAGACTTTAAAATAAAGACTGTTACAAGAGACCAGGAAGGACACTACATAATGATCAAGGGATCAATCCAAGAAGAAGATCTAACAATTATAAATATATATGCACCCAACACAGGAGCACCTCAATACATAAGGCAACTGCTAACAGCTATAAAAGAGGAAATCGACAGTAACACAATAATAGTGGGGGAATTTAACCCCTCACTTACACCAATAGACAGATCATCCAAACAGAAAATTAAAAAGGAAACACAACCTTTAAATGACACAATAGACCAGACAGATTTAATTGATACTTATAGGACATGCCACCCAAAAACAGCAGATTACACTTTCTCCTCAAGTGCGCATGGAACATTCTCCAGGACAGATCACATCTTGGGTCACAAATCAAGCCTCAGTAAATTTAAGAAAACTGAAATCATATCAAGCATCTATTCTGACCATAACACTATGAGTTTGGAAATCAATTACAGGGAAAAGAACGTAAAAAACATACATACATGGAGGCTAAACAATACGTTACTAAATAACCAAGAGATCACTGAAGAAATCAAAGAGGAAATCAAAAAATACCTACAGACAAATGACAATGAAAACATGACAATCCAAAACGTATGGGAGGCAGTTCTAACAGGTAAGTTTATAGCTATACAAGCCTAAATAAATAAACAAGAAAAATCTCAAATAAACAATCTAACCTTACACCTCAAGGAACTAGAAAAGAAGAACAAACAAAACCCAAAGTCAGTAGAAGGAAAGAAATCATAAACATCAGATCAGAAATAAATGAAACAGAAACACAGAAAACAATAGCAAACATCAATAAAACTTAAAGCTGGTTCTTTGAGAAGATAAACAAAATTGATAAACCATTACCCAGACTCATCGAGAAAAAGAGGGAGAGGGCTCAAATCAATAAAATTAGTAATGAAAAAGGGGAACTTACAACAGACACTGCAGAAATACAAAGCATCATAAGAGACTGCTACAAGCAACTCTATGCCAATAAAATGGACAACCTGGAAGAAATGGACAAATTCTTAGAAAGGTATAACCTTCCAAGACTGAACGAGGAAGAAATATAAAATATGAACAGACCAATCACAAGCACTGAAATTGAAACTGTGATTAAAAATCTTCCAACAAACAAAAGTCCAGGACCAGATTGCTTCACAGGTGAATTCTATCAAACATTTAGAGATGAGCTAACACCAATCCTTCTCAAACTCTTCCAAAAAATTGCAGAGGAAGGTACACTCCCAAACTCATTCTACGAGGCCACCATCACCCTGATACCAAAACCAGACAATGATACTACAAAAAAAGGAAATTACAGACCAATATCACAGATGAATATAGATGCAAAATCCTCAACAAAATACTAGCAAACAGAATCCAACAACACATTAAAAGGATCATACACCATGATGAAGTGGGATTTATCCCAGGGATGCAAGGATTCTTCAATATACGCAAATCAAGCAATGTGATACACCATATTAACAAATTGAAGAATAAAAATCATATGATCATCCCAATACATGCAGTAAAAGCTTTTGACAAAAGTCAACACTCATTTATGATAAAAACTCTCCAGAAAGTGGGCATGGAGGGAAAATACCCCAACATAATAAAGGCCATATATGACAAATCCACAGCAAACATCATTCTCAATGGTGAAAAACTGAAAGCATTTCCTCTGAGTTCAGGAACAAGACAAGGGTGTCCACTCTCGCCACTATTATTCAACATAGTTTTTGAAGTCCTAGCCACAGCAATCAGAGAAGAAAAAGAAAAGGAATACAAATTGGAAAAGAAGAAGTAAAACTGTCACTGTTTGCAGATGCCATGATACTATACATAGAGAATCCTAAAGATGCCAACAGAAAACTACTAGAGCTAATCAATGATTTTGGTAAAGTAGCAGAATACAAAATTAATGCACAGAAGTTTCTTGCATTCCTATACACTAACAATGAAAGATCAGAAAGAGAAACTAAGGAAACACTCCCATTCACCATTGCAAAAAAAAGAATAAAATACCTAGGAATAAACCGACCTAAGGAGACAAAAGACCTATACTCAGAAAACTATAAGACACTGATGAAAGAAATTAAAGATGATACCAACAGATGGAGAGATATACCATGTTCTTGGATTGGAAGAATCAATATTGTGAAAATGACTACACTACCCAAAGCAATCTACAGATTCAATGCAATCCCTATCAAATTACCAATGGCATTTTTTACAGAACTAGAACAAAAATTCCTTAAAATTTGTATGGAGACACAAAAGACCCCGAATAGCCAAAGCAGTCTTCAGGGGAAAAAATGGAGCTGGAGGAATCAGGCTCCCTGACTTTGGACTATACTACAAAGCTACAGTAATCAAGACAATATGGTACTGGCACAAAAACAGAAACATAGATCAATGGAACAAGATAGAAAGCCCAGAGATAAACCCACACACCTATGGTCAACTAATCTATGACAAAGGAGGCAAGGATATACAATGGACAAAAGACAGTCTCTTTAATAAGTGGTGCTGGGAAACTGAACAGCTACATGTAAAAAATGAAATTAGAACACTCCCTACCACCATATACAAAAATAAACTCAAAACGGATTAGAGACCTAAATGTAAAACTGGACACTATAAAACTCTTAGAGGAAAATACAGGAAGAACACTCTTTGACATAAATCACAGCAAGATATTTTTTGATCCACCTCCTAGAGTAATGGAAATAAAAACAAAAATAAACAAATGGGACCTAATGAAACTTAAAAGCTTTTGCACAGCAAACCATAAACAAGATGAAAAGACACCCCTCAGAATGGGAGAAAATATTTGTAAACGAATCAACGGACAAAGGATTAATCTCCAAAATATATAAACAGGTCATGCAGCTCAATATTAAAAAAAACAACCCAATCCAAAAATGGGAAGAAGACCTAAATAGACATTTCTCTAAAGAAGACATACAGATGGCCAAGAAGCACATGAAAAGCTGCTCAACATCACTAATTATTAGAGAAATGCAAATCAAAACTACAATGAGGTATCACCTCACACCAGTTAGAATCGGCATCATCAGAAAATCTACAAACAACAAATGCTGGAGAGGGTGTGGAGAAAAGGGAACCCTCCTGCACTGTTGGTGGGAATGTAAATTGATACAGCCACTATGGAGAACAGTATGGAGGTTCCTAAAAAATCTAAAATTAGAATTACCATATGATCCAGCAATCCCACTACTGGGCATATACCCAGGGAAAACCATAATTCAAAATGACACATGCACCCCGATGTTCACTGCAGCAGTATTTACAATGGACAGGTTATGGGAGCAACCTAAATGCCCATCGACGATGAATGGATAAAGAAGATGTAGTACATATATACAATGGAATATTACTCAGCCATAAAAAGCAACGAAATTGGGTCATTTGTAGAGACGTGGATGGACCTAGAGACTATAATACAGAGTGAAATAAGTCAGATAGAGAAAAACAAATATCGCATGTTAACGCATATATGTGGAACCTAGAGAAACGGTACAGATGAGCCGGTTTGCAGGGCAGAAATTGAGACAAAGATGTAGAGGACAAACGTACGGACACCAAGGGGGGGAAAGTGGCGGGGGGTGGTGGTAGTGGTGTGATGATTTGGGAGATTGGGATTGACATGTATACACTGATGTGTATAAAATGGATGACTAATAAGAATTAAAAAAAAAAAGCAAGACCCAAAGATATGCTGCTTACAAGAACCATTTAAAATATAAATAGGTTTAAAAAAATGATCAGGGTTGGTTCTGGAGAGTAATACTTCACTCTATCTCTCCTACTGAAAGCCTTAAAGCCTAGACTGGGGCTTCCCTGGTGGCGCAGTGGTTGAGAGTCTGCCTGCTGATGCAGGGGACACGGGTTCGTACCCCGGTCCGGGAAGATCCCACATGCCGTGGAGTGGCTAGGCCCGTGAGCCACGGCCGCTGGGCCTGCGCGTCCAAAGCCTGTGTTCCGCAACGGGAGAGGCCGCAACAGTGAGAGGCCCATGTATGGGGAAAAAAAAAAACAAAACACCTAGATTGAATGCATGAAGTAGTATTTGAGGATTGTGAGAAGCCATTATTAGCAGGCAGTTTGAGGAAGACAAGAATTCAAAGTTATCCTTTTTTTCCCTCTAGTATCCTATAGCCTGAGTTCAACACATCAAAAAACCTAGCAGTCGGGCTTCCTGGTGGCGCAGTGGTTGGGGGTCCGCCTGCCGATGCAGGGGACATGGGTTCGTGCCCCGGTCTGGGGGGATCCCGCATGCCGTGGAGCGGCTGGGCCTGTGAGCCATGGCCGCTGAGCCTGCCCGTCTGGAGCCTGTGCTCCGCAATGGGAGAGGCCACAGCGGTGAGAAGCCCGCGTACCGCAAAAAAAAAAAAAAAAAAAAAAAAACCTAGCAGTCAGTACTGGTGTACACAGAGCTCCAAGAGAAGTTCTCTTGTTCTGGCTCAAAGTGGTAAAGAAAACTCCTAATGCTCAGACACGGAGTGTGAAAATCCCTCATTTTTTCTTTTTTTTTTCTCCATTCTCTCACCCCAACTCCCAGGCAGTTCTACAGTGATGGCAGTAAAGGCAGCAGCAGCAACACCGGTGGTAATGGGAATCATTAGAAGCTAAAACTCTAAAAAAAGGATCTTCTTCTGTATTTGGTGAAGCTGTGGTTCTAAGAGGGTAAGACTAACTCCCACTGTTTTTCTCCTTTCTCTGTTCTCATACTGCTTGGTCCTGGATATGGAAGTATACAGCAGAACACTGTGTATAATGTCACTAGGCTAACTAGTGCCCCAAACTTCTGGCTGGAGAACGAAAAGAGGAGCACCAGATAACCAGAAAGTACTAGGAAGAATAAAGAGATGGAGAAACTCAGGAGAGCAACCCCATAAAGTTGTTTATGAACTCATGGGCTCAGCCCAAGCAAAAAAGGTATAGACCTGATTCCATGCAGCATACGAAAGACTCTGAGAACTGAACTAACAAATAGAACACTGCCCAAGTCCCAGGTGGTCACTGAGTGGCACACATACTGACTTTAAAAATGAAACTGACATTGCAATCACTGTCAAATGATTCCTGAGAATCCTGGTTGGAATTTGGGGCCTGAACGTAACTAGGTTAGGCTACCAACATTCTCCATAAGATTTAAACAAGATCCAACTGACTCCAAGAAACTCACTTTAAATATAAGGATACATACAGAAAGATTAAAAGTAAAAAAATAGAAAATAGATATACTACGTAAATACTAATCAAAATAAACCTGGCATGGCTATAGTAACCTAAGACAAAATAGACTTTGGACAAAGAAAATACTACCAATAATTAAGAATATTCTGTAGTAATGAAAGAGTAAACTCACCAAGAAAATAACCATCCTACATGTCTATTCACCAAACAACAGTGCTTCAAAATACAAGCAAAAAATGAAGAGATATACACAAATTCACAATTATAATCAGAGACTTCTACATTCTTCTATCAGTAACAAGTAGAACTAGTAGAGAGAATGGGCAAGGATATAGACAACTGAACAACACTGTCAACCAACCAGATGGAATTAAGATTTATAAAATACCACCCAACAACAGCAAAACACATTCTTTTCAAATGCATGTGGAAAGAAAGATAATTCATATCCAAAGTCATAAAACAAAGCTTAACAATTTTTTAAAGAATTAAATTAGACAAGGAATTCCCTGCCAGTGCAGTGACTAGGACTTGGCACTCTCACTGCCGGGGCCCTGGGTTTCATCCCTGGTCAGGGAACTAAGATTACGCAAGCTGCGCGGCACGGCCAAAAAAAAAAAAAGAATTAAATTATACAAAGTACGTTTTTGGACCATGATGGATTAAATTAGAAATAAATAATAGAAAAATAAGGAAAATCTCCAAACTCTTGGCAAGTTTGAAAACAGAAAAACAATAGAGAAAAATCAACAAAGCCAAAAGCTGATTTCTCTGGAAGATTTTTTAAAAAGGGTAAATCTCTACCATGATCGATAAAGAAAAAAAAGAAGACACAAACTACCAACTTCAGTAATAATAAAGGAGATTATCACCACAGACCATGCAGACATTAAAAGAATCAAGAATAACTAAGGATAATTCTATACACACAAGCTCAACAAATATGCTTAAACAAATAAATCTCACAAAAATTCAAACTACCAAAACCCTCCAAAGAGTAAGTCACCACAATAGTCCTGTTATTAAATAAATTGAATGTGCAGTTAAAAATCTTCTGAATAAAAGAGGACCTTCAAGATGCCGGAGGAGTAGGACGTGGAGATCACCTTCCTCCCCACAAATACATCAGAAATACATTTACACGTGGAACAACTCCTACAGAACACCTACTGAACACTGGCAGAAGACCTCAGATTTCCCAAAAGGCAAGAAACTCCCCACGTACCTGGGAAGGGCAAAAGAAAAAAAAAAAGAGACTAAAGAATAGGGATGCGACCTGCACTTCTGGGAGGGAGCTGTGAAGGAGGAAAAGTTTCCACACACTAGGAAAGGAAGCCCCTTCACTGGTGGAGATGGTGGGTGGGCGCGGGGGGGGGGGGGGAAGCTTCAGAGCCATGGAGGAGAGCACAACAATAGGGGTGCAGAGGGCAAAGCAGAGAGATTCCCGCACAGAGGATCAGTGCCGACCAGCACTCACCAGCTGAGAGGCTTATCTGCTCACCCGCCGGGGTGGGTGGGGTTTGGGCACTGAGGCTTAGATCCCAGGGAGAGGACTGGGGTTGGCTGCGTGAACACGCCTGAAGGGGGCTAGTGCGCCACAGCTAGCCAGGAGGGAGTCCAGGAAAATGTCTGGACCTGCCTAAGAGGCAAGAGACCATTGTTGTGGGGTGCACGAGAAGAGGGGATTCAGAGCACCACCTAAACGAGCTCCAGAGATGGGCGCTAGCCACAGCTATCAGCGCGGACCCCAGAGACGGGCATGAGACGCTAAGGCTGCTGCTGCAGCCACCAAGAAGCCTGTGTGCAAGCACAGGTCACTATCCACACCTCCCCTCCCGGTAACCTGTGCAGCCCGCCACTGCAGGGTCCCATGATCCAGGGACAACTTCCCTGGGCGCGCCTCAGGTTGGCACAATGTCACGCTGGCCTCTGCCGCCACAGGCTCGCCCCATATTCCGAACCCCTCCCTCCCCCTGCCTGAGGGAGCCAGAGCCCCCGAATCAGTTGCTCCTTTAACCTCATCCTTCCTGTCTGAGTGATGAACAGACGCCCTCAGGCGACCTACACACAGAGGCGGGGCCAAATCCAAAGATGAACCCCAGGAGCTGTGCGAACAAAGAAGAGAAAGGGAAATTTCTCCCAGCAGCCTCAGGAGCAGAGGAAGAAATCTCCACAGTCAACTTGATGTACCCTGCAACTCTGGAATACCTGAACAGACAACGAATCATCCCAAAATTGAGGTGGTGAACTTTGGGAACAACTGCAGACTTGGGGTTTGATTTCTGCATCTAATTTGCTTCTGGCTTTATGTTTATCTTAGTTTAGTATTTAGAGTTTATTATCATGGGTAGATTTGTTTATTGATTTGGTTGCTCTCTTCCTCCTTTTTTTTAAATATATATATTTTTTTCCTTTTTCTCTTTTCGTGAGTGTGTATGTGTATGCTTCTTTGTGTGATTTTGTCTGTATAGCTTTGCTTTTACCATTTGTCCTAGGGTTCTGTCTGTCCGTTTTTGGTTTTACTATGGTTTTTAGTGCTTGTTATCATTGGTGGATTTGTTTATTGATTTGGTTGCTCTCTTCTTTCTTTCTTTTTTTTCTTCTTTTTAAATTAATTTTTAATTTTTTTATTTTTAATAATTTAAAATTTGTTATCTTAATAATTTTATTTTATTTTTTCTTTCTTTCTTTCTTTCTTTTCCTCCCTTTTCTTCTGAGCTATGTGGCTGACAGGGTGTTGGTGCTCCGATGGGGTGTCAGGCCTGCATCTCCGAGGTGGGAGAGCCAAGTTCAGGACATCGGTCCACCAGTGACCTCCCAGCTCCACATAATATCAAACAGTGAAAGCTCTCTCAGAGATCTCCATCTCAACACAAAGACCCAGCTCCACTCAACAACCATCAAGCTATAGTGCTGGACACCCTATGCCAAACAACTAGCAACACAGTAACACAACCCCACCCATTAGCAAAGAGGCTGCCTAAAATCATAATATGGGCACAGACACCCCAAAACACATCACCGGACATGGTCTTGCCCACCAGAAAGACAAGGTCCAGACTCATCCACCAGAACACAGGCACTAGTCCCCTCCACCAGGAAGCCTACACAACCCACTGAATCAACCTTAGCCACTGGGGGCAGACACCAAAAACAACAGGAACTACGAACCTGCAGCCTGCAAAAAGGAGACCCCAAACATAGTAAGTTAAGCAAAATGAGAAGACAGAGAAACACACAGCAGATGAAGGAGCAAGGTAAAAACCCACCGGACCAAACAAATGAAGAGGAAATAGGCGGCCTACGGGAAAAAGAATTCAGAGTAATGATAGTAAACATGATCCAAAATCTTGGAAATAGAATGGAGAAAATACAAGAAACGTTTAACAAGGACCTAGAAGAGATAAAGAGCAAACAAACAACGATGAAAAACACAATAAATG
Organism: Phocoena phocoena; assembly: GCF_963924675.1. Classification (NCBI taxonomy): domain Eukaryota; kingdom Metazoa; phylum Chordata; class Mammalia; order Artiodactyla; family Phocoenidae; genus Phocoena; species Phocoena phocoena. The sequence continues at coordinate 37,200,412 of NC_089219.1, forward strand.
AAATTAAAATTCTCTACAAGGAAACAATAGCAGAATAAATGAGGCAGAAGAACAGATAAGTGACCTGGAAGATAAAATAGTGGAAATAACTACTGCAGAGCAGAATAAAGAAAAAAGAATGAAAAGAATTGAAGACAGTCTTAGAGACCTCTGGGACAACATTAAACACACCAACATTCGAATTATAGGGGTCCCAGAAGAAGAAGAGAAAAAGAAAGGGACTGAGAAAGTATTTGAAGAGATTATAGTTGAAAACTTTCCCAATATGGGAAAGGAAATAGTTAATCAAGTCCAAGAAGCACAGAGAGTCCCACACAGGATAAATCCAAGGAGAAACACTCCAAGACACATATTAATCAAACTATCAAAAATTAAATACAAAGAAAAAATATTAAAAGCAGCAAGGAAAAAACGACAAATAATATACAAGGGAATCCCCATAAGGTTAACAGCTGATCTTTCAGCAGAAACTCTGCAATCCAGAAGGGAGTGGCAGGACATATTTAAAGTGATGAAAGGGAAAAACCTACGATCAAGATTACTGTACCGAGCAAGGATCTCATTCAGATTCGACGGAGAAATTAAAACCTTTACAGACAAGCAAAAGCTAAGAGAATTCAGCACCATCAAATCAACTTTGCAACAAATGCTAAAGGAACTTCTCTACGCAGGAAACACAAGAGAAGGAAAAGCCCTACAATAACAAACCCAAAACAATTAAGAAAATGGTAACAGGAACATACACATCGATAATTACCTTAAATGTAAATGGATTAAATGCTCCAACCAAAAGACATAGACTGGCTGAATGGTTACAAAAACAAGACCCATATATATGCTGTCTACAAGAGACCCACTTCAGGCCTAGGGACACATACAGACTGAAAATGAGGGGATGGAAAAAGATATTCCATACAAATGCAAATCAAAAGAAAGCTGGAGTAGCAATTCTCACATCAGGCAAAAAAGACTTTAAAATAAAGACTACTACAAGAGACAAAAAAGGACACTACTTAATGATCAAGGAATCAATCCAAGAAGAAGATATAACAATTGTAAATATTTATGCACCCAACATAGGAGCACCTCAATATTTAAGGCAAATGCTAACAGCCATAAAAGACGAAATTGACAGTAACACAATAATAGTAGGGAACTTCAACCCCTCACTTTCACCAATGGGCAGATCATCCAAAATGAAAATAAATAAGGAAACATAAGCTTTAAATGATATTTTAAACAAGATGGATATAATTGATATTTATAGGATGTTGCATCCAAAAACAAGGGAATACACTTTCTTCACAAGTGCTCATGGAACAGTCTCCAGGACAGATCGTATTTTTGGTCACAAACCAAGCCGTGGTAAATTTAAGAAAATTGAAATCATATCAAGCATCTTTTCTGACCACAACACTATGAGACTAGGTATCAATTACAGGAAAAAATTTGTAAAAAATACAAACACATGGAGGCTGAACAATAAACTACTTGATACCAAGAGATCACTGAACAAATCAGAGGAAATCAAAAAAATACCTAGAAACAAATGACAATGAAAACACATCTACCCAAAACCTATGGGATGCAGCAAAAGCAGTTCTTAGAGGGAAGTTTATAGCAATACAATCCTACCTCAAGAAACAAGAAACGCCTTAACTAAACAACCTAATCTTACACCTAAAGCAATTAGAGAAAGAAGAACAAAAAGCCCCCAAAGTTAGCAGAAGGAAAGAAATCATAAAGGTCAGATCAGAAATAAATGAAAAAGAAATGAAGGAAATGATAGCAAAGATCAGTAAAACTAAAAGCTGGTTCTTTGAGAAGATAAACAAAATTGATAAACCATTAGCCAGACTCATCAAGAACAAAAGGGAGAACACTCAAATCAGTAGAATTAGAAATGTAAAAGGAGAAGTAACAACTGACACTGCAGAAATACGAGGGATCATGAGAGATTACTACAAGCAACTATATGCCAATAATATGGACAACCTGGAAGAAATGGACAGATTGGTAGAAAAGCGCAACCTTTGAAGACTGAATCAGGAAGAAATAGAAAATATAAATAGAGCAATCACAAGCACTAAAATTGAGACTGTGACTAAAAATCTTCCAACAAACAAAAGCCCAGGACCAGATGGCTTCACAGGCAAATTCTATCAAACATTTAGAGAAGAGCTAACACCTAACCTTCTCAAACTCTTCCAAATTATAGCAGAGGGAGGAACACTCCCAAACTCATTCTATGAGGCCATCATCACTCTGATACAAAAACCAGACAAAGATGTCACAAGGAACGAAAACTACAGGCCAATATCACTGATGAACATAGATGCAGAAATCCTCAACTAAATGCTAGCTAACAAAATCCAACAGCACATTAAAAGGATCATACATCATGATGAAGTGGGATTTATCCCAGGAATGCAAGGATTCTTCAATATATGCAAATCAATCAATGTGATACACCATATTAACAAATTGAAGGATAAAAACCATATGATCATCTCAATAGATGCAGAAAAAGCTTTCGACAAAATTTAACACCGATTTATGATAAAAACCCTCCAGAAAGCAGGCATAGAGGAAATTTACCTCAACATAATAAAGGTCATTTATGACAAACCCACAGCCAACATCATTCTCAATGGTGAAAAACTGAAACCATTTCCACTAAGATCAGGAATGAGATAAGGTTGTCCACTCTCACCACTATTATTCAACATAGTATTGGAAGTTTTAGCCACAGCAATTGGAGAAGAAAATGAAATAAAAGGAATCCAAATCAGAGAAGAAGAAGTAAAGCTGTCACTATTTGCAGATGACATGATACTATACATAGAGAATCCCAAAGATGCTACTAGAAAACTACTAGAGTTAATCAATGAATTTGGTAAAGTAGCAGGATATAAAATTAATCCACAGAAATCTAGGGGCAGGACGGGAATAAAGACACAGAGTTACGACAAAATGGACTTGAGGACATGGGGAGGGTGATGGGTAAGCTGGGACGAAGTGCACGAGTGGCATGGACTTACATATACTACCAAATGTAAAATAGATAGCTAGTGGGAAGCAGCTGCATAGCACAGGAAGATCAGTTCGGTGCTTTGTGACCACCTAGAGGGGTGGGATAGGGAGGGTGGGAAGGAGATGCAAGAGGGAGGAGATATGGGGATATAGGTATATGTATAGCTGATTCACTCTGTTATAAAGCAGAAACTAACACACCATTGTAAAGCAATTATACTCCAAGAAAGATGTTTTTTAAAAAAATCTTCTGAAAAATGAATTTCCAAGAATAGATGGTTCCACAGGCAAATTCTTCCAAACATTCAAAGAAGAAATAACACCAGTTTTATATAATTTCCTCCAGATAACAGAAAAGGGGGGAATACTTCCAAACTCATTTTATGAGGCCAGCACTATTTGGTACTAAAGGTAAACAAAATCAGAGAAAGGAAAGTAAGAAAAATGGAGGAAGGGAAGTAAACTACAGACCAATATCCCTCATGAACACAGACACAAACCTTCCCATCAAAATGTTAGTATATTAAAAAAAAAAGTTAGTATATTGAATACAGAAGAATAATATACCACAACAAAGTGGGCTTTATCCTGGGAATGCATGGCTGGTTCAATATTTGAAATTCAATCTATGTAATCCACTGTATTAACAGTCTAGATTCCTTTAAATGATCATATCAATTGATATAGGGAAAAAAAGCATTTGACAAAATACAACATCCATTCATGACAAAAAAATAGAAAAAACTCTTAGCAAACCAGAAATAGAAGGAAATTTCCTCAACCTGATAAAGGGTATTATATACAAAAATCCTCCAGCTAGAATCATACTAAATGATGAAAGATTTAATGCCTTCCTCCTAAAATCCATAACAAGGCAAGAATGTATACTCTTACAATCAGAATGGAAAATCTTAACTGGTATAACATGGTAAGAAAAAGTGATAAAAAGCATACATATTGGAAAGGGCTAACAAGCACATGAAAAGATCCTCAACAACATTAATCATCAGGAAAATTTAAATCAAAACCGTAATGAGCTATCACCTCACACCTGTCAAAATGGCTATTATCAAAAAGACAACAAATAGGGCTTCTCTGGTGGCACAGTGGTTAAGAATCTGCCTGCCAATGCAGGGGACACGGGTTCAATTCCTGGTCTGGTAAGATCCCACATGCCGTGGAGCAACTAAGCCCGTGTGCCACAACTATGGAGCCTGCGCTCTAGAGCCCTCAAGCCACAACTACTGAGCCCACGTGCCACAACTACTGGAGCCCGCATGCCACAACTACTGAAGCCCACGCACCTAGAGCCTGTGCTCTGCAACAAGAGAAGCCACCACAATGAGAAGCCTGTGCACCACAATGAAGAGTAGCCCCCGCTTGCTGCAACTAGAGAAGAGCCCACGCATGGCAACAAAGACCCAATGCAGCCAAAAATAAAATAAATTAAAATAAAATAAATTTTTTTTAAAAGACAACAAATAAGAAGTGTTAGCTAGGATGTGGAGAAAAGGGAACCCTCATGCACTACTGATGGGAATGTAAATTGGTACAGCCACTATGGAAAACAGCATGGAGATTCCTCCAAAAATTAAAAATAGAACTACCATGTGATCCAGCAATTCCTCTCCTGTTATTTATCCAAAGAAAACAGAAACACTAGAACACTTAGAAAAGATTTATGCACCCCTGTGTTCATCTCAGTATTATTTACAATAGCCAAGATATGGAAGCAACCCAAGGGCCCATCAATAGATGAATGGATAAAGAAGATGTGGTGTGTGTATATATATCATATATATTATATATATAATAGAATATTACTCATTCATAAATAAGAATGAAATCTTGCCATCTGCAACAACATGGATGGACCTAGTGAAATGCTAAGTGAAATAAGTCAGACAGCGGAAGCCAAATACTGTATGATTTCACTTACATGTGGAATCTAAAAAACAAAACGAATGAACAATTTTAACAAAACAGAAACAGAGTTACAGATACAGAGAACGAAAAGGTGGTTACCTGGGGCAGGGGAGAGAAGTGAGGGAAATTAAGACCTACAAACTTCCAGTAGCAAAATAAATGAGTTTCAAGTATGAAATGTACAGCATGGGGAATATAGTCAGTAACTAAGTACCAATATTATCTTTGTAAGGTGACATATCGTAACTAGACTTATCATAGTGATAATTTTGAAATGTATAGAAAAAAATAACTATGTTGTGTAACAGGAACTAACATAGTGTTGTAGGTCAATTATACTTCAAAAAGAAACAAACAAATATACAAACAAACTCGTAGAAACAAAAATCAGACTTTTAGTTACCAGAGGCAGGGAATGTCATGAGGGGGAACTGGATGAAGGCAGTCAAAACATACAAAATTACAGTTATAAGATAAGTAAGTATTAGGGATGTGATGTACAACACGATAAATATAGTTAACACTGCTATGCATTATATACGAACGTTGTTAAGAGAGTAAGTTCTAAGAGTTCTCATCACAAAAATTTTTTTTCTATTTCTTTAATTTTATATCTATATAAGATAATGGTCACTAAACTTATTGTGATAATCATTTCATAATGTATGTAAGTCAAATCATTGTGCTGTACACCTTAAACTTATCCAGTGCTGTATGTCAATTATATCTCAATAAAACTGGAAGAAAAAAAAGCATATATATTGGAAAGGAAGAAATAAAACCATTCAAAGATGACACGATTGTCTATATAGAAGCTCCCAAAGAATTTACCAAAAAACCCTCCTCGACTAATAAGTACTGGGCTGGCCAAAAAGTTCCTTCGGTTTTTAAGTAAAAATAAAAGACACATTTTTCATTTTCACCAAGAACTTTATTGAACAACGTAGTCACCATTTTGTTCCACTACCTTCTGCCATTTTTCAGGCAACTTCATGATTTCATCTTCCCAAAACCTTTTATCTTTTTGAGCAAAGAACTGTTCCAGGTGCCTTTTACAGTCTTCCAGGGTACTGAAATTTTTTTCACTATGAGAATTTTGGAAAGACCCAAATAAATGGAAATCTAAAGGTGCAATGTCTGGTGAATATGGCAGATGAATCAGAATTTGCCAGCCAAGCTGTAACAGTTTTTGCCTGATCATCAAAAAACATGCGGTCTTGCGTTATCCTGATGGAAGATTATGCGCTTTCTGTTGACTAATTCTGGATGCTTTTCGTGGAGTGCTGCTTTCAGTTGGTCTAATTAGGAGCAGTACTTGTTGGAATGAATCGTTTGGTTTTCCGGAAGGAGCTCATAATAGAGGATTCCCTTCCAATCCCACCATATACACAGCATCACCTTCTTTGCTTGAAGACCATCCTTTGGTGTGGTTGGTGGTGGTTCATTTCGCTTGCCACATGATCTCTTCCGTTCCACATTCTTTTACAGTATCCACTTTTCATCGCCCGTCACACTTTGTTTTAAAAGCAGAACGTTTTCATTACGTTTAAGTAGAGAATTGCATGTGGAAACACAGTCAAGAAGGTTTTTTTCACTTAACTTATGTGAAACCCAAACATCAAAGTGATTAACATAACCAAGCTGCTGCAAATAATTTTCAACGCTTGATTTGGATATTTTGAGTATGTCGGCTATCTCCCGTGTGGTATAATGTTGATTGTTCTCAATTAATGTCTTGATTTGATCCCTATCAACTTCAACTGGTCTACCCAACCATGGAGCATCGTCCAGCAAGAAATCTCCAACACGAAACTTCACAAACCACTTTTGACACATTCGCTCAGTCACAGCACCTTCTCCATACACTGAACAAATCTTTTTTGCTTTTCAGTTAGATTTTTACCTTTCTTGAAATAATAAAGCATAATATGCCGAAAATGTTGCTCATTTTCCTCCATCTTCAATATTAAAATGGCTACACAAAAATTCACCAACTAAGCGCCACTAGAGCCATCTAACAGAAAAAACCAAACAAACATTTTGGCCAACCCAATATATTTAGCAAGGACTTGGATACAGGTCAACATACAAAAATCAATCAACTTTCCTTATACTAGCAAACAAATGGAAAATAATTTTTTTTTAATATTCAATTATATTAGTCTGTCCCTGGTGGTATAGTGGTTAAGAATCTGCCTGCCAATGCAGGGGACACGGGTTCAAGCCCTGGTCCAGGAAGATCCCACATGCTGCAGAGCAACTAAGCCGGTGCACCACAACTACTAAGCCTGTGCTCTAGAGCCCGTGAGCCACAACTACTGAGCTGGCGTGCCACAACTACTGAAGCCCACGCGCCTAAAGCCCATGCTCCACAACAAGAGAAGCCACCACAATGAAAAGCCCATGCACCGCAATGAGGACTGGCCCCCACTCACTGCAGCTAGAGAAAGCCCCTGCGCAGCAACGAAGACCCAATGCAGCCAAAAATAAATAAATTTATTTTAAAAAATATCCAGTTATAAGAACTTTGAAAAAGTAAAATATGTGGATAAGCCTAACAAGACATGTACAGAATCTGGGGACTTCCCTGGTGGCGCAGTGGTTAAGAATCTGCCTGCCAATGCAGGTGACATGGGTTCGAGCCCTGGTCTGGGAAGATCCCACGTGCCGTGGAGCAACTAAGCCCGTGCACCACAACTACTGAGCCTGTGCTCTAGAGCCCGTGAACCACAACTACTGAGCCCGCGTGACACAACTACTGAAGCCTGCGCACCTAGAGCCCATGCTCCACAACAAGAGAAGCCACTGCAATGAGAAGCCCGTGCACTGCAAAGAAGAGTAGCCCCCACTTGGCGCAACTAGAGAAAGCCTGTGCGCAGCAATGAAGAACCAACACAGCAAGAAAGAAAGAAAGAGAGAGAGAGAGAAAGAGAGGAAGGAAGGAAGGAAGGGAGGGAGGAAGGGAGGAAGGGAGGGAGGAAGGGAAGGAGGGAAGAAGGAAGGAAGAAAGAAAAAACATGTACAGAATCTGTATGCTGAAAACCACAAAAGAGTGATGAAAGAAATCCAGGAAGATCTAAATAAATAGAGATACTGTGTTCACAGACTAAAGATTCAACACAGTAAAGATTTCAATTTTCCCAAAATTGATATATAGGCTTAATACAATACACATCAAAATACTAGCAAAAAAATTTTTTTAATATAATATTGATTCAAAAAGGAACTGGAGGGCTTCCCTGGTGGCGCAGTGGTTGAGAGTCTGCCTGCCGATGCAGGGGACACGGGTTCGTGCCCCGGTCCGGGAAGATCCCACATGCCGCGGTGCGGCTGGGCCCGTGAGCCATGGCCGCTGAGCCTGCGCGTCCGGAGCCTGTGCTCTGCAACAGGAGAGGCCACAACAGTGAGAGGCCCGCGTACCATAAAAGAAAAAAAAAAGGAACTGGAGTGGTTAAAACAATTCTGAAGGATAAGAATAAAGATAGAAGAATCACACTAAGTGATTTTAAGACTTACTATAAAGCTACAGTAATAAAGACTGTGTGGTAATAGTAAAGGGATTGACACATAAATCAATGAAACAGAATAGAGTCTTGAAACAGACCCATGCAAATATGACCAACTGATTTTGACAAAGCTGCAAAAGCAATTCAATGGAGAAAAGACAGTCTTTTCAACATACAGGGTTAGGGTTGGACACTGAACATCTACATGCAAAAAAAACCAAAAAGAACCATAACCTAAACCTCATATTTTGTACAAAAATTAACTCAAAATGGATTACAGAGTAAATGTAAAATGTAAAAATAGAAAATATTTAGAATACAACATAGCAGAAAATCTTTGTGACCTGGGGTTAGGCAAAGGTTTTTTTTTTTACTATTATTGAGGTATAGTTGATTTATAATGTTGGGTTAATTTCTACTGTACAGCAAAGTGACTCAGTTATACACATATATACATTCTTATTTATATTCTTTTCCATTATGGTTTATCCCCAAATATTGAATATTGTTCCCTGTGCTAAACAGTAGGACCCTGTTGTTTACCCATTCTATGTGAAAGGGTTTTTAGACATGTCAGTAAAAGCACAATCCACAAAAGAAAAAACTGATAAGTTGGACTTTATTAATATTAAAAACCTTTGCTCTACCAAAGATGCTGTTAAAAGGATGAAAAAAACAAGCAAAAGACTGGGAGAAGATACCTGCAAAGCACATATCCAATAACGGATTTGTATCTAGAATACATAATGAACTGTCAAAACTCAAAATAAGAAAACGAAGAGCCCAATTTAAAACTAGGCAAAAGATTTGAACACCTCTCCAAAGAGAGCATGCAAATGACAAGTAAGCACGTGAAAAGATGTTCAACATCATTAGTCCTTAGAGAAATGCAAATTAAAACAGTAATGAGATATACACTTATGAGAATGGCCAATGACAAAACAAGCAAACAAAAAGCAAAACAAGAAAAAGAAAAAACATATTGACAATACCAAGTTCTGGAGAGGATGCAGAACAACTGGGACTTTCATTCATTGCTGGTGGGAATGCAAAATGGTACAGGCATTCTGGAAGAGCATTTGGCAGTTTCTTATAAACCTATACCCCCCATGTTACCCAGAAATCCTACTGCTGGGGGGGATTTCTCCCTAGAGAATGAAAACTTATGTTACACGAAAACCTGATTATCAGTGTTTATAGCAGTTATGTTCACAACTGCCAAAAACAACTCAAACTGGAAACAACTCAAATGTCCTTTACACCAGATGAATGGATAAACAATTTGTGGTACATCCATATAAAGGATTAACAAGGAGGAAGAAACAAAAGATACATGCAACAATTTAGAGGAATATCAAAGGCATTATACTGAGTAAAAGAAGCCAGTCTAGAAAAGTTACATACTGTATAATTCCATTTATATGAGATTCTCTCAAAGAGAAAATTATAATGATGGAGAACAGCAGTGGTTTCCAGGCGATAAATGTGTGACTATAAAGGGATGACATCAGGAAGATTTTTAGGGTAATAGAATTGTTCTATATCCTGATTATGGTACTGGTTACACAAATCTATACATGTGTTAAAATTCATAGAACTGTATACATCAAAAGAAAGAAGAGTCCATTTTTTTTTACTATGTGATTTTTTAAAATACTTTTCTAAAGTTGAGCGACAAAAAAGAAGAGGAAGAATGAGCAAAAGAGGCTGAGAAGGAAATACCAATGAAGTAGGAGAAAAACTAAGAGAGTGTGGTATCCTGGAAACCTTGTGAAGAAAATCAAGGATGAGGGAGTAATCTATATCAAATATTACTGATAATCAAGTGAGACAAGGAATGAGAAATGACAATTAGCAATGTAGGGGTCATCAGTGAATTTGATGAGAACAGATTTGGAATAGAATGGTCAACACTGGCTGAAATGGGTTTAAGAGAAAATGGGAAGAGAAAAATTGGAATTAACAAGTAAACAGGATAGGAAAGAAATAGAACAATAGTTGACAGAATTTAGTAGAGTTAAGAGAAGATAATTTTTTAAGAAGCAAGAAATAAAAGTATGTTTATATGCTAATGGGAACATCCAACAGAGAATGAAAAGTTGATGTAGTTCAAATTATTTTGCATACAGCTTTTTTCCAGCACTTATACTATAACTAATTGTTCACACACACACACACACTCTCTCTCTCTCTCTCTCTCTCTCTCTCTCTCTCTCTCTCTCTCTCTCTCTCTCCATATGGTAACCATAAAATCTGGAAACATAGGGAAATACACCTTTCACAAGGGCTTCCTGGATCTTAAAAACATGTATATATAAAATAAAAGTGTCTGTTTCCAGACTTTATGGATATCATACACACACAGTTGCAAATATACAAAGTAATAGTGACTGTAAGCTCCTTAAGGACAACTATTATATCTTACTCATTTTTTTAGACCTAATCCCTATGGAACAGAGTCAGTATTCAATTAAAAATATTTGCTGAATGGTTATAGTACATAATAAGTCAGTCAGATTTTTAAAAAAAAGAATTCAACTCTATGGGCCAGCTCTACAATAAATCAATTTATTTTCCTATGAATATCCAATACAGCACTAAGTAACTCCCTGAGTTTCCTGATCAATCTGACCCACACAACTATCCTCAGTCCTACACTACCCACATGTATTAACTATGAACTTAGACAAATTCTTCTGAGTTTTCATTGCTATAAAATATAGTCCGTTTATTATAAATGTTCCATGGTTTCCTAACATCCCAATGGGCACAAACGACAAGTTCTAAATAACAAATGACATCATCTTTAATAAAAAACATTATCAACCTCAAAAAGTGCTAAATATTATACCTAAAAACCTATGTTTTTAAAGTGGGAAATCCTAATTCAAAACGTAACTAGATGTAGATACCAGTTTAAATGAAATGTCATATTAATTCAAGAAACAATTTTCCTATATAAAACCCACTGCATTTACCACAAAGAAAAGGAGAAAAAAATATATAGGTATACATATTTCAACTTGCCAGGTTCACTCGAAAATGTACAATTACCATCATAGGAGAGGTTTCTGCTTTGCAGAACTCTACTGTGCATTCAAAAACAGTTCTAAGAAAGGCTTCTAATCTCTTCCATTGTTAGTCAAGTGGTTTATACATGCAGGAAAAAAAAATGAAAATGAGCTAGATATATATAAAATGGGAAGGAAAGAAATAAGGAAAGAAATCACCTCAACAACTCTTACTTTTCTCCTTTCCAAAAATCTCTTCTTATCATTACCCCCTTTTCTCATTCCTCCCTCCCAAAAGAAAAAAGAAGCCAGGATCCTTGCCAAACCCCACAAAAACCCTTAGGCCTCTCTCAAGCATGCAAATGTAATTTTCTACCCAGACAACACACTCCCTTTTTAATGAACTCCAAAAACAATCTGTGAATGCCCACAGAAGAGAAAAGAGGAAAATTGCAATGAAAGAAAATAAAAACAGAGATGTGGGGGAGGGTCAAGATGGATATGGCAAGTCCAGAGTTTAAATAGACATAAAAGATAATGAAGGTGAAGGGACTGTAATCAAATAAAATGGTCTGCGGTCTGTCATTTCATACAAATTAGAGTCAGAGAAATATATGAATATTCACTTGAATAAAAATCATTCATTATAGGAGTGGTCCTTCAAGTAAAAGGATCCCTGCCAAGGCCCAATGTGCTCTTTGTTCCATTTTGTAACTAAAAAACAAAAACAAAAACAATTGTGTATAGATGAAAAAGAAAAAAAAAAAATTTCTACATATGCACCCACCTCTGAAATAGTCAAGAGCAGGAGCAAATTTCTTCATGATATAGCCAAATACTATGTCAAAATTAGATATTCAAAGAACATTAATAAATGACAAGAGACACTTCACTCAGTCACATGATTCAGGATCCCTGCAGATGCACATTATGATTCAGATTTGAACAGCAAACAGAGTAGGCCACAGGGTAGGGTGGGAGGACTTGAAGAAAAACGCAATGTAGGAAAGGTCGTCAAAATGAAAACTGTCTTCTTGCCTCAAAATTTGAAGAGAAGTTTTATTGGAAAAAAATAGCTTTAAACCAATTTAGGCTGAAATAATTACAACATTTTACAGTCTAACCTCTTAATGATGAATAGAATTCTTCTCCCTGCTTAAGGATCAAATTGGTTGGGCTCTACACTTGTCTGGCACCATGCTGTGGGCTATTTCCTTTAATATATAACCAATCAAAGATGTATTCAAGCTTTTGTGAGATCCAAAGCTTTGCTAACTGCATATCCTAGAGCATCATGAGGTTCTCTAAAAGGAAGCAGACAAAGTGATATACAGTGATAGCCTCCCTTGGATAAGTAATGTTGAGTAGACCCTCGTTTCTCAAAGGTAGACATTGAAACCTTTTAAAATACACCAAATAGACACTTTTTCTTGTAATCTTTATAGTACTTGTCCTATAGTATTTATACTAATTTTTTTCTCCCTTAAATTTATATCAACACACTACAAGGTCACAGCTGCTTAGGGGAGTGACAAAAGAAAACAAACTCTTCAAAATACATAACTGTTAAAAACACAATAATCTATAAGTACTTACTGAAAACTAACACTGCTTTATCAGGCTTAATGATAAATGTCATCAACTAAATATACAATTTAGTATAAATCTTTATGAAGTAACTATGCTCATATAAGGCATACATAAACACTATAACATTGCTATATTTATGATTCATTGGTGAAAGTAATTTTACATATTGTCACGTTATACAGCAATATCTATATGAGACTGATTATACAGCCTTTTGAAACCTTCCTAACAAAATGTATTAAAGTAACCAAATTAAATCAATAATTTAAGAATAAAAGAACATAAAAAACAGTACTATATGAATTAAATCTTGCTTTCATTTATTTATAACAAGTGTATCATCCAGGGCACCCACGTGAGAGTACAGAAAATAAACAGAGTTAAACATTTGTTTATATTGAAAAATGACATGTATCTTTGTAATATATCTATTTCAAGTCTATCACACTCTTTACAAAACAATATTTTGTTCATTTTCCCATATAAATCATTTTAAAGCACAAATTAATGACATATTAACTTTTAGACTACCATAGAAAAGCTGCCATAAAGAAGACATACAGGGCTTCCCTGGTGGCGCAGTGGTTGAGAGTCCACCTGCTGATGCAGGGGACACGGGTTCGTGCCCCAATCTGGGACGATCCCACATGCCACGGAGCGGCTGGGCCCGTGAGCCAAGGCCACTAAGCCTGCGTGTCTGGAGCCTGTGCTCCGCAACGGGAGAGGCCACAACAGCAAGGCCCACATACCACAAAAAAAAAAAAAGAAGACATACAAATGACCAACAAGCTCATGAAAAGATGTTTAACATCATCGATCATTAAGAAAATGTAAATCAAAACCACAGTGAGATAACACTTCATACCCACTACGATAGCTATAATCAAATCAAAGGAAGATAACAAGTGATGAGAGGATGTGGAGAAATAGGACCCCTGTACATCGTTGGTGGGAATATAACATGCTGTGGCTGCTGCAGAAAACAATTTGGCAGTTCCTTAAAAAGTTGAAAACAATCACCATATGACCCAGCGATTCCACTCCTAAGTATATATCCAAGAGAAATGAAAACATATTTCCATCCAGAAGCTTGTACAAAAATGTTTATATCAGCATTATTCATAATGACTGAAAGGTGAAAACAATCCAATGTCCATAAACTGATGAGTAGATAAACTGTGGTATATCCATACAGTGTAATATTATTCAGCCATAAAAAGGCACAATGCTACAATCTGGATGAACCTCGTAAACATTAAGAGAAAGGAGCCAGACACAAAAGGTCACATATCGTATGATTCCACTTATATGAAATATCCAGAGTGAGCAAATCCACAGAGACAAAGAGCAGATTAGAGGTTTCCAGAGGATGGGGGAGATGAGTTAATCGGTACAGGGTATTCTTCTGGGTTCATGAAAAAGTTCTAAAAACAAGAGTAAGGTGGTGGTTGCACACACTGTGGATGCATCAAATGCCACTAAACTTTATCCTTTAAAATGGGTACTTGTGTTGTGTGAATTTCACGTCAATTTTTAAAAAGGGAAAGCTTCTATATTTTTAAAAATTAGGACTTAAAATAGTATAGAAATATTATATGTTATGTGAGGAAAAGGAACAGAGAAAGTGGACAGTAAAATAAGATCATTAACTACTGTAAAGGTAATTGTGAGATTCAAAGGATACCATTTACAACTGACAAACCACAAAGTAAAAGGTTAAGTTAAAAAAAGATGATTGTGGTCATGGTAAAAGATATAAACATAAAAATAATCACTAGAACAAAAAAACAGACCTTTCCATATACCAAAAGAAACCTTAAAAGAATAACAGACATAGGAAAAACTCCCAGGAAATATAATACAGCAGTAATTAAAACATAAAATACTCATACAACAGCACTGAGATCAAACATTTTAGTTACATCAATAAATGGAAATGGGCTTAATTCATTTATTGAAAGAGAAAGATTTTCAATTGGGTCATAACAAAATCTAAATCTATGCTATATACATCTAAAACACAGAGATTTAGAAATACTGAAAATAAAGAAATAAGCAAAGATATAACAGGCAAATGGAAAAAATAAAAAGCAATTCTGATATCAGACAAAGCAGAATTTGGTGAAAATGATTAAATGAAACAAAGAAGAATATTTTATAATGCTAAAAGCCAAAATTAAAAAGGAGACATAACAGATCTCTATATCTACCCAGCAAAAAAGACAAAAACCACCCATATAAAGCAGAAACACCAGGATACAAAATAAGAAATTGATAGAAACCACTACTAGTGGAAAGCTTTAACAGCACTCCTAGTAAAAGACAAGTGAAGTGAACAAAAAACAAGAATGGATATAGAAAAATGTGACAATATAATCAATAAGATCTTATGGAGATATTGATATAATTAAAACACTACACTCTAATAATAGAGAATATATCTTCTTTTCAAGCGCTCATGGAATGTTCACAAAAAGTGATCAGAAAACATCAGCAAATTCCATAAAGTAGCAATATTAAAAACAACATGCTCTGATAAAGCAAGATAATTAAAGAAACAAAAAGTCCCTTTGACCTAAAAATGAAAAGGCCTTCTGTTAAAAAACTCTTGAGTGAAAGGCAAAATACAAACAGAAATTAGAGAATTTTGAAAAATAACAACAAAACACTACATATCAAAATCTATGGGATCCATTTAAAGCACTGTTCAAAAGAAAAAAATTCATAGCATTGAACACCTATATCAATAAGAATAATGAAAATTAATTAAATTCCCATATCAAAAAGCTAGAAAAAGAACAAAAAATAAACAGAAAGAAAACACAGTAAAGTAAATAATAAAGATGAAAGCAGAAATTAATAAGGCAGAGAACAGAAATTAGTTATTGAAATTAATAAATTAAAATCCTGGCTCTTTGAAAAAAATTAACAAAATAGACTAGGTAAGAAAAAACTCCATTACAAGAGCACAAAAAAAGCAAAATACTCAGAATAAACTTAAGAAATGTATGAAGAAACCCATAAAACACTATGGAAAGAACAAAAGTGCTTGTTCAAAGATGTATCTCATTCTTAGGATATCTTAACATCACCAAGATTTTAGTGCTCCCTAAATGAACATAATTTAATGCAACCCAAATAAAAATACCAAGCTTTTTTTCTGGAGCTAGATAAGTTGATATTATAGTTCATATGGAAAAACAGACACAAAAGAATAGCTAAGAAAACACTGAAAAAGGAAAGCTGTGAGGAGAAATTACTACCAGATATAAAACTTGCAAAGTCTTTAAAAGTAAAGCAGCATAGTACCAGCACATGAGTACACAGAAAGACCAATGGAATAAAACAGCACGTCCAGAAACTGACTCAATTCACAAGTATGTGATAAAGGCGATACTTCAAATCACAAGGACAAAGATGGACTTTTTAATCAATGGTGTTGGGACAACTGAAAAAAAGATTAGATCCACTCTTCATACCATATACAAGAATAAACTTCAAATAGATCAGAGATCTAAATGTAAAAGAGTGAAACTATGTAAGTACTAGAAAAAAAATGCATAGGTTTCTCTATAATGCAGATGTAGGGAGAAGCTATAACTCAAAATCCAGATGAATAAAAGAAAATATTGTTAAGTTTGACTACATAAAAATGAAAACATTTTTGCATGGTTCCAAACATCATAAACTCAAAAGACATATGACACTTCTAATAAAAATCAATTTAATTTTCTCTACCTATTCTTCACTCCTCTCCTAGGTGCCTGGTACATAGTAAGCACTTAATAAATAATGATAAATGAAATTATCATTATCATCCAGCTTAGATTCCTTGGTCCATTATTTTAATTGCTCTTTTGCCAACATCCTAAAACCTGTTACTCAACTACCTTTATTTGACAGCTACCTGGCAAAACCTTAATCCTAGAACTATTCGCCTTCTCCATACCTGATTGACAGACACTGATGAGTAAAAAATCACACATTTAGATTGACTGGTGCTACTGAAAATTCAGGTTCACCAATTCTATTTGAGCTCACAATATTGTCAGGCATTCTTATTATGTTTTCTTCATCAGCTTCTTCTCCCATTCTCAGCATCAAACCTCATCCTCTTTCTTCAAAATGCCACTTGTTATCTACACTTGGATGCCACATAGATATTTCAAATTCAACATGTTAAAGACTAAATTCAACATCTTTCCCACCCAGCACTTCCCTCAACTATCCAAATACTTTCCCTCCCTTCTCCAGCCCCCTTACCTTGGTAATGGCACCACCATAAGGCCAGAAACCTGGCAGTCATCCTTGTCTCCAACTGCTGCCTTACCAGCAACCCTCCCAATATCACATCAATCATCAAATCATGTTCATTACTTTCCATGTACGTGTAGAATCCAACCACTTTTTTCATGGGTTCCATGAGCCCAGATAAATATTATTTTCTAACAGCTTATAGTTTTTCAAAACCCACCTCCCTGCCTCCACTCTTACTCTAATTCTAATTCTTTCTCCAAACTGCAGTTAGCTTTCTAATTGGCTTAAGACTCTTACAAGGCCCTCTTTGATCTAACCCTAGCCAAACTCTTCAACTTTACTAAATTTCTTTCAGTCTCAAACATGTCACTCTCTCACCTCTAGGACTTTGCAAACACTATTCTCTCTACTTGAGATACTTTCCTTATACTTCTTAATCTGGTTAACTCTTATTCAAACTTCAGGTTTCAAATACAACATCACTTACTCTGGGCTCTATCTTATTTCTCAGAATAGTTAAGAGCCTGATGTCATTTGTTTCCTACCCTGTAGTGTCCCTGCCCTCAAGGAACTTACAATGTAATGTAAATAAACACATAAGAAAGGAGTTTTGTGGGTTTTTTTCCTATATGTGGGAGTCACAGAGAAGGTGACATCTGGATAGTTTTAAAGAATGAAGAGAGGTCTGGCAGAATGATAAGGATACTACGCCCTCTCTTCCCCCAAAAATACATACACAGGGAGGGAAAGATGTGAGAGGATGGTATCCAAACAGATATATGAACATGTACATGTGCAGGGCATGAGGAAGAGGTGAAGGAGGGAGGTCAGGGACAAGTAATTCTGTATTATAGTGGCATCGAGTACAAGAGTGTGTGAGACAGCGTCCAGTATTTCCCAAGGGTGGTCTGCAGACCATCTGCTTCAGAATAACCAGACATTAGATTTAATCAATCAGAATCTCTGGAATTGGGTGCCCAGTAATATGCAATTGTGGGTAATAACCCAAGAGAGCTTATGCACATCAACGTTTAAGAATTGTAGGTAATAATTTTTTTTAATAGAGAGAAACTGACCTTTATCCTAAAAAGGGTCACTTAAGTAGTTTAATTTTTTATATAAATATAAAGAAAGCTGGAAGATTTGTTTAGTGATTAGAGTTTAGCAAAATACCTTGAGACTCAATGATAGATAACACACTCCATCTCTGGTTACCAGGGAGAATTAATTGGCTTAAACAAACCAAGACTTTCTGGGAGGAACTTCGTAAGAGGCCTTTTGCATTTGGATGGTAGGGGGAAAATTGCTTAATTCATGGGAGATTCTCATAAAAAGACATTGATTGTGGGCTCTGCATTGAGAGGGTACTCAAACTCAGCTAGGCACTTCTCTGTGACAACAGAGTCTCATAAAAGAATGGATTGTGTTGTATGCCTGAAAGGATTGGGAACTAAAAGTATATAAAGAGGGATACCGTAAGTCAGCTGGAGCACTGAGACAGTAAATTTTCCATGGAATCATCATCATTTGAAAGGAGCTTACCAGCTTTTGCCAAAAGCTTTTGCCAGTGAAATTTTGCTGTTTGGGGACCAGCAGCACCAGATGATGGAAATGACTATTTGACACCTGTACCACCTAGCAACAAAGAACAACAATGATACCAGACTGAGAGTCACCAAGATTCCTCCCTGCTTAGAAGTGGGAATCAGATACACCTTCTGATTAGAATGAACAAACCCTTTGAAGCTTTCAGACAATACAGTGGAAAGGGAAATGCCTGTATTTCAGATATTATGTGGGAAAGGGTGATATTCTGCTAAATATAGCATATAGGGACTTGGGTTGGCTTTAATTTGTTAGAGAATAAGACACAGACTGCATTTTCACTTTGAGTTTTATGAAGCAGATCACACCAGTTGTATGTAAAAGATTTAGCAGAGTCTGGATCACTGCGATTAACCAATAAATGGTAGTCATTGTGGTGGTTATTATTTTAGAGGAAGAGAGAAACAAAGGTGGTTATAACATTTATAGTCTGAATATTAGGGAGAATGATCACAAACAGGGAAATTAGGAGAAAGGTCAGAGTTTGTGGGGAATAACTGGCTTCACACACACACACGCTGAGTTTGGGGTAGAATAAAGGCATCCAAATAGAGACGTTCATTTGCTTAAGATGCAACTTCCTATCATTTCTGCTGGTTGAAATCTTGTCCTTCCTCTACCTTGTTTTACCTTCCAGCTTCCTTTCTGCCCCTACACCTTTGCAATTATTCTTGCCTTCTTCAATCCTGTAGTACATTTGTATTTCTGTTATTACTCTTATTACATTCTATTTTATATCATAATTATTTTTCTACATATATGTCTTGTCAACTAGATTGTGAGTTCCTTGAGAGCAGGGAGAGATTAAAGTCGGTAGATTGCTTTTGTTTTTCCTAAAGAATCTTGCTGGTGGTTGGTACTTTACAAATCTATCAGCAGCAATCAAGGGAAGCATTCAGTACTCTGTGTGCTCTAGATACAACACCTAAACTTCCACATCACTGTCCGCAGGATGAACAGAAGGAACCAAGGATTCTGTGTGATCCTAGCAAGATTCCTGATCCTCCTATTGTTCGACACTCACAACTTCCACTAATTGCCTTGAGACCTTCAAGACTAATCTCATAATGCCCTTTATGCCCCACCACTCCAAGGAGTCCAGAGCTCCTAGGTCATCCCTCAATGACCAGATTCTAATCCCTATAGGTCTCTAAGAGCAATGAGACAATTCTCCACATGCCTCGGCACCACTTACTCCCCTTCCCTGCTCTATTTTTCTCCACAGTGTTTACCACCACCTGACTATTTAACTGTCTGTGTCCTGACTCTTTTTTTTTGGCAGTATGCAGGCTTCTCACTGTTGTGGCCTCTCCCGTTGCGGACCACAGGCTCCAGATGCGCAGGCTCAGCGGCCATGGCTCACGGGCCTAGCCAGTCCGTGGCCTGTGGGATCTTCCTGGACCGGGGCACGAACCCGTGTCCCCTGCATCAGCAGGCGGACTCTCAACCACTGTGCCACCAGGGAAGCCCTGTGTCCTGACACTTAAATGTAAATTCTATGAGTGCAGAGATTATTCTTGGTCTGTTTTGTTCATTGCTGTAACTCCAGAACCTAGAATAGTACCTGGTTCCTGGTAGGGCTCAATGGATATGTGCAGAATAAATAAATGGATACATATTTGTTAATTCAGTCAACAAATATTTCAGTGCCTATAATACATCCCTAGGATATACATTACTGAACAAGAAAGGCATGGTCCCAATCCTCATGAAGATTACAGTTTAGGTGAAAAGATGACATTAAACAAATACTACATAATTATGCATAATTATGAGAAATGCTCTGAAGGATAGGATATGTAATAGGCAGAATTAATCTAGGTGGATATGAAGGGGGATTCCAAGCTAGATCCTGAAGAAATATATTTAAGCAAAGACTAAAAAATAGGTAGGAATTAGGTGAGCAAAGAAGAGCAAAAGAAGATTACAAATAAAAAGAATGTTCTGGGGCTTCCCTGGTGGCGCGGTGGGTAAGAATCCGCCTGCCAATGCAGGGGACACGGGTTCGAGCCCTGGTCCGGGAAGATCCCACATGCCGCGGAGCAACTAAGCCCGTGCGCCACAACTACTGTGCCTGCGCTCTAGAGCCTGCGAGCCACAACTACTGAGCCCACGTGCCACAACTACTGAAGCCCGCGCTCCTAGAGCCCGTGCCCCGCAACAAAAGAAACCACCACAATGAGAAGCCCACACACCGCAACGAAGAGTAGCCCCTGCTCACCGCAACTAGAGAAAGCCCGCACACAGCAACGAAGACCCAGCACAGCCAAACAAACAAACAAATAAATAAATAAAATAAATCTATATAAAAAAAAAGAATGTGCCAAGACCCTAAAAAGGAACATAGGTGTTTATTTAGCAGCTTTATTGAGAAAAAATTAACATGCAATAAACTGTACCTATTTAAAGTGTACAATAGGTTACATTTGACATATTAAGTTTGACAAAAGTTTTGACATACATACATGAAACCATCATCACAATTAAGATAATGAACATATCCATCTCTGCCTTGGCACATAATCTGTAATTACTCAACTAATATTTACTGGTACCTAACCACGTGTCAGGCCCTGAGTATAAACTGGTATATGATCCCTGCCCTTTGGTACTTAAAGTTCAACAGGTATCTGGTTCAAGGAAGCAAAAGAAAGCCAGTGTAACAATGTCTGGGAAAATAGGCAGAGGCCATACTTGCAAGGCCTCACAGACCGTATTTTGATCTTAATACAAAGAGTAATGGGAAGCAAGCAGGCAGGGATACAGCCCATGCTGGACTTGAACAGGAAGGCTTAAGAATGTTTTAAGTAGGGCAGTGACATGATCACATTTGTCTTTTCAGAAAGATCATGCTGACAAAAATGTGAAGAATAGGTAAGTGAAAGTCAAGAGTAGCTTCTGGAGGAACCAGTTAAGCAAGTGCAACAGTCCTGGCCAGACATGATGGTAGTTTGACCAAGGGTAGTGGTAGCAGAAAGGATAAGTTTTAGACTGATTCAAGAGATTTAGGAAGCAGGACCATCAGGACTTAGTGGTGAATTAGATATGATGGGTAAGGAAAATGGAGGAGTCAAGGATGATTCTCAGTTTTCTGGCTAAACAATTAGTTGGATGTGATGTCACTACCAAGACAGGGGACTCTAGAGGAAGAAGACTTTGACAGAAGCAATGAGTTCAGTCTTGGACATAGTGAGGTTGACGATCTAAAGAGATACGTAAGTGGACACACCCAGAAGGCAGTTAATTATACCAAGGTTGGATAGAATAGAAACAGACTGCAAAGGTGATTGAGAAAGGGTGACTAGGCAAAGAAAAGAAATAAAAGGCATTCAAGCTGGGAGGGAAGAAGTAAAACTACTATCTCTATTTACAGATGGAATGATCTTATATATAGAAAATCCTAAGGAACCTACACAAAAACTATTAGAGAAAAATAAACAAGTTCAGCAAGGTTACGAGATCAATACACAAAAATCAATTGTACTTATATGCACTTGCACCGAACGATGAAATTTTAAAAAGCAATCAAAGATATAAAACCTTACCATTACCCCAGGAAGTTTTCTCATGCCCCTTACCACTCAATCCCCGCCAGAGGCAACCAGTGTCCTGATTTTTTTTTTTTAATGATTGATTAGTTTTGCCTATTTTAGAACTTCCTATAATAAAATCAAACAACATGGATAAAGAAGGTGTGGCACATATATACAATGGAATATTACACAGCCATAAAAAGAAACGAAATTGAGTTATTTGTAGTGAGGTGGATGGACCTAGAGTCTGTCATACAGAGTGAAGTAAGTCAGAAAGAGAAAAACAAATACCGTATGCTAACACATATATATGGAATCTAAGAAAAAAAAAAAGGTCATGAAGAACCTAGGGGTAAGATGGGAATAAAGACACAGACCTACTAGAGAATGGACTTGAAGATATGGGGAGGGGGAAGGGTAAGCTGTGACAAAGTGAGAGAGTGGCATGGACATATATACACTACCAAACGTAAAACAGATAGCTAGTGGGAAGCAGCCGCATAGCACAGGGAGATCAGCTCGGTGCTTTGTGACCACCTAGAGGGAGGGTGGGAGGGAGGGAGACGCAAGAGGGAGGGGATATGGGAACATATGTATATGTATAACTGATTCACTTTGTTATAAAGCAGAAACTAACACACCATTGTAAAGCAATTATACTCCAATAAAGATGTTAAAAAATAAATAAATAAATAATAAATAAATAAAATCAAACAACATGCACTCTTTTGAGTGAGGCTTTTTCACATAGCATATTTTTGAGATGTACTCATGTTGTTGCACATATTAGTAGTTTGCTCTTTTTTTAAAAAATTACTGTCAAACAAAGCTGACTTTATTTTATTTTTTTTATTGGAGTATAGTTGCTTTACACTGCTGTGTCAGTTTCTGTACAGCAAAGTGAATCAGCCATACGTACACATATATCCCCTCTTTTTTAGATTCCCTTCTCATTTAGGTCACCACTGAGCACTGAGCAGAGTTCCCTGTGCTATATAGTAGATTCTCATTAGTTATCTATTTTATACATAGTAGTGTATACATGTCAATCCCAATCTCCCAGTTCATCCCACCCCCAGTCTGTTCCTTTTTATTGCTGAGTAGTAGTCCATTGTATGAATATAACAGTTTGTTTAGCCATCCTTCTGTTCCCGCACAACAAGGCTTTTTCCAGTTTGGGGCTATTACAACTAAAGCTGCCATGAACATTCTTGTACATGGTTTTTGTTGACATCTTTTTTTTTTGGCTGCATCGGGTCTTAGTTGTGGCATGCAGGATCTTCATCACTGCATGTGGGATCTTTAGTTGCAGCATGGAGACTCTTAGTTGCAGCACACAGACTCTTAGTTGGGGCATGTGGACTCTTAGTTGCAGCATGCATGAGGGATCTAGTTCCCCGACCATGGATCAAACCCAGGCTCCCTGCATTGGTAGTGTGGAGTCTTACCCACTGGACCACCAGGGAAGTCCCTTTGTTGACAATTTTGAAATGTGCTTTCATTTATTTTGAGTAAATACTTGAGTGGAATTTCTGATCATAGGGTAGGTGTATCTGTAGACCATTGTCCAAAGTGGTTATACCATTTTATATTCCCAAAAATAATGTGTAAGACTTCTGATTGCTCCACATCCTTACCCATATTTGGCTTTTTAATTTTAGCCATTCTGGTGGGAATGTAGTAATACTATCTCATTGTGGTTTTAATTTACACTTCCCTGATGACTAATAATGTTGAGTGCTTTTTATTGTGCTTATTAGCCATTTGTAGAGCATAATCTTTGTGATGTGTTTGTTTACATCTTTTGCCCATATTATATTGGGTTGCTTGTCTTATTACTGAATTGCAAGAGTTCTTTATATATCTTGATGCCAATCTTTAGTCAACATATGTTTGGCAAATATTATCCCAGGTGACAAGTACTTATGGACTGAGTTGCTTATAGTTTTTAAGTAATGCTACAGAACTTCTCTATTTGAAATCAAATAGATTTGGATTTAAATCCTGGCTTTACCTGTAACTAGCTGTGGGAATTTGAGCAAGGTATTTAACTTCGGGGGCATTTTTTTCCATCTGTAAAACAGAGACACCACTTACCTTTATAGGGTTGTTGTGATGATTTAGACAATGGATTTAGACATATCTGGCATATAAAACGTTTTCAATAAATGTTAGTTCCATTCTTTTCTGATTTTAGTTCTATGATAATATGGCAATTGCTGCCTTAAATAGCTGAGCTGCAATTCTTACACTGTAAAACTCTATAAAAATTTGAATTTTCACAATGGTAAAAATCATGGCAATAGTGGAAACCATAAAGAATTAAGGCTCCTGGGAAGAGCGTAATGTATCTTTCTTTTATTCTAGTTCAATAACATATTCAAAATAAGGCTGAACCTAAAAGTAGCTAAATCAAATGAAATTCATCTGGAGGTAAAATTGAAAAGAATAAGGTGAAAAATTCAAATTGTGTTGTGCTAAGTCATCTGTTATAGCATGTGGAAAATTTAAATAACATGCTATTGCAAATACAATTGTACTAAATCCCATCTACACCAGAGTTAGTTGTATCTCATCTCTTACAGAAATTCACATAAAAATACGTTTAACCCAAAAAACATTTTTACAGAAAAACTTCAACATAATAATGTTTATGTAAAATTTGTGCTAATAACTTCCTATAAATAAGCTAATTCAGTTCTAGTAATTACTATAATTGTTATTATACAGTACAGAACTTGCTTTATTGTTCCTATATTTGTTGCTATAAAAAATTTCAGGTTCTGGATCTAAATTCTGCCCCCTTGGTTTACTAGTCAAGCAAGTTAACTCTTCTAAATCTCATTCCTTTCATTTGTAAAATGGAGATGGTAATATTATCTATCTTATATCACTGCTATGAGGCTTAAGTAAGTGTATAAAGCCCTTAGCACAGAATACTTTTAGCACATAGTAAGTGATCAATAATATTAGTTATTTGTTATTGTTGTTTACTATGTTATTGTTGTTTATTATGTCTTACTTGCAAGACATAAATCTTTCCAAACAGTAAATCCACAATGGTCTGTGAAAATGAAAATATTGGGAAGCACGGCACTGAAGTGAGCTCTTCAATTCATCTCCCACTCCCACTTCCAGCCCTATGCCACTGCCTTAAACTAGCCACTTCTCTCACTTTTTCTATCTATTACAATAGCCTTCTACGTCCATTCTTTATTCTCACCAATCCATTCTCCACACTGAGGCGAGAATGATCTATCTCAAGATCAAATCTGGCCATGTCACCACCCTTGTTATTAAAAAGCTTGTATGGCTTCCCATCTATCTACAGCAGAGGCCATAAACTGATAGCCTACAGACTGAGTAAAAAATAAACATGAAGGGGGCTTCCCTGGTGGCGCAGTGGTTGAGAGTCTGCCTGCCGATGCAGGGGATGCGGGTTCGTGCCCCGGTCCGGGAGGATCCCACATGCCACGGAGCAGCTGGGCCCGTGAGCCATGGCCGCTGAACCTGCGCGTCCAGAGCCTGTGCTCCGCAATGGGAGAGGCCACAAAAGTGAGAGGCCCGCGTACCGCCAAAAAAAAAAAAAAACGATGAAGGTTTTTTTTCCGCACACACAGGTGCTTTGAAAATATGATTTCATATTGAAAATATGGATATGTAACTTCTCTTCAAAAAATCAGAAAATTCAGCAACACTAGGCCCAAATTTCCACATAGAAAACTGTGCTGGAGCAGAGGACAGGACACCTAGATAAGACAGGGCATATGTGATTTGTGATTTCCAGTTTACCACAGTCCTTTTCCACTTCAATTCATTCAAGTACCTTACCTGCCTGGCTCCCCATAAACAACTGAATTTGTGCTACCTGCTTTACAGGATATATTCTAAACTCCTTAGAAAGACAGACTCTTGATGATCTGGGTTCAAGATAAATTTCCTCTCAATTCCCATCATCTCTCTTATGCTTTCCCTTTACACATGTGCTATAGTCATCACTTTTCAAAAACACCACATTGTTTCACACATTCTTTTACCTTGTAGGCTGTACATTTAGTTCCTTCTGCTTGGAATGTCCTTCCCACATTTGTTTCCCCAGGAAATGAATGCTTCTACTCCTCGAAATGAGATAATGCATGTAGCACAGAGGTGGGCATATAGTAACCTCTCATTAGATATCCATACAACAATTCTAAGAGGTAGGTATTATGACCCTATATTACAGACAAGGATGTTGTTGCCTAAATAAAGTAAGTAACTTAATCAAGACCAAGGAGCTAGTGACACATTTGGAATTTCTTTTTTTCACTGTTGATAGGATTTTTTTTAATCCAATTGTTTTTCTCTTAATTGAAGTAAAGTTGATTTATAATGTTGTGTTACTTTCTCGTGTATAGCGAAGTGATTGAGTTATACACATATATGTATTCTTTTTCATATTCTTTTCCATTATGGAATATTACAGGATATTAAATATAGTTCCCTGTGCCATACAGCAGGACCTTGTTATCTATTTTACATATAGTAGTTTTTCTGTTTTTTTGTTTTTTTGTTTTTTTTGCGGTATGTGGGCCTCTCACTGCTGTGGCCTCGCCCGTTGTGGAGCACAGCCTCCGGACGCGCAAGCTCAGCGGCCATGGCTCACGGGCCCAGCCGCTCCGCGGCATGTGGGATCATCCCAGACCAGGCCACGAACCCGCATCACCTGCATCGGCAGGTGGACTCTCAACCACTGCGCCACCAGGGAAGCGCTGTTTTTGTTTTTTTAATATTTATTGGGCTGTGCCAGGTCTTACTGCGGCACGCAGGATCTTCGTTACCATGTGCGGGATTTCCTTGTGGCATGCAGGATCTTCGTTGCGGCACACAGGATCTTTAGTTGCTCATGCGAGACCTAGTTCCCTGAAAAGGGATCGAACCTGGGCCCCCTCCATTGGGAGCACAGAGTTTTAACCACTGGACCACCAGGGAAGTCCCTACATATAGTAGTTTGTATCTTTAATCCCATACTCCTAATTTATCCCTTCCCCCTGCTTTCCCCCTTGGCAACCACAAGCCTGTTCTCTATTTCTATGAGTCTGTTTCCGTTTCATAGATAAGTTCATTTGTGTCCTATCTTATTTTCCACATAAAAGTGATATCACATGGTAACTGTCCTTCTCTTTCTGACTTATTTCACTTAGTATGATAATCTCTAGGTCCACCCAAGTAGTTGCAAATGGCACTATTTCATTCTTTTTATGGCTGAGTAGTATTCCATTCTGTGTGTGTGTGTGTGTGTATGCCACATCTTCTTTATCCATTCATCTGTCGATGGACATGTAGGTTGCTTCCATGTCTTGGCTGTTGTAAATAGTGCTGCTATGAACACTTGGGGTACTTGTATCTTTTTGAATTAGAGTCTTCTCTAGATATATGCACAGGATTGGGATTGCTGGATCATATGCTAACTGTATTTTTAGTTTTTTAAGGAACCTCCATACTGTTTTCCAGAGTGGCTGTACCAATTTACATTCCTAACAGTAGTACAGGAGGGTACCCTTTATTCCATGCCCTCTGCAGCGTTTGTTATTTGTAGACTTTGCAATAATGGCCATTCTGACCAGTGTGAGGTGGTAACTCATTATAGTTTTGATTTGTATTTCTCTAATAATTAGCGTTCTTGAGCATCTTTTCATGTGGTCATTGGCCATCTCTATGTCTTCTTTGGAGAAATATCCATTTAGGTCTTCTGCCCATTTTTGATTGGGTTGTTTGCTTTTCTGTTATTGAGCTGTATGAGCTATTTGCATATTTTGGAAGTTAAGCCCTTGTCAGTCACATCATTTGCAAATACTTTTTCCCACCCCATAGGTTGTCTTTTCATTTTGTTTATGGTTTCCCTTACTGTGCAAAAGCTTGTAAGTTTGATTAGGTCTCATTTGTTTATTTTGCTCTGTTGTTGGAAAAGTTATCTGGAAGGATGTTCAGATGGCTTTTACCTTTTTTTGCTGTACTTTTATATTTTCTTGTAATTAATTAGTATGTAATTTTTTAAAAAACAAAGCTATTTTAAGAAATAATCCTTTTTGAATCCTCAAGAGTAAGGGGATTAATCATAATCCCTCCCACCTCACTCAAAAACATACCAAATCACATTTAGGAAGTAAATATTTAAGTCCTAAGAATAGGTAACTACATAAATTAGAAGACAGTTTTAATTTTTAAAAGACATGTTATATACTCAATGTCCCTGAAATAATTTCTTATTAAGTTAAAAATGACTGGAGAATTGCCAATATTTATAGCTCAGTACTGAACTTACATTATGTCACATGATTATTGAAAAGTAATTACATTTATCTCATAATACAGCAATCATTTTCTTCAGAGATCATATATATTTCACATCCACTCTACATTCATTTTTTTTTTTTAAAAAAAGACACACTTAACAGTGTGTAGGCAATTCCCTGGTGGCGCAGTGGTTAAGAATCCACCTGCCATTAACAGCTGATCTTTTAGCAACAACTCTGCAAAACAGAAGGGAGTGGCAGGTTATATTTAAAGTGATGAAAGGGAAAAACCTACAACCAAGATGACTCTACCCAGCAAGGATCTCTTTCAGATTTGATGGAGAAATTAAAACCTTTACAGACAATCAAAAGCTAAGAGAATTCAGCACCACCAAATCAGCTCTACAACAAATGCTAGAGGAACTTCTCCATGCAGGAAACACAAGAGAAGGAAAAGACCTACAATAACAAACCCAAAACAATTAAGAAAATGGTAATAGGAACATACATATTGATAATTACCTTATGTAAATGGATTAAATGCTCCAACCAAAAGACATAGACTGGCTGAAGGGACACAAAAACAAGACCCGTATATATGCTGTCTACAAGAGACCCATTTCAGACCTAGGGAAACATACAGACTGAAAGTGAGGGAATGGAAAAAGATATTCCATACAAACGGAAATCAAAAGAAAGCTGGAGTAGCAAGTCTCACATCAGACAAAATAGACTTTAAACTAAAGACTATTACAAGAGACAGAGAAGGACACTACATAATGATCAAGGGATCAATCCAAGAAGAAGATATAAAAATTGTAAATATTTATGCACCCAACATAGGAGTACCTCAATACATAAGGCAAATGCTAACAGCCATGAAAGGGGAAATCGACAGTACACAATCATAGTAGAGGACTTTAACACCCCACTGTCACCAATGTACACATCATCCGAAATGAAAATAAATAAGGAGACACAAGCTTTAAACGATTACATTAAACAAGATGGACTTAATTGATATTTATACGACATTCCATCCAAAAACAAGGGAATACACTTTCTTCTCAAGTGCTCATGGAACATTCTCCAGGATAGATCATATCTTGGGTCACAAAGCAAACCTTGGTAAATTCAAGCAAGATAAAATCATATCAAATATCTTTCTGATCACAGTGCTATGAGACTAGATATCAATTACAGGAGAAAATCTGGAAAAAATCCAAACATATGGAGGCTAAACAATACACTACTTAATAACCAAGACATCACTGAACAAACCAAAGAGCAAATCAAAAAATACCTAGAAACAAGTGACAATGAAAACACAATGACCCAAAACCTATGGGATGCAGCAAAAGCAGTTCTTAGAGGGAAGTCTATAGCAATACAATCCTACCTCATAAAACAAGAAACATCTCAACTAAACAACCTAAACTTACAACTAAAGCAATTAGAGAAATAAGAACAAAAAAACCCCAAAGTCAGCAGAAGGAAAGAAATCATAAAGGTCAGATCAGAAATAAATGAAAAAGAAATAAAGGAAATGATAGCAAAGATCAATAAAACTAAAAGCTGGTTCTTTGAGAAGATAAACAAAATTGATAAACCATTAGCCAGACTCATCAAGAAGAAAAATGGGAGAAGACTCAAATCAATAGAATTAGAAATGAAAAGAAGTAACAATCGACACTGCAGAAATTCAAAAGATCATGAGAGATTATTACAAGAAACTATATGACAAAAAAATGGTCAACCTAGAAGAAATGGACAAATTGGTAGAAAAGCACAACCTTCCAAGACTGAACCAGTTAGAAATAGGAAATATAAACAGACCAATCACAAGCACTGAAATTGAGACTGTGATTAAAAATCTTCCAACAAACAAAAGCCCAGGACCAGATGGCTTCACAGGCAAATTCTATCAAACATTTAGAGGAGAGCTAATACCTAACCTTCTCAAACTCTTCCAAAATATAGCAGAGGGAGGAACACTCCCAAACTCATTCTATGAGGCCATCATCACCCTGATACAAAAACCAGACAAAGATGTCACAAAGAAAGAAAACTACAGGTCAATATCACTAATGAACAAAGATGCAAAATCCTCAACAAAATACTAGCAAACAGAATCCAACAGCACATTAAATGGATCATACACCATGATCAAGTGGGGTTTATTACAGGAATGCAAAGATTTTTCAAAATACGCAAATCAATCAATGTGATAAACCATATTAACTGAAGGATAAAAACCATAAGATCATCTCAATAGATGCAGAAAAAGCTTTTGACAAAAATCAACACTCAGGCTTCCCTGGTGGCGCAGTGGTTGAGAGTCCGCCTGCCGATGCAGGGGACATGGGTTCGTGCCCCGGTCTGGGAGGATCCCACATGCCACGGAGCGGCTGGGCCCGTGAGCCATGGCCGCTGAGCCTGCGCGTCCGGAGCCTGTGCTCCACAACGGGAGAGGCCACAACAGTGAGAGGCCTGCGTATCGCCAAAAAAAAAAAAAAAATCAACACTCATTTATGATAAAAACCATCCAGAAAGTAGGCATAGAGGCAATTTACCTCAACATAATAAAGCCCATTTATGACAAACCCACAGGCAACATCGTTCTCAATGGTGAAAAACTGAAAACATTTCCACTAAGATCAGGAATGAGACAAGGTTGTCCACTCTCACCACTATTATTCAACATAGTTTTAGCCACAGCAATCAGAGAAGAAAAAGAAATAAAAAGAACCCAAATTGGAAAAGATGAAGTAAAGCTGTCACTGTTTGCAGATGAAATGATACTATACATAGAGAATCCTGAAGATGCTATCAGAAAACTACTAGAGTTAATCAATGAATTTGGTAAAGTAGCAGGATACAACATTAATGCACAGAAATCTCTTGCATTCCTATACAGTAATGATGAAAAAATCTGAAAGATAAATTAAGGAAACACTCCCATTTACCATTGCAACAAAAAGAATAAAACACCTAGGAATAAACCTACCTAGGGAGACAAAAGA
Source organism: Phocoena phocoena (assembly GCF_963924675.1). NCBI lineage: Eukaryota > Metazoa > Chordata > Mammalia > Artiodactyla > Phocoenidae > Phocoena > Phocoena phocoena. The sequence continues at coordinate 37,232,171 of NC_089219.1, forward strand.
CCTGTATGCAGAAAACGAGAAGATACTGATGAAAGAAATTAATGATAATACAAACAGATGGAGAGATATACCATGTTCCTAGATTAGAAGAATCAACATTGTGAAAATGACTATACTACCCAAAGCAATCTACAGATTCAGTGCAATCCCTATCAAACTACCAAAGGCAATTTTCACAGAACTAGAACGAAAAATTTCACAATTTGCATGGGAACAGAAAAGATCCCAAATAGCCAAAGCAATCTTGAGAAAGAAAAATGGAGCGGGAGGAATCAGGCTCCAGGGCATCAGACTACACTACAAAGCTACAGTAATCAAGATAGTATGGTACTGGCACAAAAACAGAAATATACATCAGTGGAACAGGATAGAAAACCCAGAGATAAACCCACGTACATATGGTCACCTTATCTTTGATAAAGGAGGCAAGAATATACACTGGAGAAAAGACAGCCTCTACAATAAGTGGTGCTGGGAAAACTGGACAGCTACATGTAAAAGAATGAAATTACAACACTCCCTAACACCATACACAAAAATACACTCAAAATGGATTAAAGACCTAAATGTAAGGCCAGACACTATCAAACTCTTAGAGGAAAACATAGGCAGAACGCTCTATGACATAAATCACAGCAAGATCCTTTTTGACCCACCTCCTAGAGAAATGGAAATAAAAACAAAAATAAACAAATGGGACCTAATGAAACTTAAAAGCTTTTGCGCAGCAAAGGAAAACATAAGATGAAAAGACAACCATCAGAATGGGAGAAAATATTTGCAAATGAAGCAACTGAGAAAGATTAATCTCCAAACTTTACAAGCAGCTCATGCAGCTCAATATCAAAAAAAAAAATAACCCAATCCAAAAATGGGCAGAAGACCTAAATAGACATTTCTCCCAAGAAGATATACAGATTGCCAACAGGCACATGAAAGAATGCTCAACATCACTAATCATTAAAGAAATGCAAATCAAAACTACAATGAGAGGGCTTCCCTGGTGGCGCAGTGGTTGAGAGTCCGCCTGCCAATGCAGGGGACACTGGTTCATGCCCTGGTCCAGGAAGATCACCCATGCCGCGGAGCGTCTGGGCCCGTGAGCCATGGCTGCTGAGCCTGCGCGTCCAGAGGCTGTGCTCCGCAACGGGAGAGGCCACAACAGTGAGAGGCCCGTGTACCACAAAAAAAAAAAAAAAAAAAAAAACTACAATGAGTTATCACAACACACCAGTCAGAATGGCCATCATCAAAAAATCTACAAACAATAAATGCTAGAGAGGGTGTGGAGAAAAGGGAACCCTCTTGCATTCTTGGTGGGAATGTAAACTGATACAGCCACTATGGAGAACAGTGTGGAGGGTCCCTAAAAAACTAAAAATATAACTACCATACGACCCAGCAATCACACTACTGGGCATATACCCTGAGAAAACCATGATTCAAAAAGAGTCATGTACCATAATGTTCATTGCAGCTCTATTTACAATAGCCAGGACATGGAAGCAACCTAAGTGTCCATTGAGAGATGAATGGATAAATAAGATGTGGCACACTGTTGGTGGGATTGTAAATTGATACAGCCACTATGGAGAACAGTATGGAGTTTCCTTAAAAAACTAAAAATATAACTACCATATGACCCAGCAATCCCACTACTGGGCATATATCCTGAGAAAACCATAATTCAAAAAGAGTCATGTACCAAAATGTTCATTGAAGCTCTATTTACAATAGCCAGGACATGGAAGCAACCTAAATGTCCATCAACAGACGAGTGGATAAAGAAGATGTGGCACATATATACAATGGAATATTACTCAGCCATAAAAGGAAACGAAATTGAGTTATTTTTAGTGAGGTGGATGCACCTAGAGTCTGTCATACAGAGTGATGTAAGTCAGAAAGAGAAGAACAAACACCATATGCTAACACATATATATGGAATCTAAAAAAAAAAAATGGTCATGAAGAACTTAGGGGCAAGATGGGAATAAAGACACAGACCTACTAGAGAATAGACTTGCACATATGGGGAGGTGGAAGGGTAAGCTGGGACAAAGTGAGAGAGTGGGAGCTTCCCTGGTGGCGCAATGGTTGAGCGTCCGCCTGCCAATGCAGGGGACACGGGTTTGTGCCCCGGTCCAGGAAGATCCCACATGCCGCGGAGCGTTTGGGCCCGTGAGCCATGGCCGCTGAGCCTGCGCGTCCGGAGCCTGTGCTCCACGATGGGAGAGGCCACAGCAGTAAGAGGCCCACATACCGCAAAAAAAAAAAAAAAAAAAAAAGTGAAAGAGTGGCATGGACATATATACACTACCAAACGTAAAATAGATACCTAGTGGGAAGCAGCCGTATAGCAAAGGGAGATCAGTTCGGTGCTTTGTGACCACCTAGAGCGGTGGGATAGAGAGGGTGGGAGAGAGGGAGACGCAAGAGGGAGGAGATATGGGGACATATGTATATGTATAACTGATTCACTTTGTTGTAAAGCAGAAACTAACACACCATTGAAAAGCAATTATACTGCATTAAAGATGTTTAAAAATAAAATTAAATTAAAATAAAAAAATAAAAGATACATGCACCCACCCCCAAAAAAAGATGTGGCACATATATACAATGGAATATTACTCAGCCACAAAAAGACTCGAAATTGTGTTATCTTAGTGAGGTGGATGGACCTAGAGTCTGTCATATAGAGTGAGGTCAGAAAGAAAGAACATCATATGCTAACACATATATATGGAATCTAAAAAAATAAAAAAAGGGTCATGAGGGACCTAGGGGCAAGAAGGGAATAAAGACTCAGACGTAGAGAATGAACTTGAGGACAACGGGAGGGGGAAGGGTAAGCTGGGACGAAGTAAGAGAGTGACATGGACATATATACACTACCAAATGTAAAATAGCTAGTGGGAAGCACCTGCATAGCACAGGGAGATCAGCTCAGTGCTTTGTGACCACCTAGAGGGGTAGGATAGGGAGGATGGAAGGGAGACGCAAGGGGGAGGAGATATGGGGATATATGTATATGTATGGCTGATTCAGTTTGTTATAAAGCAGAAACTTACACACCATTGTAAAGCAATTATACTCCAATAAAGATGTTAAAAAAAATAAAAGAATCCGCCTGCCAATGCAGGGAACACAGGTTCAAGCCCAGGTCCGGGAAGATCCCACATGCCGCGGAGCAACTAAGCCCATGCGCCACAACTACTGAGACTGCACTCTAGAGTCTGTGAGCCAAAACTACTGAGCCCATGGGTTGCAACTACTGAAGCCCACGTGCCTAGAGCCTGTGCTCAGCAACAAGAAAAGCCACCACGATGAGAAGCCTGCGCACTGCAATGAAGAGTAGCCCCCACTCACCGCAGCTAGACAAAGTCCGAGTGCAGTAATGAAGACCCAGTGCAGCCAAAAAAAACCCAACAAAGAACATTGTGTAGAACTAAGAAATTTCAACACAAGGATTTATTCAAACAATTAAAACTGCTATATCAGTTATTGAAAAATGCTGCCAATGGAACAACTTCTACATGTTGGCTTCCAGAATGGCCTACGTTCCTCCATACACATTTTCAATTCCCTAAAATCAAGCTTTCCTTAAAAAAATCAATAAAATGTCAAATACCTTCCTCCATTGTCTTTTCAGTGAGCTCCAGTACTATACCACAGCAACTAAGACTCAAAAAAATTAATTTTATACTGAAAAAAAGTATTGTATGGTATTTCTTTGTTCTAAGGTCAGAACGTCAATTGCATTTGAATTGTCTACAATGGCATGTATCTGACCAAGATTAATTTAAAACAGATGTCTTTGAAACCAAAGTCCATTCAACAGTTTCACAGCCTATCAACCCTGTGAAAGCCTCTCTTGCTGCAGCTCTGCTGACTATTACACTTCTTCCAGAAATAGTTCAGTCTATTTTTATAAGATAGAAGGTCATATTGTTATATTCCATAACCCCATAAGGATCACAAAAGTACAAAGGAGATAAAGCATGATCTAAGGGGCTTCCTGAGAGTGAACATTAACCAATACTATCAAGAAAAATGGTGAGGAATATCATATGCTGTATGGAACATTATATCACTGTAACCAGTTTTAGTTAATTATGAATAATTCAACAAATATACTTTCAAAGAAATTTAACCAACTGCTTAGCAAATTATTTATTTTTTTTTTTTTATAAATAAATTTATTTATTTATTTATAATTTATCTTTGCTGTGCTGGGTCTTCGTTTCTGTGCGAGGGCTTTCTCTAGTTGCGGCGAGCGGGGGCCGCTCTTCATGGCGGTGCGCGGGCCTCTCACTGTCACGGCCTCTCTTGTTGCGGAGCACAGGCTCCGGACGCGCAGGCTCAGCAGTTGTGGCTCAAGGGCCCAGCTGCCCCGTGGCATGTGGGATCTTCCCAGACCAGGTCTCGAACCCGTGTCCCCTTCGTTGGCGGGCAGATTCTCAACCACTGCGCCACCAGGGAAGCCCTTAGCAAATTATTTTAAGAAAATTTTTACAAATTAGGAATTACAGTTGTTTTTATAACACAAAAAAGGTAAAAGATATTTAAATGAGGCTGTTCAAGTAAGCGTTTACCTTTTACACTCACCTGCTGCTTTAAAGAAACATAAATTTCATTATATGAATTTTTCAGCCTTAAAATTCTTTTTAAAATCTGCCCAAATTCATAATATCCATAAATGCAGGGGGACAGCTTTTCATATTATAAGAATGCTTACAGGTGTGTACACAGATGTAACGTTCAAATTAAAGGAAAGATGATGCATTCAATGCTAAATCCAAAATGTAACCCAAAGGGTTGTAAAAATGAACAAACAGGATTCTGTTTGGGGGCTACGCTATACTTTATTTTGACCATACTTGTTGAGTGAATATTAATAGTTGTACTTTCCTCTCAAAAAAATTAATCTGCCCAAAAAAGGAGATAAAATGCCAACCTCAGCTGTAATAAATACCATATATGTTCATTAAAAGCAACATTATAATAACTGAAGAACCCAGTGCCAAATTAGTACTACAAATATATTCTTAGTGGAGTGAGCTAAAATGAATATGTTCTTTAAAAATATGATATATTTTACTTTGCAGACAACTGAAAAAATTTCTAACTTACAGTTCTGTAGCAAATATACCACACACGACCTTAGACAAGTCACAACTAATATCAATACAGAACTTTATACTTCAACAAGCACTTCAGATATATTACCTCCTGCAACTGAACTCTGGGAGAAAATATTCTGCCATAAAAGGAGCTACAAAGACTGTTGCACACTTTTTTCTCCCACAGCATGTCCTTATGATCTTCCCAGAACCTCTAGGATCACAGGGTTTGGAGCAGAGCAAATGAACTGCATATTTAGATTACAACCATCATATAAATCACTCTTTTTTTTTGGCTGGGCCGTGAAGCTTGCAGGATCTTAGTTCCCCAACCAGGGATCGAACCCAGGCCCTGGCAATGAAAGCACAGAGTCCTAACCACTGGACTGCCAGGGAATTCCCGTAAATCACTCTTAAAATGAGTTTTATAAACCACTCATCAGTAACACTTCTAAATGTTCGGCCTCTTTTCTTCCTTCTACTGCTTTCTAACAAATTCCATAATGTAATGAAAACTGAAACTCACTAAATTGCTACTGGTAAACCATAAAGACAATTAAAAATAAGGTGAAGAAAATCAACAATATATTCCCCATTTATGAAGTCACCTGTTTTTCTTTCTTTCTTTTTAAATTTATTTATTTATTTTGGCTGTATTGGGTCTTCATTGCTGCGCACGGGCTTTCTCTAGTTGCGGCGAGCAGAGTCTACTCTTTGCTGTGGTGCATGGGCTTCTCATTGCAGTGGCTTCTCTTGTTGCCAAGCACGGGCTCTAGGCACGTGGGCTTCAGTAGTTGCAGCACGTGGGCTCAGTATATGCTGCTCACGGGCCCTAGAGCGCAGGCTCAGTAGTTGTGGTGCACGGGCTTAGTTGCTCCGCGGCATGTGGGATCTTCCCAGACCAGAGCTCGAACCTGTGCACCCTGAACTGGCAGGAGGATTCTTAACCATGCGCCACCAGGGAAGCCCTGTTTTTCTATCTGTACTGCAAAGTGAATTAGTTCCTTCATTTAAATTATAACTATAGGGCTTCCCTGGTGGCGCAGTGGTTGAGAGTCCGCCTGCCAATGCAGGCGACACGGGTTCGTGCCCCGTTCCGGTAAGATCCCACATGCCACGGAGTGGCTGGGCCCATGAGCCATGGCCGCTGAGCCTGCGCGTCCGGAGGCTGTGCTCCGCAACGGGAGAGGCCACAACAGTGAGAGGCCCGTGTACCGCAAAAAAATAAATAAAAATAACTATCACTAATTTCAACCATTTTATACTACTGGAGAAAAAGTTAATCTTGTAAGAATACATAATAGGGGGACTTCCCTGGTGGTCAGGTGGCTAAGACTCTGAGCTCCCAATGCAGGGGACCGGGTTCAATCCCTGGTCAAGGAACTAGATCCCACATGTTGCAACTAAAAAGATCCTGCACATGGCAACAAAATTCCCGTGTGCCGCAACTAAGACCCAGGGCAGTCAAATAAATAAATAAATTTTTTTTAAAAAATGAGGGACTTCCCTGGTGGGGCAGTGGTTAAGAATCCGCCTGCCGGGCTTCCCTGGTGGCGCAGTGGTTTAGAGTCCGCCTGCCGATGCAGGGGACACGGGTTCGTGCCCCGGTCTGGGAAGATCCCACATGCCGCGGAGCGGCTGGGCCCGTGAGCCATGGCCGCTGAGCCTGTGTGTCCGGAGCCTGGGCTCCGCAACGGGAGAGGCCACAGCAGTGAGAGGCCCGCATACTGCAAAAAAAAAAAAAAGAAAAAGAAAAAAGAATCCGCCTGCCAATGCAGTGGACATGGGTTCAAGCCCTGATCCGGGAAGATCCCACATGACACGGAGCAATGAAGCCCATGCGCCACAACTACTCAGCCTGCACTCTAGAGAGCGCGAGTCACAGCTGCTGGGCCTGTGTGCCGCAACTACTGAGGCCTGCGTGCCTGGAGCCTATGATCCGCAATGGGAGAGGCCGCTGCAGTGAGAAGCACATGCGCTGCAGTGAGAAGCACATGCACCGCAGTGAAGGGTAGCCCCTGCTCGCTGCAACTAGAGAAGGCCCTCGCACAGCAACAAAGACCCAATATGGAAAAAATAAATTAAAAACAAAAAAGGAATATATAATAGATCCATGATATATTAATTTAATATACTAGGCTCAACAATAGATGTATTGTTCTAGTACAGCAGCAGCTAGTTTTTTTTTTAAGTCTATGCATTAAAGATGTGATATAATGTATAAGGCAAGAATGGGTGTTATTAAAAGCAATAAAGATTTGTCATAGTCTATATATAAAATCTATGTCTGAATTTTCTTATTTATGGACAGGAAAGGAAAAATAATTTCAGTATATAATGTTTTCACTTAATTGATTTGTTTTGCCCTTCTCAATCACTATTTTGGACTTAAGTTATTCATTTTATTTTTCACTATGCATAATTGAATATAGCATAATGATTAAGATTTTGGACACAGGTACCAGACTGCCTTGGTTGTAACCTCAGCTCTGCCACTTAACTAGTTGTGTGACCTTGGACAGATTCTTATGTGGGAATCACGTCTTCATCCGTAAAATTGGAATAAAATACACACCTCTAAAAGATTATTGTAAGAATGAAATAAGTTAAAACATGTTAAACACTTAGCACAAAGCTAGCATAGTAAATGTTCACTATATATGTATTAGCTATTACTATTATTGTTGCCACTGTTACGCAAAATAAGTTATATATTATTGGTATACTAATTAACAATATTTACAAAGCTTTAAAAATCATAAGACTATAAGTTTATACAACCAAGAAAGACATAATTTTTTAAAAACTCAAAACTTTAGCTTATCATTTGAATAATAACCAAGTATCATTTAAAATAAATGATGATGAGGGATTTCCCTGGTGGCACAGTGGTTAAGACTCTGTGCTCCCAATGGAGGGGGCCCGGGTTCGATCCCTGGTCAGGGAACTAGATCCTACATGCATACCACAACTACGGAGCCTGTGAGCCACAACTAAGGAGACCACCTGCCACAACTAAGGAACCCACATGCTGCCATCAAGGGAGCTGGTGAGCCACAACTAAGACCCAGCACAACCAAATAAATAAATAAATTTTTTAAAATTAATAAATAAAATAAATGATGAGTTATACATGTTTGTACTATTGATAATTTAACCTTTAAATGAACATAAAATAAAACTAAAATATTGGTTTTGATGAAGCCAGCTAATAACTGGGTTTGGAGTACCAAAGGGAATTTATTTAATCCATGGAGGTTGGAAATCTGAGAAAATTGGAGTTTGGAGAAGGTGCAGGTTTAGGTGACGACAAAATCAAGGGTATGATTATGGGGATAAGAGCTTACAGTCTATTAATATTTGTCAGGAACAGAGGCAGTCCTAATCCTATCCCCTTGCTCTTCTACAAGAATTGAGAAGAAATGTACAAAGATGACAAATTAGGCAACAGTCTCTCATCAACCACAGAGAGCTGTTGATATTAACATCCTTTTAATCAAATCAGGATCTTTACGAGCAAAAATCAAATTAAAGTAGATCTTGTAGATGAGAATTTTACAGAATTAAGAGGAGAAATAGCAGGACCTCCAGACACACCATATGAAGGAGGAAGATATCAACTAGAGATTAAAATACCTGAAACATATCCATTTAATCCCCCTAAGATCCGGTTTATCACTAAAATATGGCATCCTAATATTGGTTCCATCACAGGGGCTATTTGTTTCGATATCCTGAAAGATCAATGGGCAGCAGCAATGACTCTCCGCACGGTATTATTGTCATTGCAAGCACTACTGCAGCTGCAGAACCAGATGATCCACAAGATGCAGTAGTAGCAAATCAGTACAAACAAAATTCCGAAATGTTCAAATAGACACCTCGACTTTGGGCACATGTGTATGCTGGAGCACCAGTTTCTAGTCCAGAATACACCAAAAAAACAGAAAATCTATGTGCTATGGGCTTTGATAGGAATGCGGTAATAGTGGCCTTGTCTTCAGAATCACGAGATGTAGAGACTGCAACAGAATTGCTTCTGAGTAGTAACTGAGACATAGAGCTGCTGATATAGTCAAGCTTGCCCCTTCTTGAGGAGCATCAACATCTGTTATTTTTAGGATTCTGCATAGATTTCTTTTAAACTGGCATTCTTGCCTAATGATGTTTCCTAGGCACCACTGGAGACTGAAAAAAATCCCTGATCTGTAAATAAAGCTAATTAAACGTCTGTAAATTTAAAAAGGGGAAATACTTTTTTTCTTATTTAATAGTGTAAAAATTCTTTGAGCTAAGGTAAAACCATGGAAAGAACATATTACTTTAGTGTTTAGCAGTGTACCAAGACTAGCAAGAGTTTGCTTCAGGATTTCGTTGAATAAGATAATATTTTGAGTGTGTCAGAGCCATTCAAATTATTGGTGTTGCATCACAGCTACCTTAATTGTTTTTAACATGGATCCTCTGTGGCTGTGAATTTATTTGCATGCTTGTACCTAACTTCTTAGGTACAACTGTTTGCAGGGTTTTTTTTTTGTTTTTTTTTTGCGGTACGCGGGCCTCTCACTGTTGTGGCCTCTCCCGTTGCGGAGCACAGGCTCCGGACACGCAGGCCCAGCAGCCATGGCTCACAGGCCCAGCCGCTCCACGGCATGTGGGATCTTCCCGGACCGGGGCACGAACCCGTGTCCCCTGCATCGGCAGGCAGACCCACAACCACTGCGCCACCAGGGAAGCCCCCTGGATCCTTTAAAAGTCACTCTTGCTTGCATTTCCCCCTATTGACACATGAAAGCCGTGTTGGTATTTTACTCTACATACTTCAAATGCACATAGGAATAGAAGTGCGTTATAAATCTAGCTTTCTTTATGATGTTTCTGATAATATGAGAATTGAAAACTTTACCTTCTCTTGTACATAGTCAGACTTTCTAAACATTTCATTCTAAGTTCAAAAGTTTGAAAATTATTAGTTTTGCAAGCTCAAACACTAATGTGACCATTTTATGAAGGGTGAAATGGATTTGTGTAGGCTGTTCTATACATAGAAACACAGTTCTTATTAAATATTCAGGGCCAATGGAAAAATAACAAAAATGTAATGGAATCAGAATGAATTAAAGTAAGGCTGTATATTGAAAGTCATATTATAAAAGGCTTGCTTTCTTCAAGCGTTACTTATCCTAAATTATAATAGTGAAGTGTTTGGAAAATAGTTTTGAACCATAAATTCAGCATAACTTCATTTGACTTCTCAATAATCTTAGAAGCAATAAAAGAACCATTATTAAATATACTGTAATGTTAAGATGTGGCGGTTCTTCCAAAAACTTGTAAGGCTTTCCTAACGAATAATAAACTCTTGTAGTTGATTTTATTGCATACTAAACACAAGTTGCTGGGTTTTTCCCCTATATGCTTGCTTCAGTATAAATTTCTTTATACAATCACCTCCTTTTGTTGTAGTTTAGTTACTTTCTAAAGATGCCAAAGGAAACAAGATTTTTCTTATTTATATTAAATAGCTAAAACCATGTAGTTTTCTTTATATTTTTGAAGGGTGGAATTGTGTGAAAATGTGGACAGTTTTGTTCCATTGTCGGTTAGAATTATTTTTTTTTTTTAGTGGCAGGTGGCTTGGTAATATTAGTAATATTTGGATTATTTTAAATATCAAACACCTCTACCCAGTTTACTATTTGCCTATATTATCAGGGTATATTTAATTGTCCTGTAGTTTGACAAATGAGAGAGAAAGAACTGAGAAGTTACTAAGGGTCAAGCATTATATACTTTGCTCTTGGAGGCAGCTATACCTTGCCTATGACTTTTATGCATATTAGCCCCTCAGGGTTTATGCATCTAACTACAATTCAACATCCCCAATGCCCAGGAAACTGAAAAGTACACTTTTTCATTTCAAAAATTTACCTCATTTACATTTAATGTGATAATCTCTTTCTTTTTCTGGTACATTTCCTACTGTCACCTTCTGCTGTTCTGGTTGGTTGTTTTTGTTTTTTTCCTATTTTTCTACAGGTAGATTTATTTCCCAAACATAGAAAAAAAGGCAATTGCTTTTTTCTGTGGTCTTCAAAAAAAACTAAAATATTAAAAATGACTCAATTATCCAAATAACTTTAACTTTAATGTTAAGCTAAGAAACAAAAAATATTCTCTTAAACAGCTCAAAGTAAATAGGTAATATGGAAGCACTCATTATTAAATAAAGTTCATATGAGATTAAATATCGTTATATATTCCTTTTATTTTGAAATAATCTCAAACTTGCAAAATAGGTGCAAGTACAATTCAAATAATTTTTTGGAAGGGGGAATATTTTCTAATTTTTTTCCAACTTCATTGAAGTATAATTGACAAATAAAAATTGTATATATTTAGGTTGTACAACATGATTTTTTAAGTTATACAATGTGATGATCTAATATACATATACATCGTGAAATGCTTACCACAATCAAGTTAATTAACATATCCATCACTTCACATAGTACCATTTGTGTCTGTGTGTGTATGTGTATGTATGGTAAGGACACTTAAGATCTACTCTCTTAGCAAATTCCAGTATACAATACAGTATTATTAACTATAATCATTATGCTATATATTAGATCCTTAAAACTTATTCATCTTACAACTGAAAGTTTGTACCCCTTGACCAACATCTCCCTGCTCCCTCACTCTCTAGCCCCTGGCAACCACCATTCTACTCTCCGGTTCTATGAGTCTGACATTTTTGGATTCCCAAATAATCTATGGAACATCTAAGTTGCTGGCCTCTAACACTCCCTTTTAGGCTGCTGCCACTTGGTGCTGCTTCGTTCCCTCTTTCCTTGTCTAACTTCCTTTCCTCTCTTGCTTCACGAAGGTTTGGACTGAATTTTTCAGGAAAGTAAGGCAGAAGAGAGAAAAGGTTAAGGGTTCAGAGACTAGAGAGAAGAGGAAAGAGGAAGAGCAAGTATTTTATTATATCTTACAATTAGCTATTTTGCTATACTACAACTCCTTATGCTCCCAAAACCTATCTTGAAAATAGAAAATAAATAGTACAGAAAAATAATAGGAAAGAAAAAAGAATATGATACCGAAAAAGAAAAAAGCATTTTTCTTAAATGTACTTAATCTTTGTTCTTACTTTATTTTATGCTTCCAGCCATTAAGTGTTGTCACAGATTATAACAAGGCTATGAACTATGGCCAATCCCTTTTTCTCATCAAATAATGGTTAAAGTTAGAGAAGAATATGCAAAATATACCTTTAATAGCAAAATATTTCCCAGTTCTGAACTTGTTAAATGCAAAATGGGAGCCAGAGGATATTCTCCACCCCTTTTCTATAAGGCAATTCAGGGAGATTGAGCAATCAGTTGCCACTTGATACCAAATGGTAACCGGCTCTATACACACCTTTATATTACTTCTCCCTCATTTCCTATCTCACTCCCTTTACTTTCACTCTTGCTTCCCTATGATTGCATTCTCTAATAACATAATTTAATAGCACATTAAAAAGCCTTTCCAAGTTCAATGAAAAGCAGGAAATCTCCCTTAGTCCAGTACATTCTATGGCACAAACAACACTGAGTTTTGTGACTTGCAAAAATAAGGACCACAGGTTCCAGATTGGAAAGGAAGAAGAAAAATTATCTCTATTGACAGAACTGATAAATGAGCTCAACAAAGAGGTACAAGATCAATATGTGAAAATCAATTGTATTTAAATACAGTAGAAATGAACTGTCTGGAAATGAAATTCAGAAAACAATTCCATTTATGACAGTATATAAATGAATACTTAGGAGTATCAACCAAGCAAGTAGAGAATTTGTACTTAGAAAACTACAAAATATTGTTGAAAGAAATTAAAGAGGATGTAATAAATAGGAAAATACCCCAAGATATTGTTAAAATGGTATGATAGACAAAATAATGCCCCCCCCAAAAGAAAGTCCTCGTCCTGATTCTCTGAACTTGGCAAAAGAGACTTTGCAGATGTAATTAAATCAAGGTTCTTGCGATATAGAGATTCCCTGGATTATATGAATGAGCCCAATGTAATCACAGGGTCCTTTATAAGAGGGAGGCAAGGGGACCTGGTGGAGCAGTGGTTAAGAATCCGCCTGTCAATGCAGGGGACACAGGTTTGAGCCCTGGTCCAGCAAGATCCCACATGCCAGGGAGCAACTAAGCCCATGCATCACAACTACTGAGCCTGCTCTCTAGAGCCGGTAAGCCGCAACTACTGAGCCCGTGTGCCATAACTACTGAAGCCCGCATGCCCTAGAGCCCATGAGCCACAAATACTGAGCCCACTGGCTGCAACTACTGAAGCCCGCAGGCCCTGGAGCCTGTGCTCTGCGACAAGAGAAGCCACCACAATGAGAAGCATGCACACTGCAATGAAGAGTATCCCCGCTCACCGCAACTAGACAAAGCCCACATGCAGCAACAAAGACCCAACGCAGCCAAAAATTAATTAATTAATTAATTTTTAAAAATAGAGGGAGGCAAGGGGCTTAAAGTCAGAGAGAGAAAATGTGACAATGGAAGCAGAGGTTGGAGTGATAGGCTATGAAAATGGAGGAAGGAGCCATGAGACACAAAATGTAGATGTGGCTTCTAGAAGCTGGAAAAAAGCATGGAAAGAGATTTTCCCCTAGAACCTCCAGATGGAACAAAGCTCTGCCAACAACTTGAGTTTTGCCCAGAAAGACCCATTTCAGATTTCTGACTACCAGAACTATAAGATATTAAATATGTGTTGTTTTAAGCCACCAAGTTCGTGGTGCTTGTTACAGCAGCAATAGAAAACTAATACAAATGGCGATACTGATTTGTACAAATTAACCTACAAATTCAATGCAATCCCTATCAAAATCACAGCTGGCTTTTTTGCAAAAATTGACAAGCTGATCCTAAAATTCGTACAGAAACTCAAGGGAACCAGAATAGCCAAAACAATCTTGAAAAAGAAGAACAATAGTAATCAAAACAATATGGTAGTGGTATAAAAACAGACCTACAGACCAATGGAAATCAAAAGCCCAGAAAATCAAAAACCCATGCATATATGGTCAACTAATATTGATCTCTGACAAGGGAGCCAAGAAAACTCAATGGGAAAAATCGTTTATATTTACTGATAGTTTCTTCAATAAATGGTGTTGGGAAAACTGGATATCCACATGCAAAAGAAAAACTGAACCCCTATCTTATACCACTCACAAAAATTAACTCAAAAAGAATTAAACTTAAGAATCGCCTGCCAATGCAGGGGACACGGGTTCGAGCCCTGGTCCAGGAAGATCCCACATGCCGCAGAGCAACTAAACCTGTGCGCCACAACTACTGAGCCTGTGCTCTAGAGCCTGGGAGCCACAACTACTGAGCCCACGTGCCACAACTACTGAAGCCTGCATGCCTAGAGCCCGTGCTCTGCAACAAAAGGAGCCACTACAATGAGAAGCCAGCACACCACAACAAAGAGTAGCCCCTGCTTGCTGCAACTAGAGAAAGCCCACGCACAGCAATGAAGACCCATCGCAGCCAAAAATAAATAAATAAATAAATTTTTTTTAATTAAAAAAAAAAGAATTAAACTTAAGACCTAAAACTGTAAAACTCCTAGAAGAAAATATAGAGGAAAGGCTCCTTGACCTGAGTCTTGGCAATGATTTTTTGGATATGACACCAAAAGCACAAGCAACAAAAGCAAAAATAAACAAGTGGGACTACACCAAACTAAAAACCTTCTGTACAGCTAAAGAAATAATCAACAAAATGAAAAGGAAAACTATGGAATGGGAGAAAATATTTGTAAACCATATATTGGATAAGGGGTTAATATCCAAAATGTTTAAGGAACTAATACAACTCAATACAAACAGTCTGATTAAAAAATGGGTGGAGGACTCGAATAAACATTTTTCTAAAGAAGACATATAAATGGCCAACAAGTACATGAAAAGGCATTCAATGTCATCAGGGAAATGCAAATCAAAACCACAATGAGATATCACCTCCCACCTGTTAGAATGGCTATTATCAAAAAAAGAGATAACAAATGCTGTCCAGGATGTGGAGAAAAGGGAACCATGGTGCACTGTTGGCAGGAATGTAAACTGGTATAGCCACTATGGGAAAACAATATGAAAGTTCCTCAAAAAATTAAAATCTGAACTACCATATGATCCAGCAATCCCACTTCTGGGTACATATTTAAAGGAGTGAAATCACTATCTCGAAGAGATATCAGCACTCCCATGTTTACTGTAGCATTATTTATAATAGCCAAGACATGGTAACAACCTAAGTGTCCATCAAGGGATGAACAGATAAGGAAAATGTGGGGTGTGTGTGCGTGTGTGTGTGTGTGTGTGTGTGTGTGTGTGTGTGTATGTGTATGTGTATTATTCAGTCATAAAAAAGAAGGAAATCCTGCCATTTGTGACAACATGGATGGACCTTGAGGGCATTATGCTAAGTGAAATAAGTCAGACAGAAAAAGACCAATACTGTATGATCTCATTTATATGTGGAATCTAAAAACATCAAACTCATAGAAACAGAGAATAGAATGGTGGTTGCCAAGGGCTGAGTGGTGGGGGAAAAGGGGATATGTTAGTCCAACTTTCAGTTATAAGGTGAGTAAGTTCCAGGAATCTAATGTGCAGCATGATGACTATAGTTAACAATACTGTACTATATACTTGAAAGTTGCACGTACCACAATGTTCATTGCAGCTCCATTTACAATAGCCAGGACATGGAAGCAACCTAATTGTCCATCAACAGACGAATGGATAAAGAAGATGTGGCACATATGTACAATAGAATATTACTCAGCCATAAAAAGAAACAAAATTGAGTTATTTATAGTGAGGTGGATGGACCTAGAGTCTGTCATACAGAGTGAAGTAAGTCAGAAAGAGAAAAAAAGGACATGAGGAACCTAGGGGCAGGACATTCTCTACACAGACGTAGAGAATGGACTTGAGGACACAGGGAGGGGGAAGGGTAAGCTGGGACAAAGTGAGAGAGTTGCATGGACATATATACACTACCAAATGTAAAATAGATAGCTAGTGGGAAGCAGCCACATGGCACAGGGAGATCAGCTCGGTGCTTTGTGACCACCTGGAGTGGTGGGATAGGGAGGGTGAGAGGGAAACGCAAGAGGGAGGGGATATGGGGATATATGTGTATGTATAGCTGATTCACTTTGTTATAAAGCAGAAACTAACACATCATCGTAAAGCAATTATACTCCAATAAAGATGTAAAAAAAAGAAAGAAAGTTGCTGTGAGAAAGGGCTTTAACGTTCTCACCATAAAAGCAACAAAATGGTAATTATGTGAGGTGAAGGATGTGTTAACTAACCTTACTGTGGTAAACACTTCACAATATATACATGTATCAAATCATCACATTATATACCTTAAACTTGTATAATGTTATATGTCAATTATCTCAGTAAAGCTGGGAAAAGAAAGAAATAAAAGAACAAAGTTCAAAACTCACACTTTCCAATTTCACACTTTCCGATTTCAAAACTTACTACAGAGCAATACAAACCAAAATAGTGTGATATTGACATAAGGACACACATATAGATCGATGGAACAGAACTGAGAGTCCAGAAATAAATTTAATTAATTTTCAATTAACTTGCAACAAGAGTGCCAAGACTATTCACTGGGGAAAGAATAGTCATTTAAACAAATTATGCTGGGACAACTGGATAGTGACATGCAAAAGAATGAAGTTGAAGACATTTCTGATACCATATACAAAAATCAACTCAAAATGGAACATAGAAGTAGAAGAGCTAAAACTATAAAACTCATAGAAGAAAACATAGGAGTAAATCTTCATGTTGTTGTGCTAGGCAATGTTTCCTTAGAAATGTTATCAAGAAAACAAGCAACAAAGAAAAAAATAAACCATACTTCATCAAAACTAAAAACTTTTGTGCTTCAAAGGATATGACCGATAAAGTGAAAAGACAGTCCACAAAGTGTAAGAATATGTTTGCAAATCATAAACGTGATAAGAGACTACTATCTAGAATAAATAAAGAACACTTACAGCTCAGCAATAAAAGACAGCCCAACTTAAAAATGGGCAAAGGATATGAATAGTCATTTCTCCAAAGAAGATATATAAATGACCAATAAGCACATGAAAAGATGCTCAATATCATTAGTCATCAGAGAATTGCAAATCAAAATCAACCATAATGAAATACTTCTTTACTCCCACTAGGATGGCAATAATAAAAAAGATAGATAATAACAATTGTTGGCAAGCACGCAGAGAAATTGAAATCCTTATACATTGCTGGGGGGATTATAAAATGGTGTAGCCACTTTGGAAAACAGTTTGGCAGTTCCTCAAAAAGTTAAACATAGAGTTATCATATGACCCAGCAATTCTATTCCCAAAAGAAATGAAAACATATGTCCACACAAAAGTTTGTACATGAATGTTCATCACAGCATTATCCTTAACCAAAAGGGAAACTACACAAAAGTCCAACAACTAAGGAATGGATAAACAAAATGTAGTATATACATACAATGGAGTAGTATTCAGCCACAACAAGGAATGGAGTACTGATGTGTGCAACAACACAGATGAACCTTGAAAAATTATGCTAAGTGAAAGAAGCCAGTCACAAAAGATTACATGTTATATGATTCCATTTATTTGAAATGTCCAGAATAGGCATAGAGACAGAAATTAGTGGTTGCTTAGGGTTAGAGGGGATGATAGGATTGGGTAGTGCTATTAAAGGGTATAGAGTTTCTTTTTTATTTTTTAAGATTTATTATTTATTTATTTATTTAATTTATTTTTGGCTGTGTCGGGTCTTAGTTGCGGCACGGGGGATCTTCGTTGAGGCATATGGGATCTTTCCTTGCGGCGTGAGGGCTCTTCGTTGTGGTACGCAGGCTTCTCTCTAGCTGTGGCGTGCAGGTTTTCTTCTCTACTTGTGGCGTGCAGGCTCCAGGGTGCGTGGGCTCTGTAGTTGCAGCACACGGGTTCCAGAGAGCATGGGCTCTGTAGTTTGCAGCACGCAGGCTCTCTAGTTGAGGTGCACAACCTCAGCAGTTGTGGTTTGCAGGCTTAGTTGCCCCGCAGCATGTGGGATCTTAGTTCCCTGACCAGGGATCAAACCCACGTCCCCTGCATTGTAAGGCAGATTCTTTACCACTGGACCATCAGGGAAGTCCCCTAGGGTTTCTTTTAAGATGATAAAAATGTTCTAAAATTGACTGTGGTGATGGCTACCTGTATCTGTGAATATACACCTTAAATGGGTGAGGTGTATGGTATGTGAATTATATCTTACCAAAAGTGTTAAGCAAAAATGGAAGGAAGGGAGGGAGGGAGGGAGGGAGGAAGGAAGTCTGCTAAGAGAGCCCCCCAGTTCCAAAATACTAAGTCTCTTCAGGGACACTGCCAACACTCTCACCTTCAAGGCCTCATCAAGCAGCCTTGGCTTCAGAGCAGAAGGAAGGTTCCTTACTAAAACCTCCCAGTAATGCTAACTTGTCTTGATGGTTTGCTAAATGACATAATTATCACATGGCTATATAACTGCAGTAAGTTAAAATCCAACTCCTTCTCATTTTTTCAGTTCTAATCTCTAAGTGAATAGGTAATGGGGAGAAAGCGCTAAAAAAAACCACTCACTACTAACTAAAGTTCTAAATAAAACTATACTAAAATACTACAAGTAAAAACGTAAGATTTTGGATAAGTAACTTCTTTTGTTGCTAATTATCCTGATGATATATTAATAATATTTGCAAGGGACAACACAAGAGGTGACAAACTTCTGCAATAATCATTCCCATAATGTATCAAAGAAACATTAATAAAGCAGATTCAACAAGGTTATATTTGATCTTTAAAACCCACATAATAGATCTGATTTTAATGTCGCATAAATATAATGTGCTACGTTAGCAACATATGGTGTTTATGAAATTAAGCAGATTTACCAACACAGAGAAAAGTAACATCAGGAAGTACCTGACATTTAGCATCAAGGTTATCACTGCAGCATCTCTTGATACTCCCCCTTGCCCAATGTTGACAGTAAATGAACAAGTATAGTGGCCAAGACCTAAAAAGGGCATGGTAACTAGGCTCAGACTCCTCAGTCATGACAGTCACCCCATCTGGTAAGACAGGAAGAGATGCTAGCCAAGAATCTAGACTGGAAATTAGTGGAGGGAGACAGTGAATATCGGTTGTTATCCGGAGACTAGCTGTAGTGGAAGAGGTTGTAATTCATCTGCTAATCTCACTCTTGTAAATTCCCCACATTTTATAAGAGACCAAACAGAATGTTGGAGAATTTGTTTCCACATGGGGTGAAATTACTATATGAAATGAATCCAAGAGGCACAAGGAATACAGTGACCAGATACTCCCTTCAAGACCAAGGCATTCATTCCTCTAACTGCCAGGAGAGTTGGCTGCTAGTAGCTCACAGCCAAGTCCTCCTCCACAAACGGCCCTCAACCAAAGTATCATGGGTTGCGTTCTCTGAAAGCACACACTGAGAGGGAATTTGGGATGCAAGATGCTTATTAGAAATCAATACCTGTGAAGGAAAGGCAACAGAAGCAGGACTGAGAAGAGGAAGAAGTCAAACTGTAATGCAGGCCTGACAAGCAGGTACAGTTCCCTGGAGCAAGAACTGCCTGTCAAAAATAGCTAGACCTTTATACCCGCACCTTCCTCAGCCGTTTGCAAGCTGCCCCTAGAAGACTGTGACCTCAGGTGAAGCAGCTCTCTGTAGCTGAGGCAGACCCTGAACCAGCTGACAGTTGAAAGCCATCTGCTTAAAGCACCTTCTGCAACTGGGAAGGAGAACTGTGTAGTTCCATCTCCTCCACAGAAAGAAACTACGCCACCCAAGATTACGCCATCATGTCAGCCCACATCTAACTCCTGACAGCTCTGAAGTGTCATCCAAGCTCCAGAGTTCCCAAAAGGACTGACTAAAGTCTCTGTTGCAACTGCATCGGTTCAATCTCTCTGCCCTCCTAATCTTGCTTCCCTCGTTCCATTACAAGTATTGTTCCTCAATAAACCTTCTGCAGGCAAATCTCCATCTCAGAGTCTATTTCCCAGGAAACATAACCTAAAAAATCTGATTCCATAGGAAAATTCGATAAAGAGGTAGCTATGATCTACTCTATTCAGTAACCTCACAGGATATTATTTCAGCTAGTGCAAATCATTAAAACTTAACTGTCTATGGCACAATAATGTCAAGCCATCATTCTGTTAAAACAAAAACAAAGGACCTTAGTAGCATTTAGATAAGTAGCAAAACAGAATATATAAAAGATGACAAAATTGAAATATTCAGTAGAAATAGCAAATAGTAGATCTGTGTTAACCTATAAGAAAATAAAGTAACTATCCTATTCATAACCTGAAATGGGTAGAATAAAAATGGTTAATGAATCACATCCACTCATATTATACATATCAAGGCTCAAAGGCAATAGAGGAACTTATTGCAGGATTTTTATCAAATAAGGCAGATTCTTCTGCATAAATTAGTGGTTCCTGAACTTATTTGAGTTACGGATCCCTTTGAGTATCAAATGAAAGTTATATACTGTCTTCTCTGCAAAATGTCCATACGCATTTGTAAAATCTGAAAATAATTTCAGGAGTTCCTGGATCCCTGAAAGCCATTTACAGGCGCCAGGTTAAGAACCCCTAAAATAAATCACGTTTATAAAGGTAAAATGACATCTGTCCAACACATGCTAACTTAAAAGACAAAGATGCTGACCAAAATGCAGCTGAATAAATCATATTGTCTTTAACTTATTTTAATTACATTATTATATAAGGAATATGTAAATAGGTTCTCACTATAAAATAATTAAATCAATACAGATTAAATTTCCACTTGGTCATCCCTATTCCCCTTTCTCTTCACAGAGATTATTTATAAGTTTGATGTAAATCCTTTCAGACTTTTCCAGTGCTTTTTCAAAAACGTACTACCTATTAAAATGTGGAGAATCATTTTGGACACACTATGTTAAGAACTAGCATTTAAAAAGCACAAAGGATGATGTTGGCTGTGTGTTTGTCATATATGGCCTTTATTATGTTGAGGAAAGTTCCCTCTATGACTACTTTCTGGAGAGTTTTTATCATAAATGGGTGCTGAATTTTGTCGAAAGCTTTTTCTGCATCTATTGAGATGATCATATGGTTTTTCTCCTTCAATTTGTTAATACGGTGTATCACATTGATTGATTTGCGTATATTGAAGAATCCTTGCATTCCTGGAATAAACCCCACTTGATCATGATGTATGATCCTTTTAATGTGCTGTTGGATTCTATTTGCTAGTATATTGTTGAGGATTTTTGCATTGATGTTCATCAGTGATACTGGCCTGTAGTTTTCTTTCTTTGTGACATCCTTGTCTGGTTTCGGTATCAGGGGGATGGTGGCCTCATAGAATGAGTTTGGGAGTGTTCCTCCCTCTGCTATATTTTGGAAGAGTTTGAGAAGGATAGGTGTTCGCTCTTCTCTAAATGTTTGATAGAATTTGCCTGTGAAGCCATCTGGTCCTGGGCTTTTGTTTGTTGGAAGATTTTTAATCACAGTCTCAATTTCAGTGCTTGTGATTGGTCTCTTTACATTTTCTATTTCTTCCTGATTCAGTCTTCGAAGGTTGCACTTTTCTACCAATTTGTCCATTTCTTCCAGGTTGTCCATATTATTGGCATATAGATGCTTGTAGTAATCTCTCATGATCTTTTGTATTTCTGCAGTCAGTTGTTACTTCTCCTTTTTCATTTCTTATTCTATTGATTTGAGTGTTCTCCCTTTTTTTCTTGATGAGTCTGGCTAATGGTTTATCAATTTTGTTTATCTTCTCAAAGAACCAGCTTTTAGTTTTATTGATCTTTGCTATTGTTTCCTTCATTTCTTTTTCATTTATTTCTGATCTGATCTTTATGATTTCTTTCCTTCTGTTAACTTTGGGGGTTTTTTGTTCTTCTTTCTTTAATTGCTTTAGGTGCAAGGTTAGGTTGTTTATTCGAGATGTTTCCTGTTTCTTAAGGTAGGATTGTATTGCTATAAACTTCCCTCTTAGAACTGCTTTTGCTGCATCCCATAGGTTTTGGGTCGTCGTGTCTCCATTGTCATTTGTTTCTATGTATTTTTTGATTTCCTCTTTGATTTCTTCAGTGATCACTTCGTTATTAAGTAGTGTATTGTTTAGCCTCGATGTGCTTGTTTGTTTTTTTTTTTTCTCGCGACATGGGCCTCCCACCACTACAGCCTGTCCCACTGCAGAGCACAGGCTCCGGACACGCAGGCCCAGCGGCCACAGCCCACGGGCCCACCCACTCCACGGCACACGGGATCCTCCCGGACCGGGGCACGAACTCGTGTTCCCTGCATCGGCAGGCGGACTCTCAACCACTGTGCCACCAGGGAAGCCCAGGTGTTTGTATTTTTTACAGATCTTTTCCTGTAATTGATATCTAGTCTCATAGCATGTGGTCGGAAAAGATACTTGATACAATTTCAATTTTCTTAAATTTAACAAGGCTTGATTTGTGACCCAAGATATGATCTATCCTGGAGAATGTTCCATGAGCACTTGAGAAAAATGTGTATTCTGTTGTTTTTGGATGGAATGTCCTATAAATATCAATTAAGTCCATCTTGTTTAATGTATCATTTAAAGCTTGTGTCTCCTTATTCATTTTCATTTTGGATGATCAGTCCATTGGTGAAAGTGGGGTGATAAAGTCCCCTAGTATGAATGTGTTACTGTCGATTTCCCCTTTTTTGGAAAAACTGAAAGCATATCCACTAAGATCAGGAACAAGACAAGGTTGCCCACTCTCACCACTCTTATTCAACAGAGTTTTGGAAGTTTTAGCCACAGCAATCAGAGAAGAAAAGGAAATAAAAGGAATCCACATCGGAAAAGAAGAAGTAAAGCTGTCACTGTTTGCAGATGACATGATACTATACATAGAGAATCCTAAAGATGCTACCAGAAAACTACTAGAGCTAATCAATGAATTTGGTAAAGTAGCAGGATACAAAATTAATGCACAGAAATCTCTGGCATTCCTATACACTAATGATGAAAAATCTGAAAGTGAAATCAAGAAAACACTCCCATTTACCACTGCAACAAAAAGAATAAAATATCTAGGAATAAACCTACCTAAGGAGACAAAAGACCTGTATGCAAAAAATTATAATACACTGATGAAAGAAATTAAAGATGACACAAATAGATGGAGAGATATACCATGTTCTTGGATTGGAAGAATCAACATCATGAAAATGACTCTACTACCCAAAGCAATCTACAGATTCAATGCAATCCCTATCAAACTACCACTGGCATTTTTCACAGAACTAGAACAAAAAATTTCACAATTTGTATGGAAACACAAAAGACCCCGAATAGCCAAAGCATTCTTGAGAAAGAAAAATGGAGCTGGAGGAATCAGGCTTCCTGACTTCACACTATACTACAAAGCTACAGTAATCAAGACAGTATGGTTCTGGCACAAAAATAGAAAGATAGATCAATGGAACAGGATAGAAAGCCCAGAGATAAACCCACGCACATATGGTCACCTTATCTTTGATAAAGGAGGCAGGAATGTACAGTGGAGAAAGGACAGCCTCTTCAATAAGTGGTGCTGGGAAAACTGGACAGGTACATGTAAAAGTATGAGATTAGAACACTCCCTAACACCATAAACAAAATTAAGCTCAAAATGGATTAAAGACCTAAATATAAGGCCAGGAACTATCAAACTCTTAGAGGAAAACATAGGCAGAACACTCTATGACATAAACCACAGCAAGATCCTTTTTGACCCACTTCCTAGAGAAATGGAAATAAAAACAAAAATAAACAAATGGGACCTAATGAAACTTAAAAGCTTTTGCACAGCAAAGGAAACCATAAATAAGACGAAAAGACAACCCTCAGAATGGGAGAAAATATTTGCAACTGACAAAGGATTAATCTCCAAAATTTACAAGCAGCACATGAAGCTCAATAACAAAAAAACAAACAACCCAATCCAAAAATGGGCAGAAGATATAAATAGACATTTCTCCAAAGAAGATATACAGATTGCCAACAAACACATGAAAGAATGCTCAACATCATTAATCATTAGAGAAATGCAAATCAAAACTACAATGAGATATCCTCTCACACCCGTCAGAATGGCCATCATCAAAAAATCTAGAAACAATAAACGCTGGAGAGCGTGTGGAGAAAAGGGAACACTCTTGCACTGCTGGTGGGAATGTGAATTGGTACAGCCACTATGGAGAACAGTATGGAGGTTCCTTAAAAAACTAAAAATAGAACTACCATATGACCCAGCAATCCCACTACTGGGCATACACCCTGAGAAAACCATAATTCAAAAAGAGTCATGTACCAAAATGTTCATTGCAGCTCTATTTAATATAGCCAGGAGATAGATGGAAACAACCTAAGTGTCCATCATCGGATGAATGGATAAAGAAGATGTGACACATATAAACAATGGAATAATACTCAGCCATAAAAAGAAATGAAATTGAGTTATTTGTAGTGAGGTGGATGGATCTAGAGGCTGTCATACAGAGTGAAGTAAGTCAGAAAGAGAAAGAAAAATACTGTATGCTAACACATATATATGGAATATAAGAAAAAAAATTGTCATGAAGAACCTAGGGGTAAGACAGGAATAAAGACACAGACCTACTAGAGAATGGACTTGAGGATATGTGGAGGGGGAAGGGTAAGCTGGGACAAAGTGAGAGAGTGGCATGTACATATATACACTACCAAACGTAAAATATATAGCTAGTGGGAAGCAGCCGCATAGCACAGGGAGATTAGCTCGGTGCTTTGTGACCACCTAGAGGGGTGGGATAGGGAGGGTGGGAGGGAGGGAGACGCAAGAGGTAAGAGATATGGGAATATATGTATATGTATAACTGATTCACTTTGTTATAAAGCAGAAACTAACACACCATTGTAAAGCAATTATACTCCAATAAAGATGTAAAAAAAATTTTTTTAATAAATAAAATAATAAAGAAATAAAAAGAACAAAAGATAGGGACTTCCCTGGTGGTGCAGTGGTTAAGAATCTGCTACTAATGCAGGGAACACGGGTTCAAGCCCTGGTCCGGGAAGATCCCACATGCACAGAGCAACTAAGCCCGTGTGCCACAACTACTGAGCCCATGCACCACAACTACTGAAGCCCACACTCCTTGGGCCCATGCTCTGCAACAAGAGAAGCCACCGCAATGAGAAGCCCGCGCACCGCAACAAAGAGCAGCCCCTGCTCGCCGCAACTAGAGAAAGCCCATGCACAGCAACGAAGACCCAACACAGCCAAAAATAAATTAATAAAATAAATTTATTTTTAAAAATTACTCAAATAAATAAATAAAAAGAACAATGGATAGATATTAGTAGTTTTCCTAATAGCAAATGCAGTGCTGCTAAGATTATTGACTTTTTCATATAATGCTTTCCTATAACCACTCTATCCATTTTTTTCAATTTAACCACAAGTTCCAAATCTGGTTTGGAAAAAACTAGTGTATAAATCAATCAATAGAGCAATTCAATCAACATCTACTAAGCATATTCCATGTAAATCACTGTGCTAAGTACTATGGAATACTGGATCCCAAACATTTAAACCTGGAGAGCTTGTCAAAGAAACAGATTCCTGAGCCCCATTCCAATTTTAGTCAACTAGAATTTACAAGGGTGGAGCCCCAGAATGTATTTTACCAAAGTTCCTCAAGTGATGTGAGTAAAATATACAGCAGCAGTGTTCGGAATCACTATTATGAAAATCATAGAAATTAAAAAGATAATGGTTTCAATTCATTTCCACAAAGACCTCTTAAAAGTCCATTATGAATTCTACTAGGTATTGTACTGGATGCTGAATAAATTGTAGGATACAGTCCTTGCCCTAGAAGTGCTTACAGACTGGAAGAGAAAATCATACCTAATAATAAATAATTATAACACAAGCTGAAAGTAGAAAGTGCTGTCTGTCCCCTAACTAAAACGTACGCTCCATGAAAGTGGGAACTCTCTTTTATTCACTGCCATTATCTCCAAGCATCTAGACAAGAGCCTAACACATAATATGTACTTAATAAACAATTGCTGAATAATGCATAGGACTAAATTAATGGAAGGTTTAATTTCAACTAAGTAGATAAGGAAAAGGCACTGTTAAGAATAGATGTATAAAAAAAAAAAAAAGAACAGATGTATAGACTATTAAGAGGCAGGGAAGGTTAAAACAAAGAGAATTAATATTCATAGTACTACACTACAATGTGTAAGAAATTCCAAGTTGACTTTGAATACATTACCTCATTTAACTATGATATAAACATTCTGAGATGGTGTCTCCATTTTAGAGATAAAGAAACTGAGGCACAGAAGGGTTAAGTAACTTGTCATCCAAGGTTACACAGCTAGAAAGTAGCAGAACTGAAATTTGAACCCCAGTCTCTAATAATAAGGCTTAGGAATTTAGACCTCATTTCCTAAGAAAAAGAATGTCTTTGAAGTTTTTTTTTTCCTATTTGGAATATTTGCTTTTTTAATAACAGCTTTATTGTGATGTAATTCATATATCACAAAACTCACTCTTTTAAAGTGTACAATTCAGTGGTATTTAGTATATTCACAGATTTGTGCAATCATCACCATTATCTAACATTAGAACATTTCATCACCCAAAAAGGAAACCCCATACCCATTAGCAATTACTTTCCCTACCGCCAGGTCCTGAAAACCACGAATCTACTTTCTGTCTTTAGGATTTGCCTATTCTGGACATTTCATATAAACTGAATCATATGACATGTAGCCTTTTTTAAAACATTTTTTCTTGTGGTAAAATATAAACAAGATGTACTCTTTACCCATTTTAAGTGTACAGTTCAGTGGCATTAAGTACATTCACACTGCTGTGCAACCATCACCATTATCCATCTCTAGAACTTTTTCTTTTTTTTATAAATTTATTTATTTAATTTTATTTATTTTTGGCTGCACTGGGTCTTCGCTGCTGCACACAGGCTTTCTCTAGTTGCGGCGAGCAGGGGCTACTCTTCGTTGCATTGTGCGAACTTCTCATTGCGGTGTCTTCTCTTGTTGTGAAGCACAGGCTCTAGGTGCGCGGGCTTCAGTAGTTGTGGCACGCAGGCTCAGCAGTTGTGGCTCGCGGGCTCTAAAACGCAGGCTCAGTAGTTTTGGCACATGGGCTTAGCTGCTCCGCAGCATGTGGGATCTTCCCGGACCAGGAATCAAACTTGTGTCCCCTGCATTGGCAGGCGGATTCTTAACCACTGCACCACCAGGGAAGTCCCTAGAACTTTTTCATTATCCCATAATAAAACTCTGTGTACCCCTTAAATAATAACTTTCCATTCCCCTCTCCCCCCAGCCTCTGGTAACCTCTATTTTACTTTCTGTCTCTTATGAATTTGCCTATTTTAGGTAGCTCATATAAGTGGAATCATATAATTTTTGACCTTTTGTGTCTGGCTTACTTCACTTAGCATAATGTCCTCAAGGTTCATCCATGTTGTACCAAGTGTCAGAATTTCCTTCCTTTTTAAGGCTGAATAATAGTAAATTGTATGTATATACTAAATTTTGTCTATCCATTCATCTGTCGTTGGACACTTGGGTTGCTTGCACCTTTTGGCAATTGTGACTACTGCTGCTATAATGTGGGTGTACAAATATCTGTTCGAGTTCCTGCTTTCAATTCTTTTGGCCACAGACCCAGAAGCGGAATTGCTGGATCCAGTAATTTTATGTTTAGTTTTTTGAGGAACTACCATAACATTTTCCACAGAAGCTGCACCATTTTATATTCCCATTAGTGATGCACAAGGGTTCCAATTTCACCATATCCTTACCAACACTTGTTATTTTCTGGGGGTTTTTTCTTTGTAACAGTCATCCTAATGGATATGATGTCCCATTGTGGTTTTTTGCATTTTCCTAATAATTAGTGAGTGATGTTGAGCATCTTTTCACGTGCTTATTGGCCATTTGCATATCTTCCTTGTAGAAGTGTTTATTCAAGTCCTTTGACCATTTTTTAATCAGGTTGTTTGCTTTTTGTTGTTGAGTTGTAGGAGTTCTTTACATATTCTGAACATTAATCCCTTATCAGACATATTCACTTTGAGTGGCTATTAGGGTATCCATTTAGAAATATCTAGCAGGCAACTACACATGCTGATCTTGAATTCAAGAGGGAGAAAAAATGATATACACTTAACAGTCATAGTATTTGCACAGTGACATTTATAAAGTACTTTCATGTATATTAGTTTCTTTAGAATCTCACAAAAATCCTAACACTTGTTCAGATGAGAAATCTCAGGCAGATCTCCGGACTACAAATCCCAAGATTAAGATTATTTGGAAGTGCTTCAGGGATCAAAGGGAAGAAGCTGGCCAAGCTGCCTGAGTTTTGGGCCCTATCCCAATTCCCCAAACATCTCAAATTTTTCTGCTGCAAAAACTGGAATATTATGTAAGATTTCATTTGAAAATAAGTAGAGTTGCTTGAAACAAATTTGAAACCATTACATTATATGATACTAACTTATGTTCTTAAAATAGTTATTGAAGCTGTAGAAATAAATAAGACTGCTTAATTAGAAAACTTGGGGCAAGAAGGTAATCCTACTTTTGTGGGGTAAGAGAATAAAAAAGAAAGGTAGAAGGAAAACCAGAATGGTGAAGTAAAACAAAAATCTAGGAAGAAACGTTTCAACAGGAAGGTTCAGAAGACTACAGAAAATGCTATACAGAGGTCATGAAGGATGAGGACTGGAAAAAGGATACCGTGTCTGGCAATCATGAGGTCATTGGTGACCTTTAAGAGATCAATTTTAACATAGTGAGCAAAAGCAAAAGTCAGATTGAAAAGGTGGCAAGAAAGTTAAAGAAGGAAAGGTAACAAGTATGGAATACTCTCAACAATTTTGATACAAGAATAATAGTGAATGAATATTTACGTAATACCTGATAAGTGCTAGGTCCTGTTCTAAATACTTAACATGTTAATTAATTTATACTCAAAATAATTCTTTTTGAGTATAAAACAAATGGACCATCATTCTGGTCCATTTATAGTTGAGGAAACTGAGACATAGTGAGAAGCCAGAATTCTGAGGCTACCTGCTGCATAGTCGCTGCATATATGTGATAATATATAATATAATCACATATATATCATATGTCATATTATATAATATATAATGTGTAATAATATAATATATAGTATATAAATGCAAATATACATGACAGTAAAGAGTACAATAATATTAAGAGTATAATCTATAAAAAACTGAATCACTGTATTGTATACCTGAAACAATATAAAATTCTAAATCATCTATACTTTAATTAAAAATAAAAATAATAATATAATATTGAGTGAGAGAAGAGATTAGCAAAAGTATTTTTTCACAAGAACCATAACACGGGGAAGGATTTTATACCACTAACATCAATGTATGTTGGTGATGCTCGACAGTCATGTCCGTTTACCAGGTGTTGATAGATTTAAGCAAAATAAAAACAGGCTGATTTCCTGAATGTATTAACGTGGCAGGCTTGCATTCAGTAAATCCATGAATGAATAGGAAAAAATGTAATTATCTCCAAAGGCTTTCAAAGGCATAATACATTCTCCTGTTGCTTACAGAATGCAAGATAATGAATGGATGGATGGACCAAAATCTATTTTACTGATTAGCTCTATCATATTTGTACCTTAAAAAAGCAACAGTTTCTTTAAAAAAGAAAAAAAGGATCCTATGAAGATAAAACAAAGCTATTCTAAAGACAGAAATCTATAAAATTTATTCTGAAAAAAAAGAATATCTGCAGTATTTTTGTCATCTTCCTGCCTGCCAATGTTACCCCTTTGAATCAACTATGGGCTAGAGTATTATAGGGCAGAGAAATGCCAATATAGAAAGAATTTCATGAAGGGTCAATCTAACTTGTAAGCAATAAATAGTGTTTTCAATCTAATATTGCAATATTAGACATAATTTTTAAATTTCTTATAATTAAAATATTAAAATAGAGCAATTTACCCAGCTGTCCTCATTTCTCTAATCACTTTCTACCCTTTGCCTCCACAGTAACTACCTCTATTATTACAGAACACTGTGTTAAGTGCTGTTTTAACATGTATCCTATACTAAACTGTATACTCCTTAAATACAGAATTTATATTCTATTTTGCACAGAATATTTAAAAATGTTAAATATAAGTTTTATAAATGAATGGAGGAATGAACAAACATGAATAAAATTATATGTTGGCATTACATTTATACAAGTGTCTTTTGATGGTAAGAATTTATACACTTTTGCATAAGATCTTTCCAAAACACAGACACACATTTTAAGTAGTAAGAGAATAATTTTCCTTGAGATCCATTAATAAACCTAAAGATAGATAAAAGAAAATAGACTGAAGTAGAAAAGAAAGTTGACGTAGTCCATAGCATTTGTGTAATAAATATTATATAATGTTTTGACTGCCTATGATAAGTTTAAAAACACTGACAACACTAATAAAGGTAATCATTTTTCTAGAACAGTGTTTTCAAACCTTGGCTGCACATAAAACAACCAAGGAACTTTTTAAAAATTCTGAAGTTCAGTCCTTATTCTCAACAAACTCTTATTTAATTAATTCGGGGTGAGTCCTTGGCACTATTTTTTTAAAAATCTCCCCAGGTGATTTTAATGTGAAGCCAAGATTGGAACCCACCACTCTTTCCTTTAAAATCAATTTGTGAGGCATAATTTACATTCAATAAAATATACCAATTTTAAGTATACAATTAAGTTTTGACAAATGAATACAGCCATGTAACCACTACCATAATCACAACATAGAACATTTCCAATACCCAAAAAAGTTTCCTCATGCCCCACTGATTTACTTTCTGTCACTATAGCTTAAGGCTTTCTAAAATTTCATGTATATGGAATTGTATTGTATGTTCTCTTTTTGGTCTGGCTTCTTTTATTTAGCATAATGCTTTTAAGAATCATCCATGTTTTAGGCCATCAGTTTGTTCTTTTTTATTGCTGAATAGTATTCCACTATATGCATATACAACAATTTCTTTATCTATTCACCCATTTCATAGACATATGGGTTGTTTCCTGTTTAGGGCTATTCTGAATAAAGCTGTTGTGAATATTCAAGTACAAATATTTATATGAACATATGTTTTCATTTCTTTAAAGTAAATACCTAGTAATAGATTGCTGAATCTTATGATTAAGAGTATGATTAATTTTATAAGAAACTGTTCTCCGGGAATTCCCTGGTGGCACAGTGGTTAAGAATCTGCCTACCAATGCAAGGGACATGGGTTCGATCCCTGCTCTGGGAAGATCCCACATGCCACAGAGTAACTAAGCCCTTGCGCCACAACTACTGAGCCTGCACTCTAGAGCCTGTGAGTCACAACTACTGAAGCCCACACGCCTATAGCCGGTGCTCCTGCAACCAGAGAAAAGCCCGCGCGCAGCAACAAAGACCCAATGCAGCCAAATAATAAAATAAATAATTTTTTTTAAAAAAAGAAAGAAACTGTTTTCCACAGTGGCTGTATCATTTTGCATTCCCACCAGCAATGTAAGAGAGTTCTAGTTGCTCCACATCCTTGTCAGTACTTGGCAGTGTCAGTCTTTTATTTTACACATTCTAGTGTGTGCATAGTATTTCCTTAGGTTTTAATTTGCATTTCCCTAAGGACTAAATAAATATAAAAACAACTGTTCTTGAGGTAAGAAAACCACTAGGTAGAGGGTACTTCATCTTTTGATTCAACAATGTATTTTTAAAGAAGGTAACTATGTTATACTGCCTTGCTTACCACATTCATCACTCCATTATAATGAGAAAGAAGCAAATGACCGAAAAAGCTTTTCTAAAGCAGGTTTCAGAGAATTTCTTAGGGTCAAGTACCCACTCAGTTTACAACTTCCCACCTACATACAGACGGCAATATAATGCAGTTCTAGAAGCATAGGATTTAGTGCCCAACTTGGGTTTGTATTCTAAGATAGGGAAAAACAAAGTATTTTGGAATGATTTCTACTCAAAATAAGTAAACAATTATTTACTGAGCTTTACACAAAACAAGTGGCTAAATGTTCAATGAATGAATCAAGAACTAGTTAATAATAACCTTCAATGGTATTTTTTAATCTATATATGTTTTAAAAATCAAAAACATGCAGAAATTACATCTTTATTTTATTTATATATCTTGCCAGTATATCTCCTAGGCTCCAGTTACATATAAATCAAGGAAGAGAGATTTCCATACTACATAAATATTTTTTAAATTATACAACAGTTTACTCATTCATTCAATAAGCATGTACCGAGTACCAATTTACAGCATATCACATTATACATCCTAAGAGGGAGGACAATTTTTCTCAATACTGAGAACCAAAAATTAATCAGTTGGCTACATGTGATTATGAAAAGTATCAGAGTAATTTAGCATATGATAATATAATGCTAAAGCTAATGTTAAAATGAGTGTGATTTCCTTGGCATACCAGCTCCATGACAGGCTAAAAGTGGCCAAGAAGCATGCTGCCTATATGAGGGAAGAAATAACCCTATAAATAAACCACAAGGTAGAAAATTCACATAAAAGTAATCTGGAATAGACTGCAGTCTATTTCTAATATCAAACACAATTCTGAACCATATTAACTTGGGGTTTGGAAAAAGGTTAAGACATGGTTCATATGCTTTCAGGGTTCCCTATTTCTTTTTCTTTTATATCTTTATTTTATTTCTTTACAAATTAAAGATGCATTGAAAAATAAACCAATAAAGAGAAATAAGAGGTCCAGAGCAGGGGTATCCCAGGCTGGGAGCAGGTGAGCCTGGCCACCATCAAGGCTAGCCCTTGTCCTGTCCCAGCCAGTTTGGGTTGGAAGATAACTGTCAGCCACTCTGTCAATACCAAAGCCCAAGTGGTGTCCAGGCAGGAGAGACCTGCTCCAGGCACCTCTGCCTCTCTCCTCAAGAACCCCCAGCTTGGAGAAGCAGTGTTTCCAGTAGGAGCTCAGAGTGGGAAATGGGCTGGCTCTGTGAGGTATTGCAAGTTGATGATCAGACTCCCTACAGAACCATTCAGTGTTGGGGCCTCTCCAGCTGGAAAGAAGGCTGGTATCTCTCCCAGATCTTAATTTATTTTGTAACTCAGTTCCCAGACTTATTCATCCCTGACAATGCATCTCTATCCATGGGGTGATCACCAATCATTGCAGGAGAGAGAAAGAAGAGTGGAAGCAGAGAGGGAAGCTAATCAACCACTCTGATGTTGCTGCTGACTTCCAGGCCCAAGAAGGACAGATCATTTTTCTCTCCACCACCTATGGTCTATACCCCAGCTCTTGTGCCATGTGTATGTTTTATCCCTAATAGAGGAAGCTGTTGCTAACACAGAGCTAAATTAGCAGGCCCTCCCCCTGTAGTAATCCTGGGATCCCCACTCCTTCCTGCCTGCCCCTCTCTTCTTGAAGGCTGGTCCAAAGGGGCACATAAAATTGCCAGGGTCTGAGTGCCTCCAAACTCCCCCAACACCAAATCACATAAAGTGAACTGAGAAAATACATGCATTACCACAGGAAAAGCAAGATAAAGTGATGGGATTAGGGGCACCTTCCATCAGTAGGACATGACAGAGTGGTAGGATACTTCAGCCTAGAAAAGAAAGTATCTCCTTAAACTTCCCCCTCCCAGCAAAGAGACTGAGGTCAGCTTACATGACTTATAAGATATGCAACTGTCCAGATTTCTCTGCTCTCCTGGGGTACTTTCTGGAAGCTGGCCTAGGACCCTATTCTGTTTACCCACTTACTCTAGCTCAGTAGCTGCTGAACTTCCTTGTACATATGACAGAGAAAGTCCATGCAAGGTGCCCCTCAGCTCAGGCTCTTGTTTTCCACCAGGATGAGCTTGTACAGCATCTCCAGTTTGTCCTCCTGTTTCTCCATGATAAGCTTCAAGCACTGAGCTCTTTATGCCCTTAAGCTATCAGCGAGGTCTCATACCTTCTTGTACAGTGGATGATGCAGAACTGGCAGAACACTCAAGCCACTGGTGATCTGACTGAAGGAGGAGATGCTGAAGAGGCTCTGGACAACTGAGGGTTACCTATTTCTATACACGAGTTATAAATGCTATGCATGAAAAAAATTCCACAGTAATCTGTTCATCCATGCATGTACCCTGAGTGCTATATTGCACAGTTATCATTTTTTATAAAGAAGGATGACAGGTTTAACCTTTAAATGACCACTTATTTGTCAAAAAAGTCCCACATGTGTTAAAAATGTTAAATAATCATCATGCAAATTGAATCAATTAAATTGAAATAATGCTTACCTAATAAAGTGAATTTGGTGATTTCTAATTTAAGCTATATCCAACATATAAGTTTAAAATTCACATGAAACTCTGTTATGTAACAAAAAACAAGCATGAGAAGCTGTTATGAGTTGAATTGTGTCCTCCAAAATTGGTATGTTGAAGTCCTAATCCCCAGTACCTCAGAACGTGATATATTTTTTGGAAATAGGGTCGTTGCACATGTAATTAGGTAAAATGAGCTTATACTGGAGCAGTGTAGGCCCCTAATCCAATAATCCATGTCCTTATAAAATGGCCATGTGAAGACAGAGATACATAGGAAGAACGCCTGTGACAAAGAAGGCAGAGATTGGAGTTATGCAGTTGTATACCAAGGAATGCCAAAGACTCCTGGCAAACCACCAGAAGCTAGCAAGAGGCAAGGAAGGATTTCCCCATCGGTTTCAGAGGGAGCATGACCCTGCCGATACCTTGATTTCAGACTTCCAGCCTCCAGAACTGTGAGACAGTAAATTTCTGTTGTTTTAAGCCACGCAGTTTGTGGCAGTTTGTTACAGCAGCCATAGGAAACTACTACAGCATTTTCAGTATTTCTCTTATACATTAATTTACTGACATATTAACATCTTGATTTTTAAAAATTATTTTCTAAAATAATACAGTAAATGTGACTTTTGGGGGTATAGCGGTATACATTTTAACACGTGTGTGTATATATATAGCCATCAACCATAAGATACTGACGGTTAATGTCTTGATTTTTTTTTTAATATTTTATTTATTTATCTATCTGGCTGCACCAGGTCTTAGTTGCAGCACGTGGGACTTTTAGTTGTGGCATGCGGATCTTCTTGGTTGTGGCATGCGGGGTCTTTAGTTGTGGCATGTAGGATCTAGTTCCCTGACCAGGGATCGAACCTAGGCCCCCTGCATTGGGGACACAGAGTCTTAGTCACTGGACCACCAGGGAAGTCTCAGTGTCTTGATTTTTAATAGCCATTACTGAAACAAGAGCAAAGAAATTGTTTCACATAGGCTTACTTAAGTAAATTTCCAGCCCTTTCACTTCAAAATTTAGACTTTGTATTCACATTCAATAATATATTTTTTTAATTCCTAAAATAAAGATAACCTCTAAAAGTCCACTATCTTTAGTTTATTCATTATCTTTAAAATCTAAAGCTCTATTCCTTGAGAAAGTCACTTTCAATAAGAATTCATCTGAAGTTTTGAAGAAACTGATAAATCACCATTCTTCACATAAAACAGACAGTCAACGTAAAAGATACACACTGTTGCAACGTTCATACCACTTACTGTTATCAGTCTATTATATGCGCAAGTATGGAGTTTTCCCCATGTCTTCTAACACTGCATTCATTATAAAAATTCATGTCTCTCTCTCTTAGTTTTAGAATACTGGGAAGTCTGTTTTTAAACTTCTAAACAGTCACTATTCAACAAGCTTTTTTTTACCAAAGTATACTTAATTTACAATGTTATGTTAGTTTCAAGTGTACAGCAAAGCAATTCAGTTATACACACGAACATATATAGTCTTTTTCATATTCTCTTCCATTATAGGTTATTACAAGATATTGTATATAGTTCCCTGTGCTATTACAGGAGGTCCTCGTTGTCTACCAACTTTATATACAGTAGTCTGTAATGTTAACCCCAAACTCCTAATTTGTCTCTCCCCCCAACCCCCACTATCCCTTTTGGTAACCGTAAGTTTGTTTTCTATGTCTGTGAGTCTATTTCAGTTTTGTAAATAAGTTCATTTGTATCATTTTTTCAGATTCCACATATAAGTGAAATCATATGATATTTGTCTTTCTCTGTCTGACTTACTTCACTTAGTATGATAATCTCTAGGTCCATCCATGTTGCTGCAAATGGCATTATTTCATTCTTTTTTATGGCTGAGTAATATTCCATTGTATATATGTGCCATATCTTCTTTATTCATCTGTCGATGGGCATTTAGGTTGCTCCCATAACCTGGCCATTGTAAATACTGCTGCAATGAACATTGGAGTGCATGTGTCTTTTTAAATTATGGTTTTCTCTGGGTATATGCCCACTAGTGGTATTGCTGGATCATATGGTAAATCCATTTTTAGTTCTTTAAGGAACCTCCATACTGTTCTCCATAGTGGCGGCACCAATTTACATTCCCACCAATAGTGTAAGAGGGTCCCTTTCTCTTCAGAGCCTCTCCAGCATTTATTATTTGTAGACTTTTTAATTATGGCCATTCTGACTGGTGTGAGGTGATACCTCATTGTAGCTTTCATTTGCATTTCTCTAATAATTATCGATATTGAGCATCTTTTCATGTGCCTGTTGGCCATCTGTATGTCTTCTTTGGAGAAATGTTTATTTAGGTCTTCTGCCCATTTTTCGACTGGGCTTTTTGTTTTTTTGATATTGAGCTGTTTGTATATTTTGGAAATTAACAAACATTTACTAAATATTAAGATGTGTGTGTGAGGCACTGTGGTGGAGGAGGAAGGAGAG
This sequence comes from Phocoena phocoena, assembly GCF_963924675.1. Lineage (NCBI taxonomy): Eukaryota > Metazoa > Chordata > Mammalia > Artiodactyla > Phocoenidae > Phocoena > Phocoena phocoena. The sequence continues at coordinate 37,269,385 of NC_089219.1, forward strand.
ACTTCATTGATCAAAAAAATAAGTAAAAGAGCAATGTGATTTTAAAACTTGGTAAGTTTCTACTCTAAAAAATGTTACCACTTATCTTTAAAGGTATGCAGCTGCTTTCCCTGCTGGAATATCTCACATATAAGTAAGTCATTTTTCCCCACATGGAAATTTTATTATGATTTTATATCTATTCTAACTTATACACAATGCTATAAAGCTTTTTAGATGAGGATATCTTTTGTTCCCCTAAATAATAGAGATTAAAAACAAATTATATATAAAAATCAATACCTATAATACTTGTTACTGCTGTATTTCACAAAAGTTTGTACTACAGAAAAATTTCATAGATGTTTATTGATAATATATACATGCTCATAATTATAAACTTACTAGTTAACGTTTAAGCTATGGATAACTTCCTGAAATGGACCTTTTTATTATTATCAACTTTGTAATTACACTTCTTCCACATAAAGTAGTACTTAGCATTGTGGCTCTAGTCTTGAAGACTATCCACATACAAATTATGTGTTTATTAGAAAACATGTAGGCTAAAAATATGGGGCTCAACTGTCAGAATCTATGATAATTTCTGGATATTTATATAATTAAGAAATACCAGCACTGAAGGACCCTGTATGCCTTTATCCAATTTTTGAAAATCTAAATATTCAAATAAATATAATATTTCTGCATACAAGAGAAAAACTGTTAATGCTTCTTTTCCCTCAATCAATTCAGATTTCCCTGAGAAGACACAAACCTCCTTTAAGTTTTACCAAACACAGAGAAATCCATTTAAAATATGATGGATAGCGAAAAAGGGTCAACATCTTAAAATTATTAGTAAATTATAGTTGTACCATTCTTATAACATCTGCAGATTCCTGAGTGAGTATTTTCCCAAGGTTTATACTACCACTATTTCCATGGGCTTCTTAAACAGGTTAAAAATGCAGATGCTTAAAACACCTTAACTCTATTACCCTCATAATACTGAGAGATCAGAAAAGTCTATTCACAGAGCTTCAAGCTTACAGACGTCCATGAAAACACTAATTTACAATTTTCCCCTTTTAAAAGGAACAATACTTCTGATTCAGTACTGTCATGGAAAAGAAATGTATCCTTTGAGCATAACAACCTAGTCCTCCCATTTGCTTACATCAAGCTGGGAAAGTTTTAGTTCATACCAAATCTGATGTTTTCTACAGAGCATTTGCTTTTCAACCAGGCCATGACTCCCTATTACCAGATTCCATGTGGAAAGTAATCAGAAGTTACCGAATTTAATATACCTACACTTTGTACAAGTTTTTGTTGTTGTCTAATTTTTTTTCCTTCAAATTTTGTGTTGTGCTGTTCTCTTTAATTTTATTTATTTTAAGGTATTCTTGTTTTCCTTATTTAAATACCCTTATGAATCTTTTCTTTAAAAGATGTTGTTATAGAAATACCCTAACATCCCTTCCTTCCTAAAGTATCAGCCTTTAGTAACTTCCCAATTCTGAGGTTACAACTATGGCTTGGACACAGTAAGGAAATATGTAGAATTTTTATTAATACCACTGAGTAATTATATTGAGTTTGAAGTGAAGTTATAAAGTGAAGAACATGATTACCATCTTTCTACATACAAATCACTTTTTCACTCATCTCTTGGCAATACTTTTATAAAACCTATCATCTAGATTAAGTCACATACTCACATTTTAGGTTTAAGAGATGAGGGATGGGTCTCTAACTTTACATATTAAAAGATGGTTCATGCCAAGATACAGAACTCAGAATGATAGAGAATGGAACATCCTTCTCTTCCACACTTACTAGCATAAATTAAAGTCAGAAAAATAAAGATTACACAGCTCATGGTTCTCAAATAGCATTACTTAAAAGTGATTAATTCATTCTCCTACCTTCATCTATGAAATCCAAAGAGTCAGAAAATATGCTTATATATGTCCTTTCTCCAGTCCCGAAAACTATCATACAAGAGCTCATCACCCTAATAAGCATGCCAGCTATCTTATTATAAAAGAAAAATATCTGATTTAAACATGACCTGGATCACCCACAAAATCTGATTTCATTTGTAACTTGACATTATAGTCACTTTCAAAATATATACCTCTTTAAACCTCTTCCTCTCTCTCATCTGCCCCCCCCAAAGTTTGAAAATTCTTTCAAACCCAATATTTCTTACTATAAAATGACCACTTAAATTGACACTTTTCAATTCAAAATATTTTAAACAAGAATCTTAAAAGTTAACTGATAGAAACTCATACAAAGAATAAGGTCTACAGACGAATAAAGAAATGCCTATATTCATTTTCATGTTTTCAGTATTAAAGCTGTACACCTTAATTATCTGATTATTCAATTAATTATTTCAAAAATACACACAAACACACAAAGGACTAGCCTCAAATAAACAAAACTTTCTCAACTTACTGTCACTATATTCTGACACAGGATAAATTCAGATAAATTTACACTTCACATTTGCAAAACAAATTGTGGTATATGTTGTTTTAAAAAGAAACACAGGGTTCAGTGACTCTCAATAATAAGAAGTAGACTACCTTATATGAAACACCACAAGGTACTACTCTTAAAATGAAAAGAAAATTTCAAATATGTCAGTTTTACCTGGGGAGAAGACAGCTAGATGTCTAGGGTTCCTGTGTATGTGTGTTCCTGTGCTTGTTTAATTCTAAAAACAACCTCTCTCCAACTCCTTTCAAAAATCAATATTTTTTCAATAAATATGAGCATATACTGTACAATAAAATGCATAAAGATAAGATGCACTTCCAAAATGCTATAACAGTCCAAATAGAAAAAAAAAAATCAGTGTTTTAATTTCCCACATAGCAAGTCAATGTTAAACAATGTCATTTTTTTCCCTTTCTTCCTAACCATTCCACAAATCAGGACTACTGTATTTGTATATTTAATAAGATGAACAAACTGACTAGAAGCTCTGGAGGAGTACAAGAGAAAGAAATCCTTTTCATTTTCCCACAAACAAAAAGATAAAACAAAAGCAAATATGAAGACTTGTTAAATGAGAAGCATTTGAAAAACCCAATATGACCAGCTTTTGATTTACCCCAGTCTGACAAGGAAGATAGACCCCACCCCCACTCCAGATTGTGCCTTTTTTTTTTCCTTGGGTGGGAGTGTGGAAAAGAGAAGCTGTCACATTTCCATCTTCGGTTATTGTTAAGTCCACAGCCTAGATTCCCAAGTATCACTGGTCCAGGGGGGGAAATATTAAAGCAGGTAATTAAAATTGTCTGAAATGCACAGTATTTTGTTGATTTTTTCCATTTTTAAAGTTAATTATACCCAGCTTCAATCTGCGAAGACTAGATTGACAGCCTGTCCCTCAAACATTCCCTGCAAGACCGCTTGCTCCAGATTCACTAACAATTCTCTCCTCTCTAAACTTAAATTAGAAAAACGCATTTCAGAAATTATTACATCCAGAAAGCCATACCTCCCCATCCTTCTTGCCTTGGCCTGGGGTGTAGAACGAAGAGTAAAAAAGAGATCTATTCGCTCTTCAAACAAAAAGAAAAGCGGGCACTGGGCTGGTGGAGGAAAGAGCAGCAGTGGACCTGAACGAAATGTTAAGAAAAGTTTTTTATGTGACTAGTTTGTCCTTTCACCGGAGAACAGGAGTTGGGCAGAAAGCCGGGGTCTTGGCCCTGGGCTTGTGCAAAGAGAAGGCACCTGCGGAAGAGGAAGCCGGGGACCCGAGAGGAGTCAAGCGAGCACCTACCGACTTGCAGCACATTCTCCACGGAGCCGCTGTCCAGCAGACGGATGCCCCGGCGGAACGGTAGCCCCTCGCCAGCACCGCCACCGGCGGCTCCTGCCCCTGAGCCCAGTCCTGGGGACGCCCCCGCCGCGCCGGCCCCGGGGGCGGAGCCGGCCGGAGCGGCGGCCCCGGGGGGTGGCGGCGGCCCCTCCTCGGCCGGCGAAGCCCCCGCGGCGCCACCAGCCGAGCCGGCGCCAGGGCCGCCGCGGTACTGGAAGCTGGAGTACATGCAGATCTCCCGCTCATTCCGCGGAAAGGACCAGTAGACGATGCGGCGCTGCACGGGCTCCGGGATCCGCTCGAAGCGCTCCTCCACCCGCTCGTACGCCCACTTTTCCGCAACCGTCTTGGCGGCACAGTCCAGCAAGGACTCGGGCTGCAGGTGGGGGCGGGCCCCCAGGGGCAGGCAGCTGCCGCCGACGCCCCCCACCCCGCCGCCGGCCGCCCCGGGCGAACCGCGAGGGTGGTGAGCCTGCGGACTGGGCCACGAGCACAGGCGCTTGGCCGGAGAGACCGGCGGTGGCGAGAGCAGCTCCTCTCGCTCACCTCCTTCCGCCATTGCTGGGGACTGACTGACTGACTGAGGCGGCGGCAGCGGCAGCGGCAGCAGCGGCGGCTGCACCGGCTGCTGCGGAGACCCTGGCCACGGCCACGCGCCCCGCGCAAGCGCCCAGCTGCGGCGCCGGGGGGGGGGGGGGGGGAGGGGCGGGGCGAGCAAACCCGCGAGGCTGCCGGCCTGAGTGTGGAGTCTAGGCCGGTCCGGTGCGCGCTCCGCGAGGGCCGACGGGGGCGGACTGAGGAAGAGAGAGAGGCGGCGCGCGCCGTCCGGGCCGCCGCGAGCTCGAGGAGGGACGGGAGCGAGCGCGGGCCGGCGGCGCGCGCCAGGCGCAGACGGCCCAGAACGCGCACCGAGCGCTCGCCCTGGGCCGACCTCAACCTAGAGGCCAGCCAAGGGCTAGGAGCGCCGGACCCTCGCCAGCTCGCTCACCTCTAACCCACCTGCCGCCTGGAGGGAGAGGAGTGGACTGGGAGGCCAAGTGCAACGGCCGGGCGCGAGCCACGCGAGGAGCCGCTGTGAAGTGCTAGGCTTGCGGAGTGGAGGAAGAGAAAACTCAAAATCGGGGTCCTCTGTAGATTGACCAGACGCGCGACGGTCACAGCGGAGCGAAAGATCTGGCAGAAAGACGTTAGGAAGACACTAGGAAAAAATCGGGAAGTTCCAGTGATGAAAACTCTCCTCACACCACAGCAATGTAGAATGAAGTCGGCGGTCCCCTCCGGAGCCGGGCAAAGTCGCATCAGCCCCCGACTGGACTATGGGGCGCCAAGATCTCACCGCCACGGCGGCTGCAGCCTCCGTGGATATTAAAGGGTTTTAGCACCTTGCATCCTAGGGGGGAAAAAAAAACTTTTCTGTGTGATTTCTGGTAGACTTCTCTGATCCCCTGCCTCCAGTCTAAATTAGGTCTTTTATGTTTTCCTCACTTGGCTCAGTCTTTCTACACCTTCATGTTAATTATAACAAGTTGCACACATATTTTTATATATTTGTGTAATGTCTGACTGCCCAACTGACTGTAAACACTACGAGAGCAAAGATCATGTCTATTTTCTTCTCGATAATTTATCCTCCGCCTGACATAACAGCAACTTCACCACTAACTCCTCAATAAACAAAACTGAGTTGTAAGCAACGGTATGTTGCTCAGTCAGGAAAATTTATTATTTCAGATTTGCTGACAAACTAATCTCTAAAACGTTAAAATGTTCCAACAACTGTCTTGAGAGTTCCTTCAGTTGCGTTCTCCCTTCAAAATGAAAGAGTTCTAGAGTGTAGTATAAAATAAGGATAAGGGAGTAAATTACTGGAGATGGATATGGGCCAAAGTAGTTTGCTTCTGCTGTAATCTCAGAATTAAAGAGCATAGGCAGTAGAGTCAGAATTGGGTGTAAATCACCCCTGCTACTTGTGTGACGCTAATCATGACTCAAGTCATGTGTAAAAGTGAGCTAGTAATAATGTCTATACGTATAATTTATTAGAAGTAATTCAAATCTAGTGCTTATTCAGTGTAGTAGATAATAAATATGTTTACATCTGTTAATTGATTTATATCTGTAAATATCTAAATGGATTATTGTGAAGTAGCATAATCCCTACTGCCCCTTAAATCTGGTACCACAATTATAGACTTTCATGGCACCCAATCTTTTCTTTCCTAGAACTTATCAGAGTTTATTTGGGGCATGCGTATCCCTTTAATGCCTTTCTCTCTGATTAGATTATGAGCTACGTAAGGGCAGAAAATATTTCTATATAAAGGCCTGTCCCAACACTCACCATAATGCATGCACATGGAAGATGCTCAAAAAACATTTGCTGGGCTTCCCTGGTGGCGCAGTGGTTGAGACTCCGCCTGCCGATTCAGGGGACAGGGTTCGTGCCCCGGTCTGGGAAGATCCCACATGCCGCGGAGCGGCTGGGCCCGTGAGCCATGGCCGCTGAGCCTGCGTGTCCGGAGCCTGTGCTCCGCAACGGGAGAGGCCACAACAGTGAGAGGCCCGCGTACCGCCAAAAAAAAACATTTGCTTTCTGAATCAATGAATACATTACTCTGATTTACTCAACTGCTGGAAAATATAGTTAATAGAGGTTGGGATATATGAAGAAATGTTACTAAATATATTTACTAAGAGTCAAGTTTGATTCTTACAAGTTTGATTTAACTAGGTGATTTTTCCTTATCTGGAAGACATTAAACTTTATAGAAAAGCACAAAGAATAGCACAATCTATGCCCATATACTCACCACTCAGAATTAATAGTTATTACTTAATATATCAGAAGTCCACTTTAACCACCTCCATATAGCATCACTGGGAGCAAGTACAACCTGAGTTTGGAGTCCATTTGTAAATTATGTGTGTGTACATATGTAACATTGTTTTGTGTATATTTCATTTAATTAAATGTTATTACAGCTGCCTACCATCACATTGCTAACTTTCTTTTTCCTGTGAATACTGACACACAGAGATCTAATTCCTTTAAGTGCTGTAAAATATTCCACCTTAAGACTATATCACACTTGGGCTTCCCTGGTGGTGCAGTGGTTAAGAATCCCCCTGCCAATGCAGGGGACACAGATTCAAGCCCTCGTCTGGAAAGATCCCACATGCAGTGGAGCAGCTAAGCCTGCGCACCACAACTCCTGAGCCTGCACTCTGGAGCCCGCAAGCCACAACTACTGAGCCCATGTGCCACAACTACAGAAGCCTGAGTGCCTAGAGCCTGTGCTCTGCAACAAGAGAAGCCACCGCAATGAAAGGCCCATGCACTGCAATGAAAAGCGGCCCCAGCTCGCTACAGCTAGAGAGAGCCCGCACGCAGCAACAAAGACCCAAAAGAGCCAAAAATAAATAAATAAAAATAAATATATTTATTTAAAAAAAAAGAGAGAATAGCTTCAAGATGGCAGAGGAGTAAGACATGGAGATCAACTTCCTCCCCACAAATACATCAAAAATACATCTACAGGGCTTCCCTGGTGGCACAGTGATTGAGAGTCCGCCTGCCAATGCAGGGGACGCGGGTTCATGCCCCGGTCCAGGAAGATCCCACATGCTTTGGAGCGGCTGGGCCCGTGAGCCATGGCCACTGAGCCTGCGCATCCAGAGCCTGTGCTCTGCAACAGGAGAAGCCACAACAGTGAGAGGCCACGTACCGCAAAAAAAAAAAAAAAATCTACATGTGGAACAGTTCCTACAGAACACCTACTGAACGCCGGCAGAAGGCCTCAGATTTCCCAAAAGATGCCCTCAGGCGACCTCCACACAGAGGTGGGGCCAAATCCAAATCTGAACACCAGGAGCTGTGCTAACAAACAAGAGAAAGGGAAATCTCTCCATGCAGCCTCAGGAGCAGTGGATTAAATCTCTACAATCAAACTGATGTACCCTGCATCTGTGGAATACCTGAATAGACAGCAAATCATTCCAAAATTGAGGCGTTGGACTTTGGGATCTACTGTACACTTGGGGTTTGCTTTCTGCATCTAATTTGTTTCTGGTTGTATGTTTATCTTAGTTTAGTATTTAAAGCTTATTATCACTGGTAGATTTGTTTATTGATTTGATTACTCTCTTCCTTCTTTTGTTAATATATATATATATTTTCCCTTTTCTCCTTTTGTGAGTGTGTATGTGTATGATTTTGTCTGTAAAACTTTGCTTTTACCCTTTCTCCTAGGCTTCTGTTTGTCTGTGTTTTTTTTGTTTCTTTGGGTTTCTTTCGTATAGTTTTTAGCACTTGTTACCATTGGTGGATTTGTTTTTTGGTTTGGTTGCTCTTTCTTACTTTCTTTTTTATTACTTTTTTAAAATAATTTTTTGAAATTTTTTATTTTAATAAGTTTGTTTTATTTTATTTATTTATTTATTGTTTTTCTCCCTCTTCTTCAGAGCCAGGTGACTGACAGAGTCTTGGTACTCCAGCTAGGTGTCAGGCCTGAGCCTCTGAGGTGGGAGAGCCGAGTTCAGGACATTGGTCCACCAGAGACCTCACAGCCCCATGTAATATCAAACGGCGAAAGCTCTCTCAGAGATCTCCATCTCAATGCTAAGACTCAGCTCCACTCAATGACCAGCAAGCTACACTGCTGGACACCTTATGCCAAACAGCCAGCACACAGGAACACAACCCCACCCATTAGAAGAGAGGCTGCCTAAAATCATTATAAGTTCACAGACACTTCAAAACACACCACTGGATGCCGTCTGGCCCACCAGAAAGACAAAATCCAGCCTCAACCACCAGAACACAAGCACCAGTCCCCTCCACCAGGAAACCTACACAACCCACTGAACCAAACAGAGCCACTGGGGGCAGACGCCAAAAACAATGGGAACTACGAACCTGCAGCCTGAGAAATGGAGACCCCAAACACAGTAAATCAGGCAAAATGAGAAGACAGAGAAATACACAGCAGCTGAAGCAGCAAGGTAAAAACCCACCAGTCCAAACAAATGAAGAGGAAATAGGCAGTCTACCTGAAAAGGAATTCAGAGTAATGATGGTGAACATGATCCAAAATCTTGGAAATAGAATGGAGAAAATACAAGAAATGTTTAACAAGGACCTAGAAGAAATAAAGAGCAAACAAGCAATGATGAACAACACAATAAATGAAATTAAAAATTCTCTAGAGGGAATCAATAGCAGAATAACTCAGGCAGAAGAATGGATAAGTGACCTGGAAGATAAGATAATGGAAATAACTACTGCAGAGCAAAATAAAGAAAAAAGAATGAAAAGAATTGAGGACAGTCTCAGAGACCTCTGGGACAACATAAAATGCAGAAACATTCGAATTATATAGGTCCCAGAAGACAAAGAGAAAATAAAGGGTCTGAGAAAATATTCACAGAGATTATAGTTGTAAACTTCCTTAATATGGGAAATGAAATAGTCAATCAAGTCCAGGAAGCACAGAGAGTTCCATACTGGAAAAATCCAGGGAGAAACACACCAAGACACATATTAATCAAACTATCAAAAATTAAATACAAATAAAAAATATTAAAAGCAGCAAGGGAAAAACAACAAACAATATACCAGGGAATCCCCATAAGATTAATAGCTGATCGTTCAGCAGAAACTCTGCAAGCCAGAAGGGAGTGGCAGGACATATTTAAAGTGATGAAAGAGAAAAACCTACAAAAAAGATTCCTCTACCCAGCAAAGATCACATTCAATTTCAACGGAGAAATTAAAACCTTTACAGACAAGTAAAAGCTAAGAGGATTCACCACCACCAAACCAGCTTTAAAACAAATCCTAAAGGAACGTCTCTAGGCAGGAAACACAAAAGAAGGAAAAGGCCTACAATAACAAAACCAAAACAATTAAGGAAATGGTAATAGGAACACGCATATTGATAACAACCTTAAATGTAAATGGATTAAATGCTCCAACCAAAAGACATAGACTGGCTGAATGGATACAAAAACAAGACCCATAAATGCTCTGTACAAGAGACCAACTTCAGACCTAGGGACACATACAGACTGAAAGTGAGGGGATGGAAAAAGATATTCCATGCAAATGGAAATCAAAAGAAAGCTGGAGTAGCAATTCTCATATCAGACAAAATAGACTTTAAAATAAAGACTATTATAAGAGACAAAGAAGGACACTATATAATGATCAAAGGATCAATCCAAGAAGAAGATATAAAAATTGTATTTATGCACCCAACATAGGAGCACCTCAATACTTAAGGCAAATGCTAACAGCCATAAAAGGGGAAATTGACAGTAACACAATCATAGTAGAGGACTTTAACACTCCACTTTCACCAATGGATAGATCATCCGAAATGAAAATGAATAAGGAAACATAGGCTTTAAATGATATTTTAAACAAGATGGACTTAATGGATACTTACAGAACAGCCCATCCAAAAACAACAGAATACACTTTCTTCTCAAGTGCCAATGGATCATTCTCCAGATAGAACATATCTTGGGTACACAAATCAAGCCTCGCTAAATTTAAGAGACTGGAAATCGTATCAAGTATCTTTTCCGACCACAACACTATGAGACTAGATATCAATTACAGGAAAAAATCTGTAAAAAATAATAACACATGGAGGGTAAACAATACACTACTAAATAACCAAGAGATCACTGAAGAAATCAAAGAGGAAATCAAAAAATACTTAGAAACAAATGACAATGAAAACACGAAGACCCAAATCCTATGGGATGCAGCAAAAGCAGTTCTAAGAGGGAAGTTCATAGCAATACAATCCTACCATAAGAAACAAGAAACATCTCAAATAAACAACCTAAACTTACACCTAAAGCAATTAGATAAATAAGAACAAAAAACCCCTAAAGTTAGCAGAAGGAAAGAAATCATAAAGATCAGATTAGAAATAAATGAAAAAGAAATGAAGGAAACGATAGCAAAGATCAATAAAATTAAAAGCTGGTCCTTTGAGAAGACAAACAAAATTGGTAAACCACTAGCCAGGCTCATCAAGAAAATAAGGGAGAAGACTCAGATCAATAGAATTAGAAGTGAAAAAGGAGAAGTAACAACCGACACTGCAGAAATACAAGGATCATGAGAGATTACTATAAGCAACTATATGCCAATAAAGTGGGCAACCTGGAAGAAATGGACAAATTCTTAGAAACACACAACCTCCTGAGACTGAACCAGGAAGAAATAGAAAATATAAACAGACCAATCACAAGCACTGAAATCAAACCTGTGATTAAAAATCTTCCAACAAACAAAAGCCCAGGACCAGATGGCTTCACAGGCAAATTCTATCAAACATTTAGAGAAGAGCTAACACCTATCCTTCTCAAACTCTTCTAAACTATAGCAGAGGGAGGAACACTCCCAGACTCATTCTATGAGGCCACCATCACACTGATACCAAAACCAGAAAAAGACGTCACAAAAAAAGAAAACTACAACCAATATCACTGATGAGCATAGCTGCAAAAATCCTCAACAAAATACTAGCAAACAAAATCCAACAGGACACTAAAACAATCATACACCGTGATCAAGTAGGGTTTATCCCAGGAATGCAACTCTTCAGTATATGCAAAGGAATCAACGTGATACACCATATTAACAAACTGAAGGAGAAAAACCATGTGATCATCTCAATAGATGCAAAAAAAGCTTTTGACAAAATTCAACACCCATTAAAAAAAAACCCTCCAGGAAGTAGGCATAGAGGGAACTTACCTCAACATAATACAGGCCATATATAACAAACCCACAGCCAACATCATTCTAGATGGTGAAAAACTGAAAACATTTCCACTAAGATCAAGAACAAGAAAAGGTTGCCCACTCTCACCACTCTTATTCAACATGGTTTTGGAAGTTTTAGCCACAGCAATCAGAGAGGAAAAAGAAATAAAAAGAATCCATATCGGAAAAGAAGTAAAACTGTCACCGTATGCACATGACATGGGAACCCTCTTGCACTGTTGGTGGGAATGTAAACTGATACAACCACTATGGAGAACAGTATGGAGGTTCCTTAAAAACCTCAAATTAGAACTACCATACAACCCAGCAATCCCAGTACTGGGCATATACCCTGAGAAAAGCATGATTCAAAAAGAGTCATGTACCACAATGTTCATTGCAGCTCTGTTTACAATAGCCAGGACATGGAAGCAACCTAAGTGTCCATCGACAGATTAATGGATAAAGAAGATGTGACATATATATACAATGGAATATTACCCAGCCATAAAAAGAAACAAAATTGAGTTATTTGTAGTGAGGTGGATGGACCTAGAGTCTGGCATACAGAGTGAAGTAAGTCAGAAGGAGAAAAACAAATACCTTAAAGTAACACATATATATGGAATCTAAAAAAAAAAAGGTCATGCGAAAACTATGGGCAAGACAGGAATAAAGACACAGACCTACTAGAGAATGGACTTCAGGATTCAGGGAGGGGGAAGCATAAGCTGGGACAAAGTGAGAGAGTGGCATGGACATATATATACTACCAAAGGTAAAATAGTGGGAAGCAGCCGCATAGCACAGAGAGATGAGCTCGGTGCTTTGTGACCACCTAGAGCGGTGGGATAGGGAGGGTGGGATGGAGGGAGACGCAAGAGGGAAGAGATATGGGGACATATGTATATGTATAATTGATTCACTTTGTTACAAAGCAGAAACTAACACACCATTGTAAAGCAATTATATCCAATAAAGGTGTTTAAAAAGAAAAAAATTTCCCCTTGTGTTTAGTGCTGTTGTGTCTTATTCCTTTAGAAACCCTCTCCTATTCCAAAGTATAAATATAAATGTCTCTTACAAAAAGGTAACTTCTATAATCCAAAACCACACTATTTGTTGTTCAAACTGTTCCAGGTTTGGTCACTGGGAGCTCTTTCCCTGTTTTAAAGAGACAATTGTCAAAGCTGTTTCTTTCCTAGTGTTGATATTAATAAATTTTTTTTCACACGTCAAAAAAAAAAAGAACATAGGGGCCGGACAGTAATAAAGACACAGACTTACTAGAGAATGGACTTCAGGATACGGGGAGGGGGAAGGGTAAGCTGGGACAAAGTGAGAGAGTGGCATGGACATATATACACTACTAAATATAAAATCGATAGCTAGTGGAAAGCAGCGGCATAGCACAGGGAGATCAGCTCGGTGCTCTGTGTCCACCTAGAAGGGTGGGATAGAGAAGGTGGGAGGGAGGGAGACACAAGAGGGAAGAGATATGGGGATATATATATATGAATAGCTGATTCACTTTGTTAAACAGCAGAAACTAACACACCATTGTAAAGCAATTATACTCCAATAAAGATGTTAAAAAAAATGCAACAAGGGAAAAATGACAAATAACATACAAAAGAACTCCCATAAGGTTAACAGATGATTTTTCAGCAGAAACTCTACAAGCCAGAAAGGAGTGGCACAATATATTTAAAGTGATGAAAGGGAAGAACCTACAACCAAGACTATTCTACCCAGCAAGGATCTCATTCAGATTCGACAGAGACATAAAAAGCTTTACAGACAAGAAAAAGCTAAGAGAATTCAGCCCACCAAACCAGCTCTACAACAAATGCTAAAGGAACTTCTCTAAATGGGAAACACAAGTGAAGAAAAGGACATACAAAAACAAACCCAAAACAATTAAGAAAATGGTAGTAGGAACATACATATCAATAATTACCTTAAATGTCAATGGACTAAATGCTCCAACCAAAAGACACAGGCTCGCTGAATGGATACAAAAACAAGATCCATATATATACTGACTACAAGAGACCCACTTCAGACCTAGGGACACATACAGACTGAAAGCGAGGGGATAGGAAAAGATACTCCATGCAAACAGAAATCAAAAGAAAGCTGGAGTAGAATACTCATATCAGATAAAATAGACTTTAAAATAAAGACTGTTACAAGAGACAAGGAAGGACACTACACAATGATCAAGGGATCAATCCAAAAAGATATACAACAATTATAAATATATATGCACCCAACATAGGAGCACCTCAATACATAAGACAAGTGCTAACAGCTATAAAAGAGGAAATTGACAGTAATAGTGGGGGACTTTAACACCTCACTTACACCAATGGACAGATCATCCAGACAGAAAATTAATAAGGGAACACAAGCTTTAAATGACACCATAGACCACATAGATTTAACTGATATTTATAAGATATTCCACCCCAAAACAGCAGATTACACTTGCTTCTCAAGCGCACACGGAACACTCTCTAGTATAGATCACATCTTGGGTCACAAATCAAGCCTCAGTAAATTTAAGAAAATTGAAATAGTATCAAGCATCTTTTCCAACCACAACATTATGAGATTAGAAATATGTTACAGGGGAAAAACTGTAAAAAACACAAACACATGGAGGCTAAACAATATGTTACTAAATAACCAAGAGATCACTGAAGAAATCAAAGAGGAAATAAAAAAATACCTAGAAACAAATGACAATGAAAACACGACGATCCAAAACCTATGGGATGCAGCAAAATCAGTTCTAAGAGGGAAGTTTATAGCAATACAATCCTACCTCAAGAAAAAAGAAAAATCTCAAATAAAGCAATCTAACCTTACACCTAAAGAAACTAGAGAAAGAAGAACAAAACCCAAAGTTAGTAGAAGGAAAGAAATCATAAAGATCAGAGCAGAAATAAATGAAATAGAAACAAAGAAAACAATAGCAAAGATCAATAAAACTAAAAGCTGGTTCTCTGAGAAGATAAACCTTCAGCCAAACTCATCAAGAAAAAGAGGGACAGCACTCAAATCAATAAACTGAAAAAGGAGAAGTTTCAATGGACACTGCAGAAATACAAGGCATCATAAGGGACTGCTACAAGCAACTCTATGCCAATAAAATGGACAACCTGGAAGAAATGGGCAAATTCTAGAAAGGTATAACTTTCCAAGACTGAACCAGGAAGAAGAAAATATGAACAGACCAGTCACAAGTATTGAAATTGAAACTGTGATTAAAAATCTTCCAGCAGGGCTTCCCTGGTGGCACAGTGGTTGAGAGTCCGCCTGCCGATGCAGGGGACACAGGTTCGTGCCCCGGTCCTGGAAGATCCCACATGCCGCAGAGCGGCTGGGCCTGTGAGCCATGGCCGCTGGGCCTGCGCGTCCAGAGCCTGTGCTCCGCAACGGGAGAGGCCACAACAGTGAGGGGCCCGCATACCGCAAAAAAAAAAAAGAAAATCTTCCAACAAACCAAAGTCCAGGACCAGATGGCTTCACAGGTGAATTCTATCAAACATTTAGAGAAGACTTAACACCCATCCTTCTCAAACTCTTCCAAAACATTGCAGAGGAAGGAACACTCCCAACTCATTCTACGAGGCCACCATCACCCTGATACCAAAACCAGACAGAGATACTACAAAAAAAGAAAATTACAGACTAATATCACTGATGAATATAGATGCAAAAATCCTCAACAAAATACTAGCAAACAGAATCCAACAACGCACTTAAAGGATCATACACCATGATAAAGTGGGATTTATCCCAGGGATGCAGGGATTCTTCAATATATGCAAATCAATCAGTGTGATACACCATATTAACAAATTGAAGAATAAAAATCATATGATCATCTCAATAGATGCAAAAAAAGCATTTGAGAAAATTCAGCACTCATTTATGGTAAAAACTCTCCAGAAAGTGGGCATAGAGGGAACCTACTTCAACATAATAAAGGCCACATATGACAAACCCACAGCAAACATCATTCTCAATGGTGAAAAACTGAAAGAATTTCCTCTAAGATCAGGAAAAAGACAAGGGTGTCCACGCTCGCCAGTATTATTCAACATAGTTTTGGAAGTCCGAGCCACGGTAAACAGAGAAGAAAAAGAAATAAAAGGAATACAAATTGGAAAAGAAGAAGTAAAACTGTCACTGTTTGCAGATGCCATGATACTATACATAGAGAATCCTAAAGATGCCACCAGAAAACTATTAGAGCTAATCAATGATTTTGGTAAAGTAGCAGGATACAAAATTAATACACAGAAGTCTCTTGCATTCCTATACACTAACAATGAAAGATCAGAAAGAGGAACTAAGGAAACACTGCCATTCACCATTGCAAAAAAAAGAATAAAATACCGAGGAATAAACCTACCTAAGGAGGTAAAAAACTTGTACTCAGAAAACTATAAGACACTGATGTAAGAAATCAAAAATGATACAAACAGATGGAGAGATATACCATGTTCTTGGATTGGAAAAATCAATTTGTTGAAATGATTATACTACCCAAAGCAATCTACAGATTCAATGTAATCCCTATCAAATACCAATGGCATTTTTTACAGAACTAGAACAAAAAAATTCTTAAAATTTTTATGGAGACACAAAAGACCCCAAACAGCCAAAGCAATCTTGAGGGGAAAAAATGGAGCTGGAGGAATCAGGCTCCCTGACTTCACACAATACTACCAAGCTGCAGTAATCAAGACAATATGGTACTGGCACAAAAACAGAAATATAGATCAATGGAACAGGATAGAAATCCCAGAGATAAACCCACACACCTACAGTCAACTAATCTATGACAAAGGAGGCAAGGATATACAATGGAGAAAAGACAGTCTCTTCAATAAGTGGTGCTGGGAAAACGGAACATCTACATGTAAAAGAATAAAATTAGAACACTTCCTAACACCATACACAAAAAATGAACTCAAAATGGATTAACGACCTAAATGTAAGACCGGACACTGTAAAACTCTCAGAGGAAAACACAGGAAGAACACTCCATGACATAAATCGCAGCAATATCTTTTTTGACCCACCTCCTAGAGTAATGGAAATTAAAACAAAAATAAAGAAATGAGGCCTTATGAAACTTAAAAGCTTTTGCACAGCAAAGGAAACTACAAACAAGACAAAAAGACGGCCCTCAAAATGGGAGAAAATATTTGCAAATGAATCATCGGACAAAGGATTAATCTCCAAAATATATAAACAGCTCATGAAGCTCAATATTAAAAAAACAAACAACCCAATCCAAAAATGGGTGGAAGACTTAAATAGACATTTCTCTAAAGAAGATATACATATGGCCAAGAAGCACATGAAAAGCTGCTCAACATCACTAATTATTAGAGAAACGCAAATCAAAACTACAATGAGGTATCACCTCACACCAGTTAGAATGGGCATCATCAGAAAATCTACAAACAACAAATGCTGGAGAGTGTGTGGAGAAAAGGGAACCCTCTCGCACTGTTGGTGGGAATGTAAATTGATGCACCCACTATGGAGAACAGTATGGAGGTTCCTTAAAAAACTAAAAATAGAACTACCATATGACCTAGCAATCCATTACTGGGCATATACCCAGAGGAAACCATAATTTAAAAAGACACGTGCACCCCAATGTTCATTGCAGCACTATTTACAATAACCAGGTCATGGAAGCAACCTCAATGCCCATCGACAGACGAATGGATAAAGAAGATGTGGTACATATATACAGTGGAGTATTACTCA
This sequence comes from Phocoena phocoena, assembly GCF_963924675.1. NCBI lineage: Eukaryota > Metazoa > Chordata > Mammalia > Artiodactyla > Phocoenidae > Phocoena > Phocoena phocoena. The sequence continues at coordinate 37,286,790 of NC_089219.1, forward strand.
GCCATAAAAAGAAACGAAACTGAGTTATTTGTAGTGAGGTGGGAGGACCTAGAGACTGTCACACAGAGTGAAGTAAGTCATAAAGAGAAAAACAAATATCGTATACTAACGCATATATGTGGAATCTAGAAAAATGGTACAGATGAACCAGTTTGCAAGGCAGAAATAGAGACACAGATGTAGAGAACAAACATATGGACACCAAGGGGAGTGGTGGTGGTGTGATGAATTGGGATTGACATATATACACTAATATGTATAAAATAGATAACTAATAAGAACCTGCTCTATAAAATATATATAAATAAAAAATAAAGGTGGCACTAATTTCCTCCATCCACCCCCACCCCCCAACACACACACACACACACACACATACTAAATATACATGGGCATACAGCATTTTCAGAAGCTTCCACTTGGCCTTTCCTACTAGAATAACTCTTATACTGCAGGCCAAGGACCCAATGTGGGGTATACTCCAACTGCCAAGTATATCAATTCCAATTACACATTTGAGGACCAGGGAGATGACTAGAAATGCCTGGATGAGTCCTTGTCTCCTGTGGACCCACTGTAGTGAGGACCTTGTCCAGGATTCCACTGATTACCTGACACCCATATGTCCCCACTGTAACATGGAGATCATGATAATACCTCATGTCTCTGGATATCAATATGAATTCAAACTCTGTGTCCAAAATTCCTCAAAACATCTGGTTATTCCTCATTTCCCAGTATACAGTTATTCAAATAAATGTTCATAGGTCTCTTTAAAGAATGAGTTGGGGGAATTATTATTGCATATATTTGCTGGGATGTGGCAGGGTCCTTCTTCCTGGGAACTCTGTCACCTTTCAGTCCATAGGTTCCAGGTCTAAAAACTGGCTCAGGCCTAAAACTTGGGCAAAAGATTATTACTTTTAATTGAAGTGATTTCAACTTGTTTTTGTACTTAATTTTATATTCATAATTTTGTGGGTTTTTTCTTAAGATTGCATAGGCTCCTGGCCACACAAAACTTAGGTCTGCCCCTGTTTCTGAAAAGGAATAAGGAATAATCACTGGAACCATATACAAAAAGAGATCACAAGATGGTCTAGACCCAAGTCAATGAGCTCCTAGCCCAGGGCTTCTGATATAACCATATCTATCAATTGAATGGGTCCTGAGATCTGGAACATAGGTGAACATACGGGTGGATTAAAGGAGCCCCCAGCCACGTAGATATATAGGAAGTGAACCAAGCAGACAGTCACCTTGTTAAAGTCAGATCAGTTAGTGTAGTTAAGATTCTGCTACAGGTTAAAATGATAATAATACTGACTGGCCTTTATTGAGCACTTTCTATGTGCCACACAATATATCAATACTAAGCATTTCACTATGTTATCTCATATATCAACCAGATTAACCCTATTTCAGCCATGACAGATGAGGAAAGAGGTTTGAAGAGGCTGACCTGTCCAAGATCACATTGGTGCATTACAACTCAAAGCCACATGACTGACTCCAAGCTTTTGCCTTTAATCACCATGTACCACCTCCAAAACATTCTGTGAAAAAACTGTTGTGATATCTCAAAGAGCATAAAAGACTTTTACTCAATTTCCCCTGCTTTGCAGCAACACTTACATCACCTCAACCACACTGTTATTTAAAATTCCACTGTAATTTGAATAATGATGGAGCCATTGTTGTTCTTTAGAAGCCAATCCAAGAGGCCACTAAGATGAGAATCAACACCGTTAGAGAAGTACTATGCCCAGTTTTCACCTATTCACTTCAAGTTCAGTTTTCACAGGCTTGTAGTGGCACTGCGTCTTCAGAAATCTCCATAGTCTGTGTAACAGTGAAGGCTCTCTTTGCTGAAAAGGCAGCCTGAAAATGCTGCCCAGCAGGTGAGAACAAAATGCAGGTCAAGGAGGGATCCAGGGATGAGAGAGAAAGGAAGGAGAGATCGTATCAAAGATCCCAGAGACAGTCCTTTGTCCAGGAAAAACAAGGATGCTGGCTTCTTGCTATCTCTTGTCTCTTCCCTTCTGCCTGGTATGATTATTAACCAAAAGTTTTAGATTCCAAATCTCTTTTCTTCTGATCATTCAGCCAAAAGCTCCTGCAGTGTAGAGCTGTGTTCCTGCTTTGGACTACCAGTGTAACTGCTATTGTTACCAAGGTGTTACTGAACACAAGTTCATGTGCCCAATGCACAGTGAGGCCAAACAAATCAAAATATTGGCGTTTAGAGCAGAGAAAGGTTTACTGTAGTGCCAAGCAAGGAGAACTGCTGGTTGCAGTTCTCCACCAAGCAAGGTTGCTGATGCTCAAAAACCCAGATGGTTTGGGGGGAAATTTTTTTATAGGCAAAATTTGGAGTGAGGGTTGCAGGGTGTATGACTTTCTTCTGATTGGTTGGTGATGAGGTAACAGGGCAGTGCTCCAGGAATCATGCTCAGCCTGAAGTTGCCATCCTCCACCTGGGTGGGGGACTTTTAGTTCCTGCAGAAGAACTCAAAGATACTGTTATTTATATCTCTTAAGGAGGAACCAGGATCCTGCTTTAATCACTGCACTATAGTTTCTTTTTTTTTTTAATATTTATTTATTTGGCTGCTGTGCTGGGTCTTAGTTGTAGCATATGGGATCTTCTTTGCCACTTGTGGGATCTTCATTTCAGCATGCAGGATCTTTAGTTGCAGCATGCGGGATCTTTAGTTGCAGCATGCAGGATTAGTTCCATGACCAGGGATAGAACCCAGGCCCCCTGCATTGGGAACATGGAGTCTTAACCACTGGACCTCCAGGGAAGTCCCTAAAATATTTTTTAACTTGGTTAATTCTCTGATCTACTTCTCACTGTAGCCATTCCAAATCTTCTTCATCAAGACTCTATTTGCCATTCTCATGAGTTATCCACCTATTCTACCAAAAACAATAGGCCATTGGGCTGGTTTCCTCCATCTGTCCTCCTTTTCATCTCTAAAGATTACAGCGTTCTGCTTTCCTTTCATCCTGCTTCCTACCAAGGTTAAGCTCTTTGCCTATGTCCTCAAACCTACCTTCTCTAGGTTCTTTAGGATCTTCCAGCCACAATTTTCCCGTTTTTCAGGTGTTTCAGATGTTTCAATTTCTCTCTCTCCCCTTGGTCTTTTCACTCTGCCTTTCAATTATGTACAAAATCTCTTATTCTAAGGGAACAGTAGCCTTCATTTGGCTCCTCAGTCATCCCTAACTCCTGTTATATTTCACACTCTCTTTTCATTATCACACTTTTTAAATAGATATGATATACTTAAAAGTCTCGGGACTTCCCTGGTGGTGCAGTGGTTAAGAATCCGCCTGCCAATGCAAGGGACACAGGTTCGATCCCTGGTCTGGGAAGATACCACCTGCCACCCAGTAACGAAGCCCGTGAGCCAAAATTACTGAGCCCGCGCTCTAGAGCGTGCAAGCCCAACTACTGAGCCCGCATGCCGTAACTACTGAGCCCACGTGTGGCAACTACTGAAGCCCCTGCGCCTAGAGCCTGTGCTCCACAACAAGAGAAGCCATCGCAACAAGAAGCCCGCACACTGCAACGAAGAGTAGCCCCCGCTCACCACAACTAGAGAAAGCCAGCGTGCAGCAACGAAGACCCAACACAGCCAAAAATAAAAACTTTTAAATAATAATAATAATAAAGTCTATATCTCCTCACCACTATTTCTTTAATACCCTACAGTCCAGGCATTAAGGAAAACTGGCAGCACCAAGTACTTCCAAAACTAGGGATAAAGGAGAGTCGGATAAAAGCTGTTTGAGAAGTGATTACTACCCTAGATCTCCCAAATTCCATGAGAATGCATAACTGTTCCTCCTTTGCCACAGCAAAAGCCTGGAGACTGATTTTTCTGGAGAAGATATGATGAGAATCTCTGGATTGGGGGATGCCAGGCACAGTTAAGAGCTTGGGTACCCTGCAAAAACAGGGAGATCAGATGACAATATGTTTTGTATACTAAATGCTGAGAGTCCTCTAGCCCATCCCCCACACTGCTCCCAGAACATTGGTGACCACTGGACCTCTAATCCTCAGACAGGCAGTGCAAGACTCTTCTCTGGGGAATCTGACTATCCCAAGAGAAAGACCTAAATACACTAACATCAGGGGTTTCCCCAACAAATGGCTTGTCCAGATCTGTCCATAGGGAGACTCAAAGTCAATAAGCCCCACCTCACGCTCAAGCTTCCAATGAGCTCTTCAACTTGTAATCATGAGCAGACAACCAAGAATTATCATATCTCCAAAGAAAGCCTCTAACATGAAAGACATAAATCAAAACAACCAAATACACCCAGAGAAAAAACATCTCTCAGAAAATAAGGTCTTTGCATAGAGAAGAAATTTCCTCAGAGAGAAGAGAAAATAACACATCCATAAAACAAGAATAAGATGTCATTAATAAACAAATCAATAAAAGGAGCATTCAGGGGAGGGGGAACCTCTTGGGGGTGGAGGGAGTCAAAAGTTACAAAGTTCTGTAGTTATAAAACAAATAGGTCATGGGGATGTGATGTACAGCATGGTGATTATAGTTAATAACACTGTATTGCATATTTGAAAGTTGCTAAGAATAAATCTTACAAGTTCTCATTACAAGAAAAAAATTCTATAACTGTGTATGGTGATGGATGTCAACTAGACTTATTGTATTGATCATTTTGCAATATATACAAATATTGAATATACCTAAAACTAATATAATGTTGTATGTCGATTATACCTCAATTGAAAAAAAAAGAAAAGAAAAACCTCTTGGAAATTTAATACATGATAGCCAAAATCCAAATATTAAAAGATAAATTTAAAGAATTCTCTTAAAAATAGTGCAAAATGAGTTAGAGATGAAAAGTAGGAGAGAAAAGATCATAAAATCAGATGACCAGTCCAAAAGGCACAACATCAGAATAATAGACATCTCAGAAAAAGTAGAAGGTAGGGAATCATTAATAAAATGACTCAAGAAAATTTCCCAGAATTGAGGTACGTGAATATCTAGATTTGAAAAAGCCATGGTAAAAAGTTTTATGTGACTGGAGCATGAGAGGGTTAGTACCACCTGGTAAAGGACGATTTAAGTCATTCCAAGGAGCTAGAATTTTATCTTGTAGGCACTTAGGAGCCAGCAGAGATTTTTAAGTAGGAAATGACTAGATTGTATCAATATATTAAGTGGGGGAAAGGTGGTAATAGGATGAACAATGGTGTGGAGAGGAGAGAGAATAATAGCAATGAGAAAAGTTCCAAAGCTATTTTAAATGGTTAAAAAGGAGAGGAACACTGAAGCAGATTTAAGAGCTATTTAGGAGGTGGACTAGGCAGACTTGGAGCCATAAAGACAATTTAATGGAGAATAAAGTAGGAAATGTTTTCCAGGGGAATTCCCTGGCAATCCAGTGGTTAAGGCTCTGTGCTTTTACTGTCGAGGTCCTGGGTTCCATCCCTGGTCAGGGAACTAAGATCCTAAAAGCTGCTCAGTGCAGCTAAAAAAAAATGTTTTCCAGGTTTCTAAATTGAATTTCATCATAAAAGTTAAAGTCAATAACCAAAATAGAAAATTCAGGAGTAGGAAATTTAAAGGAAAGGATGACAAGTTCATGTAGGAACATATTAAGCTTGAGGTGCTTATGAGACATCCAGGCATAAATGGACAAGAGAGAATTTGGTTAGGGTAAGAACTGGGGTCTTATGGAAGAAATGGGATCACCCAGAGCAAGTACATGGGGAGCAGAGCAGACAGGGAGAAACTAGAATGAAACCAAGTGATCGCCAGCAACTAAGGGGTGGACACACAGGGAGAAGCAAGCAAAGGAGAGTGGAGCCATACAAGAAGCAGAGAATGGGATCATACAAGCCAAATGAAGAATGAAAATTAAGAAGGAAAGGCAAAACAAACAAACAAGCATTGAAGAGGTAACACAGGATAAAGATAGAAAAAAATTGGATTTGATTATTAAGAGATTCAGTTGCAATATTGTCGTGGGTCATACACCAGATTTTAGTTTATTAAGGATTGAATGAGGGGAAGGAATGAGGACCTGTAAACACAAGTAACTGTAATACAAGGCATTGTGTATATAGTATTAGAAGATAAAACTATGTTCTATCTGCCATTGGTTTGCTGCTCACAGTCAACTGTCTGCATGGTAGCTGCCTACCTTCAGACTGCGGGCCTCCAAGCTACCCAGACAATGCTGCCCATGTCCCAAGCTCCAGTGGTCCTCCTCTTGCCCATTCAATAGGAGAGCACACTCTGCTTCCAAGGACCAAGCTCAGCATAGCTGATGGACCCCTAGTATGCAGGACTTTCTTCCATTCAGCCCTCTGCTTTCCAGAACACACAGGCACTCCAGAAGGTGTTGGAAAGGGCTGGATTAAATTATGGTCAGACTTTCCCCACACCTGCAACCACTACTGCCACCACTCTCCAGGGCTTATCAATCGGTTTAGGCCCCTGGGCCAGACTTCTTCATTCATGATGTTTTTCCTCTCAGAAGCTCTATGAACTTCCCTCCAATCCTGTCCTGCAGAGAGATATGTATATGCCAGAACTCAAACATGAGCTGAGTTCAAGTTCTTTCCCAGAAGATTTCTGGATTTGTAGCAAACCACCGAATTCAGCTGGAAACATTTTTCAGTGTCTTCAAATGTCCCAAGGCAGATAAGAGGCTGGAGATAGGTGGGAAATGTAGAGAAAAATAATAATAACTAACATAAACTGAGCTCTTACTATGCGTCAGTAAGGTGCTAAATTTTTTATATATATTTTTACAGATGAGGAGACTGATTTGGAAGCTAAATAACTTGCCCAAAGTAACATGGTTGGTAAATGACAGAGATATTATGTGAACCTATGCAGTGTTAGTTGAGAGTTCTTGCTAGATTAAGGACAACGAATTAAGCACTGAATAAAACAGCAAGTACATTGTCTCTGCACCAAATTATCCTTTTAGAATTGGAAGTTCAGTTTAATAAAAGGACTAAAAAGTAAATAAAGGAAATGTCAAGGAAGCATAAGAGCCAAATACATAGGTATTAAAAATAGAAATAAACATCAGTTATGATGATAGATGCAAGCAATTAAAATTTGACACTGAAGGACTAAGACTGATCCATTTCAAGCTGTTAATTTGGACACAAGAATTCAATTTCCTCTCTATCAGTCAGAGTCCAGTAAGGAAACAGAAACCACACGAGTAATTAGAACAGGGAAAATTTAATATTTTACTAACTAATAACCTTTTACTAATTAGTAAAAGGTTAACTATTAAAAGGGTAAAAGAGGACTTAAGGGGTACACAAGTCGCAAAGTACAAAAAGCAGTTATTATCTCTAAGGCTGAGAAAGAACAAAGACCGTAGAAGAGTCCCACTCCTAAGCTAAGACTCAGACCTTTTAGGAGAGGATCTGGCTGCCACAGGAACATGAGGCCTGCAGGTGGTGAAGGAACTTGCTGGAAGTAGCAGACCAGAGCTGGTTCATAGGACTGGCCCAGTAGATGGCGGAGAAACTTGCCAAACTATGCAAGTGGGCTGAATCTGGTCTACAGGAATGACCAGCTAGGTGGTGGAAAAACTTGCTGTAGGGTACAGGTTGGTTGTAGCTGGCAGTGGGAGCAGCCTGCTGGGTGGGAAGAGAAATATGTTGAGGATGCAGGTCGTAGCTGGTCCGTGAGGACTGCTGAAATGAGCACTACCAGCCCTCCTCATGCGGTCAAAAACCAGCTCGCTGGAACCAGGAAACGAAGTCTCTATCTCCAATGACCTTGCAGTGTCCCTCCAGAACTCTCTGTTGACAAAGGCTAATATCAAGCCAACAGACAAAGTAGAAATGCTCATAGAGTCCAGTGTCAAAAACAGGACAAAGAAGAGTGCATTTGGATCTGAGAAGCAACAAATTAATAACTGGCACAGTTCATCCCTTTGATTTCCACATGCACCCTTCTTCCCACAAACTTCCATACAACAATAAAGCAACAGCTATTCTTTTTTAAGATTTATTGTTTATTTATTTATTTATTTTTGGCTGCGTCAGGTCTTAGTTGAGGCAAGCAGGATCTTCGCTGAGGCAGGCGGGATCTTTTGTTGTGGTGCACGGGTTTCTCTGTAGATGTGGTGTGCAGGTTTTCTCTCTCTAGTTGTGACGCGTAGGCTTTAGGGCACTGTGGGCTCTGTAGTTGTGGCACGCGAGTTCCAGAGCACGTGAGCTCTGTAGTTTACAGCACATGGGCTCTAGTTGAGGTGCGTGAGCTCAGTATATGTGGTGTATGGGCCTAGTTGCCCCGCGGCGTGTGGAATCCTAGTTACCCAACCAGGGATCGAACCGAATCCCCTGCATTGTAAGGCAAATTCTTTACCACTGGACCACCAGGGAAGTCCCAACAGCTATTCTTCATACAAGTGGAATTCTCACCTTCTCCCCAAAATAAGGAGACACATAGTTTAAATACTCATATCCATTATTGGCTAGATTAATTACTCCTCAAATTCAGTCACAGTTTCACTGAATATTCTGCTACCTAAAGACACAATCGTAAAGTTAACCTCCAGCAATTTGTATAGAAAATAATAGAGGAATAAATAATAATAAAGTAGTTAAATATACTAATAAATATGTACATAATAAGTGAAGAGAAAATAGGCAAAGCTACCACAATCTTCATTTCGAAAGTTGGCCATGAGGCCATAGTTGATATCTATGACTTCCTTCTTCCACTAACCACACTAACCATTCCAGTCTTTTATGTGGTAGGGTGACCTGAACCTTCATACTGGAAAGCTCAATAGTACAGCACTTTTTTTTTTTTTTTTTTTTTTTTTTGCGGTACGTGGGCCTCTCACTGCTGTGGCCTCTCCCGTTGCGGAGCACAGGTTCCGGACGCACAGGCTCAGCGGCCATGGCTCACGGGCCCAGCCGCTCCGCGGCACGTGGGATCCTCCCAGACCGGGCCACGAACCCGCGTCCCCTGCATCGGCAGGCAGACTCCCAACCACTGCGCCACCAGGGAAGCCCCCAGCACTTTTTTGATTGCTATAGTTTTCCATAACTTTTACTTGGGTGTGGAAGTATTAAGAGTAGCCCCAGGGAATACCTTGGTTCCAGAATCATTTTTATCGCTCCACTGTGTAGCAACAACTTGATTTACCGATGGTAATCAGGGAGCAATCATCCAGTGGAGCAATTCTTTTACCTGCCTGCTGGTTCAGTGACATAAGAAGCCCAAATAGCCAAATGGAGTTTCACCTTCTAATTCAATGGAACTATTGTTGTATTTGTATTCCCCATCAGGAACAAAGATCTCCAAACCAATAGAGCTCAAAGCAGCTGAAAGAGGAGGCAAAAACCTGTTAGTGGATTATTAGGTATTAATTGTGAGAGGAGCCACTCCCACTTCCACCCCTTTATTTCTAGATTCTGGTTATGAAGGAGACAGCACCACATAATGGTCTCTGATTCAAAGCATATACTGCATGCTAGAAGACAGAATCCCATTCTTTCACGATGATGTCTCCCAACCTGAAAATCCAGTCATTTGCCAGAGTCCATCCAACTTCTGCAGAGGCCAAGAAGTATATTAAATGCAGGTGTGATAGGTAACAGCATCCCAGCATGTTTCGAGTCTTTGATTGTGGCACTCATATCTACTGTTTCTACAGGGATGCAGTTTGCTTCTCGTTTGCTAATTTGGTAGAGAGGGTTAGCCTTTCTACAACAATGACTCTCATAAACATGTTTATTCCAATTAAGGAACTGGGGAAATAACCATAGGATGTATCTGTGGACCAACTGGTCCCACCTTAAATTAGGCCAAGACTCCATCTATCACCTACCACAATAGCCCTCACTGTGAGCTGCGTGTAATTTTGGATCCCCAGTAATTAGCATCAATTCAGAGTCAGTGTTCATTAACATCTGAAAGATCTGGATATTCCTTTTTTTTCCAATGCACACCCACTCAAGCAAATGGATAAAGGTCCCTTTGGAGAAGGCCTGGAGGAAGATTTATGATGTATTCATGCAGCAATGCTGCAGAATCATTCCTGAAGGGAAAGAACCCTCCCATTCAATTAAGGAGCTCTACATTTGTGCATTGGCTTGAGGTTGGAAACTGAATAAGAGACCATGACTCTCCATTGTGGTAACTCAAAGTCAGGTTTTGACCACCAGACATAGACCAGGCTGTTCATCTATTTCACTCCAAGGGACATCATGATCAATTAACCACAACCAAAGGTCCCTATGAGCCAAAACGTTCTTATTACAGATAAGAATTCTTATTACTGCTCCCCTCTATAGTAAACACACCTACCTTGTCTTTTATGGTTAAGTGCTGTCACTTGACCTTTGCTACTTGAGAGCCCATATCATTTCTGGTGAAGTCAGGGAGTTCTCTCAATGGCAGTATCTTACATGGTCATACATTTCCCACAAAGGAAAGTAACCACAGACCTCTCTAATTTATTTCTCAGTGCCTTAGTATTTCTCTTCTCGCTAATTTCTCAATGCCTTAGTGACAGGAGTGCCTTCCAGGCCTTTTCAGGAATTATAGTGGGGGGATGAGTATACAGTTTGCACATGATAAATCCTCTCCAACCTACTAATCTCCTAAAGTCTTTGGATTCCCTTCTTTATTTCATGCCATTGAAGCTCTGGTGTCTTACCCTCATTAAACACAGGCCACCAATGAATCAAAATTTTAGTCCACCAATCCACTGAGCTATTAGAGACACTTTCATTTGCATAAATTAACACATTAAACTTGGAATCTTGAAAAGAATCTGAAAAAGAAAATATATGTGTAACTGAATCACTTTGCTGTACACCTGATACATTATAAATCAACTATACTTCTATATATATAAAATTTAGAAAAACAAAAGCAAAAACCCCCCAAAACCTGGAATCTCTAGCTAGCAGCCCCATATCAATGAATTCTTCCTGATCTAGTTACATTTTGCTTTCTTTGGCCTGATACCTTTAGAATCTACTCCTACACATGTTCCCAGGCATTTGTTACATTATATATTAGCTAAACCTTGTAATAATTCATTTGATGCATTAGCTACTCCTTTCTGGGTCATGTTGTATACCAGACTCCCTAGAGCAGACTGAGATTTGATCCTACTTATGGTTCTAGCGGCAGCCAAGTATGATTGTGGTGGTCCTTACGGAAGATGCGTATCCCCATGCAAGGCATCTGTCCCTGGTCACGTTATTGCCAGGTTTTCACACAAAACTAGGCTAGTTACCTCAGAGTCCTGTTATTTGGAGGTGATGGATATGTTTATGACATTAACCGTAGCAGTGGTTTCATGGATATATACTCATTTCCAAACTCATCAAGTTGTATACATTAAATATGTACAGCTTTCTGTATGTAAATCTCAATAAAGAGGATTAAACTCAATAAAGAGGCTTAAAAAAGAAAAAAATTTTAATTAAGAAAAAATAATTTCATTACCTAAGGCTTTGCCCACCCCTCTACCAGAGGAAGAAGGGGATGGTAGGAGGCTGATCACTGCTCAGGAAATTCTCTCTGGTCCTTCCTTCTGGGCTGCTACCGCCACCTAAAGCAGATCAGCAGCACGAAGCAGTCTCTCACTGCCATTAATATATACTACCCACTCTTGCCACTTGTCCCCGTCAGTGTTCGTCACACTTTCCCAAATCAATATGACTTTTTATTTTTTAATTTTTTAATATTTATTTATTTATTTGGCCGCACTGGGCAACTTGCGGGATCTTAGTTCCCCGACCAGAGATGGAACCCATGCCCTCTGCAGTGGAAGCACAGAGTCCTAACCACTCGACCACCAGGGAATTCCCAGTATGACTTTTTTAAATGCTGAAAATATAAGGGGACATGGAATTTATTTGAGTAGAGGGAATCCAATAGGTTTAAATTTGTCTCAGTTGCCCTGTTGAAGAAGAACACTCTGATCTTGGACTAATGGCTAAAATTTGGGGGAGAGGAGTTTAAAGAAAAGACAACTATTAAAATTCACTCACGATCACGTTTAGTGATAAGTAGCAGTTGCTTTAGGTCCAAGTAGAAATGGAGAAGTAGTGCTATGGGAGAAGTAGTATTAGAAACATAATCGAGTCATGTGAAATTTCTAGGAATGATCATGTATTTTCAGTAGGCTTGGGCTAAAGTGAGAGATCTGAAGAGGGAAAAATAGACAAGTAACGTATTCATAAGAGAATATATCAAAAAATTTTGGAATAAAAGGTACATCTGTAATCTGTGAATTGAATATGTTCATACCTTCTTTTTGGTTAATGTTACACTCTATGAATTACACATTAGAGGATACATATTTTCTGGGCACCTTAACCATGTTCTTTAGTTTCCTGCATCTACCTTCAACTAAATTATGAATTAGTTTTCCTTCTTATATTCCAACCACAACTCTCTCACTTTTACCCATGCAGATGTCCTTTCAACATGTTACCTATATGGCGAGTGGAGTGTTGACCATGAGGACATCAGAATTCCTTACTAAAAAATATCTAGCCAGCTAATTCCTTTGTAGTTACCTCAAATGCAGTTTGCTTGTGGCCACAAGTTCCACGAGAATGAATATTTTTAAATATAGGTTGAATACATATTCAGACCTAGAAATAAAATTACTCTTTCCTCCTAGGAACATCCTTCACTTGATAGGCCCTGCCACTCACCAGTGATGTTCACTTTAGTTAATTAGAAATACTAAAATAACATGGGAATAATTTTGCTAGCCTAAAAGAGCATGAATAAATTATATAAAAGCCATGAGTAAACAGAACATTCACATTAACTTTTCACAATGGTTCCCATCTCAACTTCACAGACTTAAAAAGTCTTTGAAGTTCAATGTGATAGAAAGTCAGCATAAAACTGAAATGGGTCCAACCACACTTCAGATATATAACTAGTTCTTGTGCAACAGATGGCATGCTGCAGGGGTAAGAAATCAGTTTTCCTGAAATGTACTTTGGTCATGTTATCATGTGTACTTAAATAGAAATAAGGGGTAAATTTTTGACCAACGATGCAGTGTGACCTTGGAATAAATTATTTTAATACAGTGACCCATTTCAGAGGCTCTGTTGGTGGTAGTGATGGGGAACAATAGTGAACTACCCTCCTCTCAGGTCTCAGAAAGATACAGAGTGTAATGGTTCTTGCCAGAATGAATATCACAATAGAAGAGACGAGAACTCCTCTGATATGCTGTTTCTTTTCTCCTCTAAGGCGGACAGTCATGCTCCAGCCAGAGCTGCCCCTAGGGAGTTCAGGGTACTGGAAAAAAATTTTTTACATGGCCTCTGTCTATGGAAACTATTTATTTCACCCAAAGCCAGGGAACTATATTCAATATCCTGTGATAAACCGTAGTGGAAAAGAGTATAAAAAAGAATGTATATATATGTATAACTGAATCACTTTGATATACAGCAGAAATTAACATAACTTGGTCAATCAACTATACTTCAATTTTTTAAATTGCTCAGAAATATGAAGAAACAAACTACTGATATATACCAACATGGATAAATCTCACAAACATAATGCTAAGCAAAACAAGCTATACACAAAAGGGTACATACTGTATGATTCCATTTGTAAGAAGTTCTGGAATAGACAAAACTAAAGTGAAAATAATCAGAACGGTGGTTCCCTCTGGGGGACAGAGGGAGGGATTGATGGAGAAAAGAGAGGATAGAGATTTTGGGGGAGATTGAAACATTCTATATTATTATAGGGGTGTGAGTTATACAGGTGTATGTGTCAAAATTATGTAATTAACTTTTTTGCATGTCAATATTTGTAAATCTCGCCTTAAAAATAACCGCAGAAAACAAAATGGTCAAACAACAATGGGAAGTGAGTGAGTGGAAGCAAAGATGAAACAGGATTGGTAGAATGTTAATAATAGTTGAAGCTGGTGATAGTTACATTGAGCTCATTATACGATTCTGTTTACTTTGTATATGCTTAAAATTTTTCATAATAAAAAGTTTTAAAAATTAGCTGGGCCTGCCTCATTTCCTGATAAGACCCCTGGTAGTCCATCAAAAAGCTCATTTCTCACTATCTAAAGATGATTTCAAACCTCCTCCTCCACTCTCCTCCAAACTTCCACCTGCCCCTAGTCACCTCCCACCACTGAACCTACAGCTTCAACAGAATCTGTATCCACGCCTTTCTCTTTCCCTCCTGTTCCAAAGAAAGGGGTGACATTTTTTCTCTCCAATGTCAGTCCCTCTTCCTGGGCCCTAGAACCCTGTCCCCACCACCATGCCACTTTCTCAGAGATCTTGTGCCTTTGATTACCACTTTCTCCTCTATCTTCTGCACTGGCTCCTTCCCGTCAACATTCAACCACACTCAAGTCTCTCCTCTCCTAAAAACAAAGCAAAACATAAAACCTTATCTCCAAAAAGGGAACACTCTTGCACTGTTGGTGGGAATGTAAATTGATACAGCCACTATGGAGAACAGTATGGAGGTTCCTTAAAAAACTAAAAATAGAACTACCATATGACCCAGCAATCCCACTACTGGGCATATACCCTGAGAAAACCATAATTCAAAAAGAGTCATGTACCAAAATGTTCATTGCAGCTCTATTTACAATAGCCAGGACATGGAAGCAACCCGTGTCCATCAGCAGATGAATGGATAAAGAAGATGTGGCACATATATACAATAGAATATTACTCAGCCATAAAAAGAAACGAAATTGAGTTATTTGTAGTGAGGTGGATGGACCTAGAGTCTGTCATACAGAGTGAAGTAAGTCAGAAAGAGAAAGACAAATACCGTATGCTAACACATATATATGGAATCTAAGAAAAAAAAAAAAGGTCATGAAGAACCTAGGGGCAAGACAGAAATAAAGACACAGACCTACTAGAGAATGGACTTGAGGATATGGGTAGGGGAAAGGGTAAGCTGTTACAAAGTGAGAGAGTGGCATGGACATATATACACTACCAAATGTAAAATAGATAGCTAGTGGGAAGCAGCCGCATAGCACAGGGAGATCAGCTCCGTGCTTTGTGACCACCTAGAGGGGTGGGATAGGGAGGGAGATGCAAGAGGGAGGGGATATGGGAACATATGTATATGTATAACTGATTCACTTTGTTATAAAGCAGAAACTAACACACCATTGTAAAGCAATTATACTCCAATAAAGATGTTAAAAACAAAAAACCTTATCTCCACATTTCCCCCTAACTACTGCCTTTTTCCTTCCTCCTCCAGGAACAAATTTCTTGAAAGAGTTGTGACATTTACTGTCTCAACTTCTTCCATTTCCCTCACTCTTTGGCCCACTTCAGTCTGTCTTCCATCTCTACCACTTCATTGAAATGGCTCTTACTAAGACCACCAATGACCTCCATGTCACTAAAACAAAAGGAGTTTTCAGTCCTTACCTTGCTTAGACACTCAGCAGCATTTGATATCCCCTTTTTATCAAAAACCCTCTCAAAGTTTCTGTGACACCATATTCCCTAGCCTAAGTCTCATCTGCTAACCTGTCTTCTACCAGAACGCTATATGCTGGAGTCTCTAAGGTCAGTGTCTTAGACCTCTGTCAACACATTGTACCTCTCCTGGGTGATCTCATTTGCTCCCAACTATATGCTGAGATCACCCAAATGGATATAACCAGCCTGCATCTCCCTTCATACTCCAAAACCATATATTCGACTCTCTATAGTGCTCCTGGATGTACCACAGGCATCTGAAATTCTGCATGTCCAAAGTTGAACTCTTGATTTTCCTCCCATACCTGCTTCCCTCAGGACTCCCTGTTTCAATATCTGGCACCACTCTGCACACAATAGCTTAAGCCAGAGAGAGGTCTGGGCATCCTTGACTTTTACCTTACCACTCACATCCAATAAAACACCAAATAGTGGAGATTCTACCTTTTAAATATCTCTCAAATCTTTGTTATCTCTGGTTCATCCCAGTCCAAGACACCACCCCCTCTTCTTAGGCTCTAGCAATTGTCTTCAGTCTCACAATCCTCCAGCCCTTCCTACACACAACAGCCAGAGTGGTAATTCTACATTTATATTTGATGATTTTCCCCACTCCTCCCCAGACTGCTTAAAAACATGCAGTGTCTTCCAACTGCCCTAACGGTAAAGTGAAAAATATTTAGCATTGGACTTCGCTGGTGGCGCAGTTGTTAAGAATCTGCCTGCCAGTGCAGGGGACATGTGTTCGAGCACTGGTCCGGGAAGATCCCACATGCTGCGGAGCAACTAAGCCCGTGCGCCACAACTACTGAGCCTGCACTCTAGAGCCTGCGAGCCACAACTACTGAGCCTGTGTGCCACAACTACTGAAGCCTGTGAGCCTAGAGCCCGTGCTCCACAACAAAAGAAGCCACCACAATGAGAAGCCTGGGCACGGCAACAAAGAGTAGCCCCCGGGCTTCCCTGGTGGATCAGTGGTTGAGAGTCCGCCTGCCGATGCAGGGGACACGGGTTCGTGACCCGGTCCGGGAAGATCCCACATGCCACGGAGCGGCTGGGCCCATGAGCCATGGCCACTGAGCCTGCGCCTCCGGAGCCTGTGCTCCGCAACGGGAGAGGCCACAACAGTGAGAGGCCCACGTACCGAAAAAAAACAAAACAAAAAACAAAGAGTAGCCCCCACTCGCCTCAACTAGAGAGCACAACTAGAGAAAGCCCACGCACAGCAACAAAGACCCAACGCAGCCAAAAATAAATAAATTTATTTTTAAAAAAATACTTAGCATGGCCTATAAAGCCCTGCCCGTTCCGTCTTTGCTTACCTCTACAGCCTGGTCTCACGTCTCTCCCCTTCAGTCTCTATCTTCCAGCCACACCAAGACAAGTGTGGCAGCTGAATCCTCCAGTAAGTAGATGCTGAGATGTAGTCAGGACAGCGAAAGCTTTGTTGGGGAGTAAAACCTATGAAAAGGAAAAGGAGGAAGCAGGATTGGGCAGGGGTAGCCACGAGAACCACAATACAGATCTGTCACAATCTTTGCCAGTACCACGGGGAGCTCTGGAGCAAAGGCTGCACATTACAGGACCCCATATTGGATGGAAATGGCCAGGCTTTTACACCGCAGTCTTAGTCACTGGCTGGGGCTACCAGAGAAGACGGTAACCCCCTCTCACAAGCTGAGGTGGAACTGAAGGAGTTAACAGCTGTAGGTTGTCAACTGACCTTATTCTTAACAGTTCTTTTTTGAAGGGGGAGCAGCCATTCAGCATCTGCCACCAGGAAGCATATAACCAAAGTCCCCACTGAAGCCTAGGGGATTAGGGACAATTCCCAAGGAAGTGACATTTAAATTGAGGCCTAGGAATTCCCTGGAGGTACAGTGGTTAGGACACAGCACTTTCAGTGCCAGGGGCCCGGGTTTGATCCCTGGTCTGGGAAGTAAGATCCTACAAGCCACGCGTAGAGACCTAAATAAATAAACAAACAAACAAATAATGAAGGCCTGTTGGACAGATTAAAATTGGCCTGGGAAGCATGAGAGTATTCCAGATCAAAGGCCAGTATGTGGGAAGCCTCTGTGTGGCAAGGGTGTTGGATCTTTGAAGGAAATGAAACAAGATCCTTGTGGCTGAGCACAACGTGTTGAGCACAACGTTGGCTTCCAGCACACACTCAGGAAATGGATCTTTTTCAAACTGAAGGTGTATAAGACTTTCTTGAGAACCTCTAATTAAAAATGCAGATCCCTGATCCTCACCTAGAGAGTCTGATGCAGCAGGTTTGGTGCACAGCCCATTACCTGTGTTTCAATAAGCACTTCCCCCTGGGGATTCCAAAGTCAGTTGTTCACAAGACACACTTTGAGGATTGTGATAAACAGTAGCTGTTATTATTCTCTCTTTACTTTTTTTTGTTTTTGGCCATGCTGCACGGCTTGCGGGATCTTAGTTCCCCAACCAGGAATTGAACCTGGGCCCTCAGCAGTGAAAGCATGGAGTCCTAACCACTGGACCTCCAGGGAATTCTCTATTATCTCTTTACTTGTCTGTCTGCCATAGACTGTGAGTTCCTCTCAGAGAGTTTCCTAGCACTGGGCATAAAATATGCACGTGATAAATATTCAAGGAATGAGTAAATGGCAAATAAAAATGGAGGCAGGGGGCTTCCCTGGTGGCACAGTGGTTAAGAATCGCCTGCCAATGTAGGGACACGTGTTCGAGCCCTGGTCCAGGAAGATCCCACATGCCGCGGGGCAACTAAGCCACAACTACCGAAGCCTGCATGCCTAGAGCCTGTGCTCCACGACAAGAGAAGCCACCGCAATGAGAAGGCCGCTCACCACAGTGAAGACCCAACGCAGCCAAAAATAAATAAATTAAATAAATAAATAAAATTTAAAATGGAGGCAGGGCCGTGTAATAAAAATGGGATACCTAAAAGCACCTTGTAAACTATAAATAAAATGTACTATACTGTAAACAGTGACTTTTAAACTTTTTTGGCCATGTCCCACAGTGAGAAATATATTTTACATTGTGACCCAACACACACACACACACACACACACACACACACACACACGTATAACTATAAAACAACAGATTCACTTACCAGTAGTTACCTTTATTGCATGTGAAGCATTCTGATATTTTCTATTCTATCCTTTTTCAAAAAATATGTTGTTTTAATGACCCATTCATGGGTCTTATGCAGTTTAAAAAACAATGAGTAAAGTGCCGTCACTATCCCTTGACCTACCCTATCCCCCCTCCCCCAACTACGATTTGGCCTTGCTAAATCAGCAACAAGTACCCACGATTTCTGTGAACTTAATTCTCGAGTCTGGTACATGCTGCTTCTTCTGACTCAAAAGACCCTTCTCCCCTTCCTTACTTGGGTAATTCCCATTTATTCTATCCTGTCCTGTGGCCTGGGAAGCCTTCCCTCTCCAGGGCTAAGAGAGCATAGTGCTCCTATCTCTGTCGCTTTGTATGGAAATTGTCTGTTTACCTGTCCATATTGTTTAGCAGACTGTGAATACTTATAAGTCAAGGACTGGGCAAAATGGGCAATCAAAAAATGCTTCTCGGGCTTCCCTGGTGGCGCAGTGGTTGAGAGGCCGCCTGCCGATGCAGGGGACACGGGTTCGTGCCCCGGTCCGGGAAGATCCCACATGCCGCGGAGCGGCTAGGCCCGTGAGCCATGGCCACTGAGCCTGCGCATCCAGAGCCCGTGCTCCGCAACGGGAGAGGCCACAACAGTGAGAGGCCCGCGTACCGCCAAAAAAAAAAAAAAAAAATGCTTCTCAAATACTTGAATAAAATCTAAAGTGTTGTTATGTGCTATTTTGAGAGGGAAAGTCTGGGTGCTGAAGGGGTTAAGGGGAGGCATGAGCTAAATGATATAATTATGTTGTTAAATACATGAAACTTCTGTAAACAAACCAGAAAAAACCTCACATTTTCAGATCCTTCCAAACTCAGTGATTCACTAAAACCATTCACTATTTTAGTCAAGTTTTAGGTCAAACAGAGTGCAGGTTCTTGCTGTGGGGTTTTTGTACAGGGCCTAAATATTTAAGAGTTTTAAACATAAATAATAATAGAAATATTAATTCATTGAGAAGTGATAAAGGCTTTGGTGCTCGAATCAAACCGAATGGGTCAAACTCAAAGATGTAACCTCAAAGTGTCCAGTATCATGGCCATAAATGAGACAGACACAGCCCTCGGAGTGGGTAGAGTGGCTTTGCTACTGAGCACACCTAAAGGCACCTTGGCTAATGTCCATATATACAAAGTGAGGAATTGAAATTACAAGGTCTTGTCTTTTCTTCACTCCTAGGGTTACTTCTGTTAGTTGAATTTACGTATACTGTATTTTGGAGACAGTGTTAACAAAATCCAGTAACATTTCAAAGATGCCTGTGTTGCTTTTATAAACTGCTTAGTCTTTATAAAGACAAAGTATTTTTGTCATTTCTTAGTGTCCTTCACTTTAAGCATTTCTACTTAAAGAGGCTCTTGTCACTTTTCCCTCCGTTTTCTGTCCCTGGAGTATTTCTTCTGTCTTGTATTCCCCCTCTTCTCCTAAGTAATCAGAAGCCAAAAGTATCTTTGAAATGCAGCTCTCGGACAGCTGAAAGGGGTAAGGGACTACTTTGGATCATACCTCATAAAGGAGGATGCCAGAGAGCGAGGCTCAGCCCTTGACTCCTGGGAGCTGGAGTTGGTGTTCAGCAGAGGTGTCAGCGATGCAGGGATCTGAGAGCAAAATGAAGCATGGTTACTTGTGAAATGTTTGCTGTGCAGTTGCATTCTATTCTTCTAGTGTACTGACAAACCAAAATTTAGTGCTTACAGTCTTTGTTTTTTCTATTAAGATTCGAAAAGGGCCGAATACTGGTAAGGCCACTGGTAAGCTATATATTCAGTATATGCACTTGTGTAATTGCTTCCATTCTGAGGGCATGTGATCTAACACTGAGCCTCCTGCTTGTTCCTGCTTGTTCCTGCTTAATATAGTTAGAATTAAGAGAACTGTCATAATATTTACGTAAATGCTATATTTTAAATGTACAACATTTATAATACTATGCCTATTATGACCTTTTGTCTTTTAAGATTTTGTTTTTAACATCCAGAAACCCTTGTCAGTCATATAAAGGACATTAGTAGAAGTCAAGGAAAGAAAAAAATTTCTCTGTCTCAGCACTGCAACAAATGAAAACTCTCTTCATTTTCCCCTGTTCCCTTCAAGTCCTTGCCTGTATATCTATCAGGTATTTCATCTGCAAATGACTAAACAATAAAGGGGTTGTTGATAAGTCTAGTTTCATATGAGGCTTGACCCAGCTGCTTGAACTAAGTCACCAAGTAAGTACCACGTTTCTTTCAACTACACTGTTCTGCCTACCACTGTGTTGCTTTATCCTCAGGCTCCATATGGTGACCTTAGCAAGTTCCAGGCCCTCCCAGTGTGGTGGCAAAATAGCTGCAGAAGTTCTAGACCCCACATCCTCACACCTCAACAAGCCCTAGCAAATAGGCTCCGACTGGGTTACCTGTCCAACCCTGAGCCAGCCACTATTGCCAGCGAGGTGATGTTCAGACTGACCTGAATTATCAGGACCCAACACATGGCTGAGAACTGGTGAGAAGTGGTTTCCTTCAAAACAAAACATATGTGCTCTTAGGAAAAAGAAAAAATGGATGCTAAGCAGCATAAACAATACATGCCTGTTACCACGTGCAAACGACTTGTTTTGTCATTAAAATAACCGTTTGGATGTGATCTTAGATGCTGCTTTTTAAACACAATTTTCTATAGAATTATATCTCAATATGTTGGACTGGTAGTAGGCATACGTTTAATGCTGTTAAATTTATGCCATTTTTAGTGATTCTGTCATCATTTAAACTTGCATGTGAAATACGCTTGACGCTAATGAAAAATCAGACAAGTCATTCAAATAATATGAGCATGTAAAATGGATCATCCGTGGAAGCTGCTGTATCATAACAAGGATCAAAACACGTCTTTGGTGTGGCCAACAATTTAAGGCCAAGACTGTAAGTGAATATTTATTCACTGATCTGTTCATGTATTCAACAGACATTCAGCAAGTGCTCATGTGTGCCAGCATGTGCTAGAGTGGGGAATACAAAGATGAATCAATTCTGGTCCCTGACCTCACTGAATGCATTTTTTTGGCAGCCTTTTCCCCAAACTTCATTCTGAGTTTCATAATCTTGTTTTCTGTATATTTTACTTTGATGTAGCAAAATTCAGTAACAACATCAAACTTTATATCTCTGATAAGTTTCTTCCCTGGGGTGGCCTGGACATCATTTCTATTGTCTTCAGAATGACCGTCAAGCCACGGGACTGCAGTGTCTGACTACAAAACAGATTCTTGCATATCTGCTTATGTGCTTCCAGAATTTAATTATTAGCACATAATAATTCCTAGAGATCCAGAGGAAGATTTGACTAAATGGAGACAGGTACTGTACTCCTGGATGTCAGTCCTTCCCCAATTAATATATTGTTAAGTGCAATTCTAATCAGTCATCATATTAATTGATTTTTAAATTATAACATGATTTAAAGATAATTTGACTATCTTCTGCAGGAAGATAAAATAAAAAATGAGTGACGGTTACCTCTTCACAGAAACTTTAAATGTGGTAAAAGCTATAATTAATACAGTGATAAGTCTCCCTTTCAGAAGAATTTCAAATAATTATGTAAATGCAAATCCCACTTTTAGGACATATAGCTTAATTCCTGCCCTTTCTGCTCTGAGAGTGGACTGTACTTACTGACCCTCTATAAAAGGACAGGACAGGGAAAGGGAAAAATAGTAACTTTGTAGTGGAGAAAACTGGCAAACATGACCTTAACTAAGTGATGAAACTTAACATCATCAGAGATGTCATATGAGTGTCATTTACCCCAATAGAGTATGATGAGAAGGGCACTTCACTTCTGTGATACTCTTTCCAAAAGCCCGTAAGCCTAGTCTAATCTTGAGAAAAACATCAGACAAACCCAGATTGCGGGACATTCTACAGAATAATTAGCTAGTATTCCTCAAGACCATCAAGGTCATGAGAAACAAAGAAATACTGAGAAACTATCACAGACCAGAGAGATTGAAAAAACATAGCAACTAAATGCTATGTGGTACCCTGGATTGGACCTGGAACAGAAAAAGGACATTAATGGAAAAACTGGTGAAAATCAAAGTCTAGCATTTAGTTAACCATAATGTACCAATGTTAGTTTCTTAGTTTTGACAAATGTATCACAGTAATGTAAGATTTTGACAGTGGGGGAAACTGGGTGGTGGAGTGTGTGGGAACTCCCTGTACTCTCTCTGTAACTTTTCTGTAAATCTAAAATTATCCCAAAATAAACGTTTATTTTTTTAAAAACAGCATGATGTTGGCATAATTACATGGAAATAGAGCAATGGGATTGAAGATATTGCCTGGAAAGAGACTTAGTATATAAGAATACAAGAAAAAGGAGTTATTATAAATTATAGGTAATGTATAGATTAATCAACAAATAAGGTTGAGCCACAGTTATTCAACAATTTGAACTAAATCAAATTTGACCTTTACTTCCATATTCATCTATGAATAATCTATAAATATTTGTTGAGCACCACTCACATACCAGGGATTATGTTAGGTATTAACACTGCCCCTGTTCTCAAGGTGCTTACAGTTTAGTGGGAAATGAAACACGGAATAGTAATTATAAATGTAATTATTATAAAGAGGAAATACTGAGTGCTTGAAAAGTGTTCCTAACCTAGCCTAGTATAAGCCCCTAATTCATATATTAAACCTTTCATACCTGGAAAACATAGAATGGTTCCTGTTTTCCCGACTTACACAGGAATCTTTAACTTCACTATATTTCCAAGTGGTTGTACCAGTTTACTGTGCTTTGACTATTTCAGTTTCCCCCTTTATGAATCAGCCATTCTTCTTATTATTTGTCCATTTTTCCAAGGTTTATGTGATGGTTAGTTTTATATGTCAACTTGGCTAGGCTATAACACCCAGTTTTTAAATCAAACACTAATCTAGGTATTGCTGTGAAGATATTTCGTAGATGTAGTTAACATCTACAACTAGTTGACTTTAAGTAAAGGAGGTTACACCCACTAATGTGGGAGTAACATATATGGGGGATGGGAGGGAAGAGAGAGAATCTCCCCTATTGGTTCTGTGTTTCTAGAGAACCCTGACTGATACAGATTTTGGTACTAGGAAGTGGGGTGCTGCTGTAACAAATACCTAAAATTGTGGAAATGGCTTTGGAATTGGGTAATGGGTAGAGGCCAGAAGAATTTTGAGCCTAGATTGCCATGAAAAGACTGTTTTAGAAATACAGAGGTTGAGGTACTTCTGGTGAGGTCTCAGATAGAAATGGCAATCCTAATTATAAAATGGCAGATAACTTAGCTGAATTGTGTTTTACTATTGGGTGGAAAGTAGAAATTGTAAACAATGAACTTGCATATTTAGCTCAAGAGATTTCCAAGAAAAAGTGTGGAAGGTGTGACCTGATTTCTCCTTGCTGCTTACAGTAAAATGTAAGCAGAAAGATATAAATTGAGGAAAGAAGTATTAAACAAAAAGGAACAAACACTTGATGACTTGGGAAATTTTTCAGCATATTCAGATAACATGTACACTCTGGAAACAGAGCCAAGGGTGTAGCTGGACACACTGTTGTGGATGAGTTTAGATGTGTGACTTACAGATCAAATCAACCACCTCAGCAGAATCCAGGAATACAGATGGGTTATCCATGAGGGATCTGTGGAGAACCCTCTTGTGTAATGGCATGGATCCCCTTGACATACACAGAAGACTAACAAAGGTTTTTGAGAATGTCATATCAACAGATGTACTGCCAACCTGGACTGAAGGGGACAGAGACAGAATGAAATGAAGGAAGGCTGTCAGACTTCAGGGGTTCTACAGGCAGGAAATGAGCTGCCAGAATTACTCCGCTGCAAATATGTGCTATCCTTCGAGTAAAAGGAAGAATGATTCCAAGGACAGTACCTTGAACACAGAGGGAGAGGCCAGAGAGATGCACCCAGAATCAGGAGCTGAAGAGACCTCCTTGGGCTCAGAGGGCAGACAGAGCCACAAATAATGATTCTCAGGCCTCGAAAACTAATGGAAATTGTCCTGCTAGTTTTTGAACTTGCTTGAGATCAGTGACTTGTTTATTATTTCAGTTTTCTCCTTTTCGGAACAGGAGTGTCTATCCTATGCCTGTCCCACCCTCGTATTTGGAAACAAGAAGCTTGTTTTCTAACTTCACAGGTCCACAGATGGAGAGGAATTTTGTCCCATGGTGAAGCATACCCAGAGTTTGACCCATACCTGATTTAGATGATTAAGACAATGAGATGTGGGACTTAGAGTTGATGCTGGAAAGAGTTAAGACTTTTGGGGATGTTGGGACGGGGTAAAGGTGTTTTGCACATGGCACAGATGTGAATTTGGGGGTTCAAAGAGCAGACTGTACTGGGTTGAATAGTGTCCTTCAAAAATCCATGTCCAAGGACTTCCCTGGTGGCGCAGTGGTTAAGAATTCACCTGCCAAGATTGGTTCAAGATGGTGCAGTAGAAGGAAATGCTCTCACTCCCTTTTTCGAGAACACTGGAATCACAACTAACTGTTGAACAATCATCGGCAGGAAGACACTGGAACTCACCAAAATGATAGCCCACATGCAAAGACAAAGGAGAAGCCGCAATGAGACGTTAGGTGGGGTGCTATCACAATAAAATCAAATTCTATAACTGCTGGGTGGGTGACTCACAAACTGAAGAACACTTATACCACAGAAGTCCACCTACTGGAGTGAAGGTTCTGAGCCACACGTCAGGCTTCCCAACCTGGGAGTCTGGCAATGGGAGGAGGAATTCCTAGAGAATCAGACTTTGAAGGCTAGTGGGATTTGATTGCAGAACTTCGGCAGGACTGGGGGAAACAGAGACTCCACTCAGTTTCACACACAAACAAGTGTGCACATCAGGACCCAGGGCAAGGAGCAGTGACCCCATAGGAGACTGAACCAGACCTACCTGCTAGTGTTGGAAGGTCTCCTGCAGAGGTAGAGGCAGCTGTGGCTCACCAAGGGACAAGGACACCAGCAGCAGAAGTTCTGGGAAGTACTCATTGGCATGAGCCCTCCCAGAGTCCGCCATTAGCCCCACCACAGAGCCCAGGTTGGGTCACCTCAGGCCAAACAATGAACAGGGAGGGAACCCAGCCCCACCCATCAGCAGACAAGTGGATTAAAGTTTTACTGATCTCTGCCCACCATAGCAACAGCTGGCTCTACCCACCACCAATCCCTCCCATCACGAAACTTCCACAAGCCTCTTAGATAGCTTCATGCACCAGAGGGCACACAGCAGAAACAAGAAGAGCTACAGTCCTCAGCCTGTAGAACAAATACCATATTCACAGAAAGACAGACAAGATGAAAAGGCAGAGGGCTATGTACCAGATGAAGGAACAAGATAAAACCCCAGAAAAACAACTAAATGAAATGGAGATAGGCAATCTTCTAGAAAAAGAATTCAGAATAATAATAGTGAAGATGACCCAGGACCTCAGAAAAAGAATGGAGACAAACATTGAGAAGATGCAAGAAATGTTTAACAAAGATCAAGAAGAATTAAAGAACAAACAGAAGTGAACAATACAATAACTGAAATGAAAATTGCACTAGAAGGAATCAATAGCAGAATAACTGAGGCAGAAGAACGGATAAGTGACCTGGAAGACAGAATGGTGGAATACACTGCTGCGGAACAGAATAAAGAAAAAAGAATGAAAAGAAATGAAGACAGCCCAAGAGACCTCTGGGGCAACATTAACGCAATAACATTCACATTATAGGGGTCTCAGAAGGATAAGAGAGAGAGAAAGGACCCGAGAAAATATTTGAAGAGATTATAGTTGAAAACTTCCCTAACATGGGAAAGGAAATAGCCACCCAAGTGCAGGAGGCGCAGAGAGTCCCATACAGGATAAACCCAAGGAGAAACATGCCGAGACACATAGCACTCAAATTGGTAAAAATTAAAGACAAAGACAAATTATTGAAAGCAGCAAGGGAAAAATGACAAATAATATACAAGGGAACTCCCATAAGGTTAACAGCTGATTTCTCAGCAGAAACTCTACAAGCGAGAATGGAGTGGCATGGTATACTTAAAGGGAGGAAAGGGAAGAACCTACAACCAGGATTACTCTACCCAGCAAGGATCTCATTCAGATTCAATGGGGAAATCAAAAGCTTTACAGACAAGCAAAAGCTAAGAGAATTCAGTACCAACAAACCAGCTCTACAACAAATGCTAAAGGAACTTCTCTAAGTGGGAAACACAAGAGAAGAAAAGGACATACAAAATCAAACCCAAGGGCTTCCCTGATGGCGCAGTGGTTGAGAGTCTGCCTGCCAATGCAGGGAATGTGGGTTCGTGCCCCGGTCCAGGAAGATCCCACATGCCGCGGAGTGGCTGGGCCCGTGAGCCAAGGCCACTGGGCCTGTGCGTCAGAGCCTGTGCGGAGCCTGTGCTCCACAACGGGAGAGGTCCCAACAGTGAGACGCCCATGTACCGCCAAAGAAAAAAAAAAAAAAACCAAAACAATTAAGAAAATGGTAATAGGAACATACATATCGATAATTACCTTAAATATGAATGGATTAAATGCTCCAACCAAAAGACACAGACTTGCTGAATGGATACAAAAACAAGACCCATATATATGCTGTCTACAAGAGACCAACTTCAGGTCTAGGGACACATACAGACTGAAAGTGAGGGGATGGAAAAAGATATTCCACACAAATGGAAACCAAAAGGAAGCTGGGGTAGCAATACTCATATATGATAAAATAGACTTTAAAATAAAGAGTGTTACAAGAGACAAGGAAGGACACTACATAATCATCAAGGGATCAATCCAAGAAGAAGATACAACAATTATAAATATATATGCACCCAACATAGGAGCACCTTAATACATAAGGCAACTGTTCACAGCTATAAAAGGGAATATCGACAGTAACACAATAATAGTGGGGGACTTTAACACCTCACTTACACCAATGGACAGATCATCCAAAATGATAATAAATAAGGAAACAGAAGCTTAAAATGACACAATAGACCAGAAAGATTTAATTGGTATTTATAGGACATTCCATCCAAAAACAGCAGATTACAATTTCTTCTCAAGTGAGCACAGAACATTCTCCAGGATAGATCACATCTTGGGTCACAAACCAAGCCTCAGTAAATTTAAGAAAATTGAAATCATATCAAGCATCTACCACAATGCTATTAGATTAGAAATGCGTTTAGATTAGAAATCAATTACAGGGGGAAAAACCATAAAAAACAGAAACACATGGAAGCTAAACAATACATTACTAAATAACCAAGAGATAACTGAAGAAATCAAAGAGGAAATCAAAAAATACCTAGAGAAAAATGACAATGAAAACACAATGATCTAAAACCTATGGGATGCAGCAAAAGCAGTTCTAAGAGGGAAGTTTATAGCTATACAAGCCTACCTCAAGAAAAATCTCCAATAAACAATCTAATGTTACATCTAAAGGAACTAGAGAAAGAAGAACAAACAAAACCTAAAGTTAGCAGAAGGAAAGAAATCATAAAGATCAGAGCAGAAATAAATGAAATAGAAACAAAGAAAACAATAGCAAAGATCAATAAAACTAAAAGTTGGTTCTTTGAGAAGATAAACAAAATTGATAAACCATTAGCCAGACTCATCAAGAAAAAGAAGGAGAGCTTCCCTGGTGGCACAGTGGTTGAGAGTCTGCCTGCCGATGCAGGGGACGCGGGTTCATGCCCCAATCCGGAAGGATCCCACATGCCGTGGAGTGGCTGGGCCTGTGAGCCATGGCCGCTGAGCCAGTGCATCAGGAGCCTGTGCTCCGCAACGGGAGAGACCACAACAGTGAGAGGCCCACGTATCGCAAAAAAAAAGAAAAAAAGAAAAAGAGGGAGAGGACTCAAATCAATAAAGTTAGAAATGAAAAGGAGAAGTTACAACAGAAATACAAAGGATCATGAGAGATTACTATAAGCAACCATATGCCAATGTGATATATATGTGATCACAATATTTGATCACAATATATCAATGTGATACACCATATTAACAAATTGAAGAATAAAAACCATATGATCATCTCAATAGATGCAGAAAAAACTTTTGACAAAATTCAACACCCATTTATGATGAAAACTCTCCAGAAAGTGGGCATAGAGGGAACTACCTCAACATAATAAAGGCCATATATGACAAACCCACAGCCAACATCATTCTCAATGGTGAAAAACTGAAAGAATTTCCTCTAAGATCAGGAACAAGACAAGGATGTCCACTCTCACCATTATTCAACATAGTTTTGGAAGTCCTAGCCACGACAATCTGGGAAGAAAAAGAAATAAAAGGAACACAAATGGGAAAAGAAGAAGTAAGACTGTCACTGTTTGCAGATGGCATGATACTATACATAGAGAATCCTAAAGATGCCACCAGAAAACTACTAGAGCTAATCAATGATTTTGGTAAAGTAGCAGGATACAAAATTAATGCACAGAAATCTCTTGCATTCCTATACAC
This sequence comes from Phocoena phocoena, assembly GCF_963924675.1. Classification (NCBI taxonomy): domain Eukaryota; kingdom Metazoa; phylum Chordata; class Mammalia; order Artiodactyla; family Phocoenidae; genus Phocoena; species Phocoena phocoena. Next base: position 37,316,030 of record NC_089219.1, read on the forward strand.
TAATGATGAAAAATCTGAAAGAGAAATTAAGGAAACATTTATCACTGCAACAAAAAAGTATGAAATACCTAGGAATAAACCTACCTAGGGAGACAAAAGACCTGTATGCAGAAAACTATAAGACACTGATGAAAGAAATAAAAGACGATGCCAACAGATAGAGAGATATACCATGTTCTTGGTTTGGAAGAATCAATATTGTGAAAATGACTATACTACCCAAAGCAATCTACAGATTCAATGCAATTCCTATCAAATTACCAATGGCATTTTTTTATGGAACTAGAACAAAAAATCTTAAAATTTGTATGGAGACACAAAAGACCCCAAATGGCCAAAGCAGTCTTGAGGGAAAAAACCAGAGCTGGAGGAATCAGACTCCTTGACTTCAGACTATACTACAAAGCTACAGTAATCAAGACAATATGGTACTGGCACAAAAATAGAAATATAGATCAATGGAACAGGATAGAAAGCCCAGAGGTAAACCCACGCACCTATGGTCAACTAATCTATGACAAAGGAGGCAAGGATACACAATGGAGAAAAGACAGTCTCTTCAATAAGTGGTGCTGAGATAACTGGACAGCTACATGTAAAAGAATGAAATTAGAACACTTCCTAACACCATACACAAAAATAAACTCAAAATGGATTAGAGACCTAAATGTAAGACCGGGCACTATAAAACTCTTGGGGAAAACATAGGACGAACACTCTTTGACATACATCACAGCCAGATTTTTTTTTGATCCACCTCCTAGAGTAATGGAAATAAAAACAAAAATAAACAAATGGGACCTAATGAAACTTAAAAGCTTTTGCACAGCAAAGGAAACCATAAACAAGATGAAAAGACAACCCTCAGAATGGGAGAAAATATTTGCAAATGAATCATCAGACATAGGATTAATCTCCAAAATATATAAACAGCTCATGCAGGTCAATACTAAAAAACAAACAACCCAATCTAAAAATGGGCAGAAAACCTAAATAGGCAGTTCTCCAAAGAAGACCTACAGATGACCAAGAAGCACATGAAAAGCTGCTCAGCATCACTAATTATTAGAGAAATGCAAGTCAAAACTACAATGAGGTACCACCTCACACCAGTTAGAATTGGCATCATCAGAAAATCTACAAACAACAAATGCTGGAGAGGGTGTGGAGAAAAAGGAACCCTCTTGCACTGTTGGTGGGAATGTAAATTGATGCAGCCACTATGGAGAACAGTACAGAGGTTCCTTAAAGAACTAAAAATGGATTTACCATATGATCCAGCAATACCACTAGTGGGCATATACCCAGAGAAAACCATAATTTAAAAAGACACATGCACTCCAATGTTCATTGCAGCAGTATTTACAATGGCCAGGTTATGGGAGCAACCTAAATGCCCATCGACAGATGAATAAAGAAGATATGGCACATATATACAATGGAATATTACTCAGCCATAAAAAACAATGAAATTGGGTCATTTGTAGAGACGTGGATGGACCTATAGACTGTCATACAGAGTGAAGTAAGTCTGAAAGAGAAAAACAAATATTGTATATTAATGCACATATGTGGAACCTAGAAAATGGTACAGATGAACCAGTTTGCAGAGCAGAAATTGCGACACAGATGTAGAGAACAAAGTATGGACTCCAAGGTGGGAAAGTGGCAGGGAGTGGCGGTGGTGGTGTGATGAATTTGGAGATTGGGATTGACATGTATACACCAATGTGTATAAAATGGATGACTAATAAGAAAATAAATAAATAAACATTTTTTTAAAAAGAGAAAAAAGAATCCTCCTGCCAATGCAGGGGACACAGGTTCAATCCCTGGCCCAGGAAGATCCCACATGCCGCAGAGCAACTAAGCCCATGCACAAAAACTACTGAGCCTGCGCTCTAGAGCTCATGAGCCACAGCTACTGAAGCCCATGCACCGCAACGAGGAGTAGCCCCTGATCGCCACAACTAGAGAAAGCCCATGCACAGCAATGAAGACCCAAGGCAGCTAAAAATAAATAAATAAATAAGTAAGTAAATAAATACTCCATGTCCGCCAGAACCTAAGAATGTGACCTTATTTGGAGAAAGGGTCATTGTTGATGCAATCAAGTTAAGTTGGAGTCATACTAGATCAGGGTGGCCCCAAATATAATGATTAGTGTCCTAAGAAGCCCGTGTTAAGACACAGACAGAGACACAAGAAGAAGAAGATGTAAAAACAAAGGCAGAGATTAGAGTTATGCAGCTATAAGCCAAGAAATGCCAAGGATTGCTGGCAACCACCAGAAGCTGGGAAAGAGGCATGGAACAATTCTCCCTTAGAGCCTCCAGAAGGAACCAGAGCTGCTGACACCTTGATTTTGGACTTCTAGCCTCAAGAACTATGGGGGTATATTTCTGTTGTTTTAAGCCACTCAGTTTGTGGTAATTTGTTACAGCATGACTAAGAAACTAATACAGCAGCCTTTAGGTATTGATTGGTACTTTATCATTATATTCTAAATACATATCTTTCGTCGGATACCAGGTCACAAAAAATTTCTTCCAATTTTCCACTTAGATTTTCACTTTGTCTATGATGCCATTGACCTACATAATTTTTGACATAAAAGATATAAACATTTTCCTTCATGTTTTGTGCTTTTTGTGTCCTGTTTAAGAAATACTTCTTACCCTGAAATAATGAAGATATTCTCCCCTATTTTCTTCTATAAGTTTTTATGAATGGTATGAGATAGAATTGTAAATTTTTTCAGGCAATTGCTCCAGCACCATTTACTAAACAGTCTGTCTCTTCTCCACTGATATGTAATTCCATCTCTATCATATATCACATTCCATATATTCAGGAGTCTATTTTTGATCTCTCTCTTCTGTTCCATGGATCTATTTGTCTATCCTTGCACCAATTACACATCAATTACTGTAACTTTATAGCAGTGGTTCTCAACTAAGGGTGATTTTACCTCCCAGGAGACATTTGTCAAATCAGGAGACACTTTTGGCTGTCATAAAGGGGGCTGGGGTTACTACTGGCATCTAAGGGTAGAAGCTAGAAATGCTGCTAAACACCCTACAATGCACAGACCAGTCCCCACAACAAGGAATTATCCCACCCCACGTGTCAGTGGCACTGAGGTAGAGAGACCCTGCTTTATAGAAGACTTGGTATCTGATAGGACACTGCATTATCTCACTGAAACCTCAAAATAACTCTATGCGATAGGTACTACCACTATCCTTACTTTACAGATGAGAAAACTGAGGCTCTGAAGTTGAGTGAAGGTCCTAGATCACACATTTGTCAGTAATTGCTGGAACCTGGATATAAACTTTAGTAAAATTCCCTAAAATAAGATAGTTCTCATCCTGTCCTAAGACAGGACTTCCAAATCCCAGCAGGTTTTCTACTGATTGACTGATTTTATCAGAAAACTCACTGTACACTCTTTATGTGCCAGCCTGGGTTAAATGGTGGGAACACCCAGCAAATAAACCAGAGCCCCTGCCCTTGTAGAGTTCAGAGTCTAGTGGGAAGATAAACATGGGAACAGACAATCTCTCCTAAAATGCTGCTGCAGAGGGTAACCATCACCTCAGTTTCCTATCAAGAAATAGTGCTCTCAGAGTGTTCAAGGATACCTGTGATCCTATGTACTCTCAAATTTTGTTTAAATCTGAATTTTAATCCATGATGGAAAGGGTTTGCTAAGCAAAATTCAACTTTAACCCAGCCCCTGATCAAGTTACTGCAAATTCCAAATATACTTATCAAGTGGAATTTTACTGTTATGGGTATGTAAATGTAGGGCAAAGACCATATACAAAAATTGGACAGCAATAAAGACCAACAATTAAATCTTTTATTTTGGTGGGAATGTAAATTGGTACAGCCACTATAGGGAACAGTATGGAGGCTCCTTAAAAAAACTAAAAATAGAGCTACCATATGATCCAGCAATCCCACTCCTGGGCATATATCCAGAGAAAACCGTAGTTCAAAAAGATACATGCAAATTGATAGAGCCATTATGGAGAACAGTATGGAGGTTCCTTAAAAAACTAAAAATAGAACTACCATATGACCCAGCAATCCCACTACTGGCCATATACCCTGAGAAAACCCTAATTCAAAAAGAGATATGTATCACAATGTTCATTGCAGCACTAGTTACAATAGCCAGGACATGGAAGCAACCTAAGTGTCCATCAACAGATGAATGGATAAAGAAGATGTGGCACATACGTACAATGGAATATTACTCAGCCATAAAAAGAAACAAAATTGAGCTATTTATAGTGTGGTGGATGGACCTAGAGTCTGTCATACAGAGTAAAGTAAGTCAGAAAGAGAAAAACAAATACCGTATGCTAACACATATATATGGAATCTAAAAAAAAAAAAAAAGTTTCTGACGAACCTAGGGGCAGGACAGGAATAAAGATGCAGACGTAGAGAATGGACTTGAGGACACAGGGAGGGCGAAGGGTAAGCTGGGATGAAATGAGAGAGTAGCATTGACATATACACATGCCAAATGTAAAATAGATAGCTAGTGGGAAGCAGCTGCATCGCACAGGGAGATTAGCTCGGTGATTTGTGCCCAGCTAGAGGGGTGGGATATGGAGGGTGGGAGGGAGATGCAAGAGGGAGGGGATATGGGGATATATGTATACATAGAGCTGATTCACCTTGTTAGACAGCAGAAACTAGCACACAATTGTAAAGCAATTGTACTCCAATAAAGATGTTAAAAATAAGTGATACATGTGCCCCAATGTTCATAGCAGCACTATTTACAATGGCTAAGACATGGAAGCAACCTAAATACCACCAACAGAGGAATGGATAAAGAAGATGTGGTACATATACACAATGGAATATTACTCAGCCATAAAAAGAAACGAAACTGAGTTATTTATAGTGAGGCGGATGGACCTAGAGTCTGTAATACAGAGTGAAGTAAGTCACAAAGAGAAAAACAAATACTGTATGCTAACACATATATATGGAATCTAAGAAAAAAAAAAAAAGGTCATGAAGTACCTAGGGGTAAGACGGGAATAAAGGCACAGACCTACTAGAGAATGGACTTGAGGATATGGGGAGGGGGAAGGGTAAGCTGTGACAAAGTGAGAGAGTGGCATGGACATATATACACTACCAAATGTAAAATAGCTAGCTAGTGGGAAGCAGCCGCATAGCACAGGGAGATCAGCTCCGTGCTTTGTGACCACCTAGAGGGGTGGGATAGGGAGGGTGGGAGGGAGGGAGACGCAAGAGGGAAGAGATATGGGGACATATGTATAACTGATTCACTTTGCTATAAAGCAGAAACTAACACACCATTGTAAAGCAATTATACTCCAATAAAGATGTTTTTTTTTAAAAAAAAGGGCTTCCCTGGTGGCGCAGTAGTTGAGAGTCCACCTGCTGATGCAGGGGACACAGGTTCATGCCCCAGTCCGGGAAGATCCCACATGCCACAGAGCAGCTGGGGCCGTGAGTCATGGCTGCTGAGCCTGCGCGTCCAGAGCCTGTGCTCCACAATGGGATAGGCCACAGCAGTGAGAGGCCCGTGTACTGCAAAAAAAAAAAAAAGATGTGTTACATATATACAGTGGAATATTACTCAACCATAAAAAAAAACGAAATAATGCCATTTGCAGCAACATGGATGCACCTAGAGATTATCATACTAAGTGAAGTCAGACAGAGAAAGACGAATATCATATGATATCACTTATATGTGGAATCCAAAGAATGACACAAATGATCTTACTTATAAAACAGAAACAGACTCACAGACTTCGAAAAGAAACTTATGGGTACCAAAGGGGAAAGGTCAGGGGGAGGGATAAATTAAGAGTTTGGGATTAACATATACACACTACTATATATAAAATAGATAATCAACAAGGACCTACTGTATATCACAGGGAACTCTACTCAATGTTCTGTAATTACCCATATAGGAAAAGAATCTGAGAAAGAATAGATATATGTATATGTATAATTTTGCTGTACACATGAAACTAACACAACATCATGAATCAACTATACTCCAATATAAAATAAAAATTAAAAATAAATAAATAAAAATAAAATTGGAAAGGATTCGTCAAAAAAAAAATCTCTTCTTTTGTTTAGAGAGAAAATGCTTGTCAGTTGTACCTGAATTAATACAATAATCATAGCAGGGAATCCATGATAAAACAGAAGAATGAAAGTTAGCACCATTTAACCTTACTCCCTGCCCACCCCAGCCTTTCAGAAGTTTGAAAAGAAGGCCTGCAGGGTCATTAAATTCTCTCTGTGGTAGCAGGATGGATGTGTTGGTCTCAAACCATCCATAATAGATGGGTTCTAGTCTAGGCTTAGAAATCTACTCATATGATGATTGTTCCACAGCCTCCCTCAGCAGTTCTTAAGTGTTCTTAGAATTTTAATATTTATTAAATCCAAACCTCATCAACTTATTTCCGAAGCCCAGACAATGGCAGGCAAGATCTGTTGTAATTGATTTGTCACCTGTCCTGCCCTTGCCAGGTTCTCATTTTACTTGCGAGGCACTTTCCACCGTCAAACTATTTCCTTCCTGTCCTGATTGCCAAACTTTCTTCTACTTAGTCTTACATCACCCCTACCCTCATCTCCTCCCATTCATGCCCAGCCTCTCCTTTTCCGAGTGCTGGATTCTCAGTCGCCTTTAGATCTAATTCTTGGAGCACTCCTGATTCCAGTTGCTGAATTTTGCAACTTTTCAATTACCTTTTTACTTTTTCTGAACAGTAATGTTTTAGGCATAGATTAATTCTACCTTATTGTGGATTACTGTAGCTGGCGAAAGGAAATTGATGCCTATTTTGTTTCTGTTTTTGTTTTTTTTTTCCATACGCGGACCTCTCACTGTTGTGCCCCTCCCGTTGCGGAGCACAGGCTCCGGACGCGCAGGCTCAGCGGCCATGGCTCACGGGCCCAGCCGCTCCGCGGCACGTGGGATCTTCCTGGACCGGGGCACAAACCTGTGTCCCCTGCATTGGCAGGCGGACTCTCAACCACTGCGCCACCAGGGAAGCCCTGATGCCTATTTTGTAATGTTACTTTTATGAGAAATAATTTAGCTTTAAATTTTTTTGCCCAGTGATGCTCACATTACCTATTTAGCCATTTTCACACCATGTTTAGCTATGTATTTCTTATGTACTTAAGTGGATTGGGTAATGCCTTCCTGACAAAGAAAAATTCCCTTAGTATGGTTTGGCTGAAGTTTCGTTGAAGAGTCATAGCAATTCAATTTTTAATGTTCCTACTCTAAGCATTCATCCAAGAGACACTTATTAAGCATTCCATGCACTGGGCCTTTAGGATGAATCAGACTCAGCCTGTCTTCCTGGAGCTCCCCTCCAGTGGCACGCCAGGCATTTTGACTAATAATTACGGTAGGAGGTAATGACTGTTCTAAGTGTCCCGAGAGCACAATGGAAGACCGGCTTGGTCACAAACATTTTCTGAGCGACTTCAGTCTGACTGGCAGGCCCTATGCTGAGCTGAGAGGGAGGCGGGTACAAAGATGAATCACATATGGTCCCCACCTTCAGGAGTCACAGTATAGTGGAAGAGACTGAATGGGGTAAGAAGCCTTGAGGCTTACAAAGAGGAAATGGCTAGGCTGAGTCTTGAAGGATAAGAAGATATAGGGCAGAGGTGGAGGAGGGAACTCATCCAGGCAGGGTAACAGCCTGAATAAAAACACAGAGGCACAAAACCTCAGGACCTGTGCAAAGAACCACATGCCTTTTGTTATTTGTGGAGGGTAAAGGACAGACCGGGAGTGCTAAGAGATGAGACCAAAGAGGGAAACAGAAGCCTAGAATGGGATTAAATATTATAACCAAGGAGGTGGTGCTATAGACAGGTTTGTGTTTTAGAAAAGTCACTCAGCCTATGAGGTGGAGGGTGGATTTATGGCTTGGGCAAATGGTTAGACTTGGTGCCATTTACTGAGCAAGAGAACATTGAAGGAGAAGACGGGAGAGTAATGGAGGGGATATGAAAATTCAGTTTGGGGTATATTGAGTTTGAAGTGTCTCTGAGACATCAGAGGGGAAATAGTTAGCAGGAACTTGAATACATGAAGTGGCAGATCTGGGGAGAGGTCAAGGCTGGGAAAGATTTGTGAGTCATCAGCATATAGGTACAGTTAAAAGCAGGATAAATGATAAATCAAATATGCCCAGACATTAAAATATTAATGGATAAAAAGGAATGTCAATTTCTTTGTGACAATCTTCTGGTCAATAAAGTGAGTAACCTAAATAATGATAATTTTTTTCTCCATGGTATTGAATGAAGATTTATTTCATTTTTCATTCCATTTGAGTTTTTAAAATGCACTTAGAAAGGGGTGATGGAGGTAGAGGCTGGGGTACAATTTTACAGTGAAGAAACCTGTCAAACACTGACACAGCTAGGCAATCAAGATTAACATCATCAGTGATAAGTCATGTTAAAAACAGGTACCCTTGATATGATGTGATGAGAATGGCACTTCACCTCTGTGGTCTTTCTCCCCAAAACCTATGACTACACTCTAACCATGAGAAAACATCAGGCAAACCCAAACTGAGAGACATTCTGCAAGAAAACCTGGCCAGTGCTCCTCAAAACTGTCAAAGTTATCAAGGACAGGAAAGTATGAGCAACTGCCACAGGCCAGAATAGGTTAGGGGGACATGATGACTAAATGTAATGTAATATCCTGGATGGGATCATGGAACATAAAAAGGGCTTTGGGGGAAAGTAGGTGAAAGCCAAATAAAGTGTTTTAGTTAATAGTAATGTACCAATATTGGTTAGTTCGTTGTAAAAAATGCACCATGGTGACATAGGATGTTAACAGTAGGGGAAACTGGGTGAAGGTCTACAAAAAGTCTCTGTACAATCCTTGTAAATTTTCTGCAAATCTAAAACTATTGCAAAACAAAAAGTGTAGTTTTTAAATGTAGTCAGTAAACATGTTTTCCTTGAATTAGCTTTTAGGCAAAAAAGATTTTTCTCCATGGGTGTAGAGTGAGAAAAGCCATGAACAGAGAATTGCCCCTGGGGAAAACCAACATGTACATGGCAATTAGAGAAAGGAAAAAAGACAAGAACCATTACTGAGGTCAGGAGAGTAATGTTTAGGAGAGTGTCAGTAGGATCCAATGCCAAGAAGTCTAGTAAGGTAAGGACTTAAATGTCCACAAGGAAATAGAATAAAAAGCCCAGAAAAAGACCAACACCTAAATGGAAACTTAATATATAGCAAGGTGGCCTTAAAAATCAGTGGGGAAGGGCTTCCCTGGTGGCGCAGTGGTTGAGAGTCCGCCTGCCAATGCAGGGGACACGGGTTCGTGCCCCGGTCCGGGAGGATCCCACATGCCGCGGAGAGGCTGGGCCCGTGAGCCATGGCCGCAGGGCCTGCACGTCCGGAGCCTGTGCTCCGCAACGAGAGAGGCCACGGCAGCAAGAGGCCCGCGTACCGCAAAAAAAAAAAAAAAAAAAAAAAAAAATCAGTGGGGAAAATGATGGATTATTCAACAAATATTTTGGGAGCAATTACTTACCCATATGCGGGGAAAGTAGATCCTTATCAATGTTAGGTAGATCAGACTTGATACGAAAAAAAAGTATATAAACGTTTGAGAGGAAACTATGGGAGAATTTTTTGGGGACTTCCCAGGTGGCACAGTGGTTAAGAATCTGACCACCAATGCAGGGGACACGGGTTAGATCCCTGGGCCAGGAAGATCCCACATGCTGCAGAGCAACTAAGCCCGTATGCCACAACTACTGAGCCCATGCACTGCAACTACTGAAGCCCCCGCACCTAGAGCCCTGCTCTGCAACAAGAGAAGCCACCGCAATGAGAAGCCCGTGCACCTCAGTGAAGAGTAGCCCCTGCTCGCCGCAACTAGAGAAAGCCCGCGCAGCAACGAAAACCCAATGCAGCAAAAAAAAAAAAAAAAAGGGGGTCAATCTAGAATATTTTTGACCTCAGGGTACAGTAAGAGTTCTTAAACAAGACTCCAAAAGTTCTAACCACAAAATAAATGATGAATAAATCTGAAAATTAAAACAAGAGTGAAATATGTTAACATACCATTGTCAGGGAGGGGAAAATTTCCCCCTACTCCTCTTGGTTCTTTTGAGTGGTCTAATAATTAAATTGACACAAGACAAGTTAACCAGAGAAAAAAATTAATTTTTTATATACAGAGGTCTCATAAGTATAGGACCCAAAGACATGACCAAAGAAGGCAAATTTTATACCTTTTACACAAAAAACAAAAACAAACAAACAGAAAAAAAATAAATTTGTGAAGAATTGACAAGACAAAGAAGTTTGGTCTTGGGGTAGTAATTTAGTAAAGAAGTAACAAGCTTTGTTTATACAGCCTTCTTGGCTCTAAATTCTCTATCGCTGATGATGAGGATTTCTCTCTACCTCCTGGTACAGGGTGGGTACCTTTCACCTGGGAGATTTACTTTCTATTTGTAGGGATACAAAGGAGGGTCAGAGTGTCCTTGTTCTTTATTTATTTATTTATTTTGGCTGCACTGGGTCTTCATTGTGGTGCGTGGGCTTCTCTAGCTGCAGTGTGTGGGCTCTCTAGTTGCAGTATGTGGGATCTTAGTTCCCTGACCAGGGACCGAACCTGGGCCCCCCACAATGGGAGCACAGAGTCTTAACTGGACCACCGGGGAAGTCCCCCAGAAGGTCCTTTTTGCATCAGCTGTTTCTTAAGTAATTCAATTTAATTTAAAATAATCATTATGCCAAAGTGGCATATTTGGGGGTGGCCTGCCCTAAACCTCATCATCATCAAATTGACTAAAATCTAAAAGTCTAGCAAGAGCAAGTTTTGGAGATGTGGAGAAATTGGAACTCTCATACATTGCTCTAGAGAGTAAAAACTCATAAAACCATCTAGAAGAACAATCTGACAATATCTAGTAAAAGTTAAGATATACATACCTCTGGTCAAGCAACTATACTCTTAGATATATATGCAAAATAAAATTGCATGTATATGTACATGTGAGATATGAATAAAAGAAGTCAGAACTATTCCTTGATGCATTATTCATGACAGTAGAACATTGCAAATGATTTAAATGATAATCAGGAGACTGGATAAATATAGTATCTTTATCAAATATGTGACAGATGTTAAAATTGAACTGTTTTAGTCTCATTCCAAAGTGAAATGCAGAATCACCATGCAGGGCTTGTCAAAAAGATTTTTGAAAACCAGTCCTAATTCTTTACTTTGTACCACATTGAGGGTAACAAAAGGCTTGGGAATTGGAGATGGAAAGAGGAGAGGTATGGAAATCATGTTAGAATGGACCTGTGCTCTAGGAGTTGGTCTGGGCAAAGAATGCACGTGTGAGCCATACTTTTTCATATTCTTTTCCATTATGGCTTATTACAGAATATTGACTATAGTTCCCTGTGCTATACAGTAGGACCTTGTTCATCTGTTTTATATATAGTACTTTGTATCTGCTAATCCCAAACTCCTAATTTATCCCCCTCAACCCCCTTTCCCCTTTGGTAACCATAAGTTTGTTTTCTATGTCTGTGAGTCTGTTTCTATTTTGTAAATAAGTTCATTTGTAGCATATTTTAGATTCCACATATAAGTAATATCATATGGCATTTGTCTTTCTCTGTCTGACTTACTTCACTTAGTATGATAATCTCTAGGTCCATCCATGTTGCTGCAGATGGCATTATTTCATTCTTTTTTATGGCTGAGTAATATTCCATTGTATATATACCACATCTTCTTTAACCATTCATCTGTCAATGGACATTTAGGTTGCTTCCATGTCTTGGCTGTTGTAAATAGTGCTGCTATGAACATTGGGGTGCACATATCTTTTTGAATTATACTTTTCTCCAGATATATATTTTCTCCAGGAGTGGGATTGCTGGATCGTATGGCAACTCTATTTTTAGTTTTTTAAGGAATCTTCATATTGTTTTTCATAGTGACTGTACCAACTTACATTCCCACCAACAGTGTAGGAGGGTTCCCTTTTCTCCACACCCTCTCCAACATTTATTATTTGTAGACATTTTAAATTATGACCATCCTGACCGGTGTGAAATGGTACCTCATTGTAGTTTTGATTTGCATTTCTCTAATTAGCAGTGTTGAACATCTTTTCATGTGCCCATGGGCCATCTGTATGTCTTTGGAGAAATGTCTATTTAGGTCTTCTGCCCATTTTTTGATTGGGCTGTTTGTTTTTCTGTTATTGAGTTGTATGAGCTGTTTATATATTTTGGAAATTAAGCCCTTGTCAGTTGCATCATTTGCAAACATTTTCTCCCATTCTGTAGGTTGTCTTTTCATTTTGTTTATGGTTTCCTTTGCTGTGCAAAAGCTTATAAGTTTGATTAGGTCCCATTTGTTTATTTTTGCTTTTATTTCTATTGCCTTGGGAGACCGACCTAAGAAAACATTGCTGTGATTTATGTCAGAGAATGTATTACTTATGTTCTCTTCTAGGAGTTTTACGGTGTCATGTCTTATGTTTAAGTCTTTCAGCCATTTTGAGTTTATTTTTGGTGTGAGGGAGTGTTCTAACTTCATTGATTTACATGCGGCTGTCCAGATTTGAGAAAGGTGTTTTTGCCCACATCAGAGAAATGCCAGTGAGAGATCTCCATTATGGGCAGGTGAGTCTCCAAAGAACTCACCAAAGCACCGCATGACACAGATTCAAATGCCTTCTGAGACTGTGTTTTGTAACTAAAGGGACCAGGACACTTTTCACTACCCAAGTGTGATCAGAAAAGTTAGGGGGCCCACCCTAAATTTTATCTAGGAGCAAGGGAAGAAGTAACTCTGTAGAATAAATTTAAGGGGTCAGTGGAAAACAAAAATAAAGCTGCTTTAACGTGACCTCCTAAATGTTGTGCTTGTTCAAAGTATTAGTTACATTTGTATTTTTTTTTACCTTTTTTATTTATTTTTGGCTGTGTCGGGTCTTACTTGCAGCACACGGGATCTTTGTTGCGTCAGGACCTTCCGTTGCCATGCGCAGGGCTACTCTCTAGTTGTGGCATGTGGGTTTTCTCTCCCTAAGTTGTGGTGCATGGGCTCTGAAGTTTACAGCACGTGGGCTCTCTACTTGAGGCGCGTGGGCTCAGTAGTTGTGGCATGTGGGCTTAGTTGCCCCATGGTATGTGGGATCTTATTTCCCCAACCAAGGATTGAACCCACGTCCCCTGCATTGGAAGGTGGATTCTTGACCACTGGACCACCGGGTAAGTCCCTAGTTACATTTAGAATGATGCTACACAGCAGTAAAATGACTAAAGCAGAGGATGTACACCAATGTAGATAAATCTCAAACCTAGAATGTTGAATGAAAAAAGTCGCAGAAGGATAAGTATAGTATGATACCACTTACATAAAGTTTGAATATATGTAAAATAATACCATACATTACTTTGGTATACTTATGTAGTAAGATTATAAAAATATACACGTGAATATTAAATACTAAATCCACTCAGGAATTTGGTTACCTCCGGAAAAGAGCAGGAAGATTGGAGGAAAAAAGGGATACAGGAGGGCTTCACATATTGTAATAATTCACTTCTTTAACTGGATAGTGGAACACATGGAGAAGCATTATTTTATTTTCTATTGTCTTTTGCATGCAGTGATATTTCATAATTTGTTAAAGTTGGGAAGAAAGGACCTTTTGAAATAGACTGTTAAATTGGTGTAGTTGGCCTTAGTAAGAGCAGTGTTAATAGGAGGTGGGAGCAAAGGCTGAATGCAGTGGTGAGAAGTGAAGGGGAGGTACCATTTGAGCTGAGTCTTAAAGCCGTGCAAGGGTAAGCTGTGACAAAGCGAGAGAGTGGCATGGACATATACACACTACCAAACGTAAAATAGATAACTAGTGGGAAGCAGCCACATAGCACAGGGAGGTCAGCTTGGTGGTTTGTGACCACCTAGAGGGGTGGGATAGGGAGGGTGGGAGGGAGGGAGATGCAAGAGGGAGGGGATATGGGAACATATGTATATGTATAACTGATTCACTTTGTTATAAAGCAGAAACTAACACACCATTGTAAACCAATTATACTCCAATAAAGATGAAAAAAAAAAAAAAAAAAAAAGACATGCAAGGCCTCAACCTGTATTTCCAGCCTCTAGCCAAGCTAAACAGGTCACTATGCCCAAGACATAGCTCACTTGCTCCCTGAACTAAATATTTGCTTGCATCAGTCCTGCTCCCAGGGATTAACAATTGTAGCTGCCATTTTGTGACAACTTATTGCAATCCTGGTCACTATGTATAGAACACCTACCATGTGCCAGTAACTTTACAGATACTATTGTATTTAATCCTGACAACAGACTTATGAAGTAGATATTGTTATTCTCATTTTACAAATGAGAAAGTTGAGTTTAAATGTAATATTCCAGGTCACTCAGGAAACGGTAAAGCTGAGATTTAAATCCATGTTCATCTGAACTTAAAACATGTCTTTCCATTATAGCAGTCTGTCCTACCTTCCCACTCTGGCCCCACTGCACTCAGCTTCCATTCCTTGACCCAGCTCAAATGTCAACTCCATTTTCTGATTCAGTTATTCATTCATTCAAATGTTAATTGATTAGAGGAAAACATAGGCAGAACACTCTATGACATAAATCACAGCAAGATCCTATTCTTTTTTTTTTAACATCTTTATTGGAGTATAATTGCTTTACAATGGTGTGTTAGCTTCAGCTTTATAACAAACTGAATCAGTAATACATGTACATAGGTTCCCATATCTCTTCCCTCTTGCATCTCGCTCCCACCCACCCTCCCTATCCCACCCCTCTAGGTGGTCACAAACCACCGAGCTGATCTCCCTGTGCTATGCGGCTGCTTCCCACTAGCTATCTATTTTACATTTGGTAATGTATATATGTCCATGCCCCCTCTCACTTTGTCACAACTTACCCTTCCCCCTCCCCACATCTTCAAGTCCATTCTCTAGTAGGTCTGTGTCTTTATTCCCATCTTACCCCTAGGTTCTTCATGACCTTTTTTTTTTCTTCTTAGATTCCATATATATGTGTGAGCATACGGTATTTGTTTTTCTCTTTCTGACTTACTTCACTCTGCGTGATAGACTCTAGGTCCATCCACCTCACTACAAATAACTCAATTTCGTTTCTTTTTATGGCTGAGTAATATTCCATTGTATATATGTGCCACTTCTCCTTTATCCATTCATCTGTTGATGGACACTTAGGCTGCTTCCCTCTCCTGGTTATTGTAAATAGAGCTGCAATGAACATTTTGGTACATGACTCTTTTTGAATTATGGTTTTCTCAGGGTGTATGCCCAGTAGTGGGATTGCTGGGTCATATGGTAGTTTTATTTTTAGTTTTCTAAGGAACCTCCATACTGTTCTCCATAGTGGCTGTATCAATGTACATTCCCACCAACAGTGCAAGAGGGTTCCCTTTTCTCCACACCCTCTCCAGCATTTCTTTTTTTTTTTTTTTTGGTGGTACGCGGGCCTCTCACTGTTGTGGCCTCACCCGTTGCGGAGCACAGGCTCCGGACGCGCAGGCTCAGCAGCCATAGCTCACGGGCCCAGCCGCTTTGCGGCATGTGGGATCTTCCCGGACCGGGGCACGAACCCGCGTCCCCTGCATCGGCAGGCGGACTCTCAACCACTGCGCCACCAGGGAAGCCCCAGCATTTCTTGTTTGTAGATTTTTGGATGATGGCCATTCTGACCGGTGTGAGATGATATCTCACTGTAGTTTTGATTTGCATTTCTCTAATGATTAATGATGTTGAGCATTCTTTCATGTGTTTGTTGACAATGTGTATATCTTCTTTGGAAAAATGTCTATTTAGGTCTTTGTCCCATTTATGGATTGGGTTGTTTGTTTTTTTGTTATTGAGCTGCATGGGCTGCTTGTAAATTTTGGAGATTAATCCTTTGTCAGTTGCTTCATTTGCAATTATTTTCTCCCATTCTGAGGGTTGTCTTTTGGTCTTATTTATGGTTTCCTTTGCTGTGCAAAAGCTTTTAAGGTTCATTAGGTCCCATTTGTTTATTTTTGTTTTAATTTCCATTTCTCTAGGAGGTGGGTCAAAAAGGATCTTGCTATGATTTATGTCATAGAGTGTTCTGCCTATGTTTTCATCTAAGAGTCTGATAGTGTCTGGCCTTACATTTAGGTCTTTAATCCATTTTGAGTTTATTTTTGTGTATGGTGTTAGGGAGTGTTTTAATTTCATTCTTTTACATGTAGCTGTCCAGTTTTCTCAGCACCACTTATTGAAGAGGCTGTCTTTTCTCCACTGTATATTCTTGCCTCCTTTATCAAAGATAAGGTGACCATATGTGCGTGGGTTTATCTCTGGGCTTTCTATCCTGTTGCATTGAGCTATATTTCTGTTTTTGTGCCAGTACCATACTGTCTTGATTACTGTAGCTTTGTAGTATAGTCTGAAGTTAGGGAGCCTGATTCCTCCAGCTCCATTTTTCATTCTCAGGATTGCTTTGGCTATTCGGGGTCTTTTGTGTTTCCATACAAATTGTGAAATTTTTTGTTCTAGTTCTGTGAAAAATGCCTTTGGTAGTTTGATAGGGATTGCATTGAATCTGTAGATTGCTTTGAATAGTATAGTCATTTTCACAATGTTGGTTCTTCCAATCCAAGAGCATAGTATACCTCTCCATCTATTTGTATCATCTTTAATTTCTTTCATCAGTGTCTTATAATTTTCTGCATACAGGTCTTTTGTCTCCTTAGGTAGGTTTATTCCTAGATATTTTATTCTTTTTGTTGCAATGGTAAATGTGAGTGTTTTCTTAATTTCACTTTTGATTTTTCATCATTAGTGTATAGGAATGCAAGAGATTTCTGTGCACTAATTTTGTATCCTGCTACTTTACCAAATTCATTGATTAGCTCTAGTAGTTTTCTGGTAGCATCTTTAGGATTCTCTATGTATAGTATCATGTCATCTGCAAATAGTGACAGCTTTACTTCTTCTTTTCTGATTTGGATTTCTTTTATTTCCTTTTCTTCTCTGATTGCTGTGGCTAAAACTCCCCAAACTATGTTGAATAATAGTGGTGAGAGTGGGCTTCCTTGTCTTGTTCCTGATCTTAGTGGAAATGGTTTCAGTTTTTCACCATTGAGGACGATGTTGGCTGTGGGTTTGTCATATATGGCCTTTATTATGTTGAGGAAAGTTCCCTCTTTGCCTACCTTCTGCATGGTTTTTATCATAAATGGGTGTTGAATTTTGTCAAAAGCTTTTTCTGCATCTATTAAGATGATCATATGGTTTTTCTCCTTCAATTTGTTAATATGGTGTATCACATTGATTGATTTGCATATATTGAAGAATCCTTGCATTCCTGGAATAAACCCCACTTGATCATGGTGTATGATCCGTTTAATGTGCTGTTGGATTCTGTTTGCTAGCATTTTGTTGAGGATTTTTGCATGTATGTTCATCAGTGATATTGGCCTGTAGTTTTCTTTCTTTGTGACAAGGAAGATCCTTTTTGACCCACCTCCTAGAGAAATGGAAATAAAAACAAAAATAAACAAATGGGACCTAATGAAACTTCAAAGCTTTTGCACAGCAAAGGAAACCATAAACAAGATGAAAAGACAACCCTCAGAATGGGAGAAAATATTTGCAAATGAAGCAACTGAAAAAGGATTAATCTCCAAAATTTACAAGCAGCTCATGCAGCTCAATATCAAAAAAACATACAATCAAATCCAAAAATGGGCAGAAGACCTAAATAGATATTTCTCCCAAGAAGATATACAGATTGCCAACAAACACATGAAAGGATGCTAAACATCACTAATGATTATAGAAATGCAAATCAAAACTACAGTGAGGTATCACCTCACACCGGTCAGAATGGCCATCATCAAAAAATCTACAAACAGTAAATGCTGGAGACGGTGTAGAGAAAAGGGAACCCTCTTGCACTGTTGGTGGGAATGTACATTGATACAGCCACTATGGAGAACAGTATGGAGGTTCCTTAGAAAACTAAAAATAAAACTACCATACGACCCAGCAATCCCACTACTGGGCATATACCCTGAGAAAACCATAATTCAAAAAGAGTCATGTACCACAGGATTCATTGCAGCTCTATTTACAATAGCCAGCACATGGAAGCAACCTAAGTGTCCGTCGACAGATGAATGGATAAGGAAGATGTGGCACATACACACAATGGAATATTACTCAGCCATAAAAGGAAACTAAATTGAGTTATTTGTAGTGAGCTGGATTGACCTAGAGCCTGTCATATAGATTGAAGTAAGTCAGAAAGAGAAAAACAAATACTGTATGCTAACACATATATATGGAATCTAAAAAAAAAAAAAAAGGGTACTGATGAACCTAGGGGCAGGACAGGAATAAAGATGCAGATGTAGAGAATGGACTTGAGGACACGGGGAGAGGGAAGGGGAAGCTGGGACGAACTGAGAGAGTAGCATAGACATATATACACAACCAAATGTAAAATAGCTAGCTAGTGGGAAGCAGCCGCATAGCACAGGGAGATCAGCTTGGTGCTTTGTGACCACCTAGAGGGGTGGGATAGGGAGGGTGGGAGGGAGATGCAAGAGGGAAGAGATATGGGAACATATGTATATGTATAGCTGATTCACTTTGTTATAAAGTAGAAACTAACACACCATTGTAAAGCAATTATACTCCAATAAAGATGTTACAAACAAACAAACATTAATTGAGGGTGTAACCAAAGGTATTGGTGCTCCATCTATGTGCCCTTGGCTCAGCCCAGAGGCACCTGCAGCTTCTGAAGACTATGGATGCCTTATGCTACACACACCGGCATCTCTAGGCCTGAAGGCTTTATCTTGTTGCAGGAGGACTCGGCCCATGTGGGGAGCAGGCTGAGGTGATAGGGAATTAGCACCCTCAGGAGCAATCCTCAACCAATGCGGGGTGGCCGTTGGTGGAAAATACCCCAGCTTCCTCATCCTTTGATGGGACAATTTGGAGGTACATTCTACACATTCCCTCCAAGGGCACCCAGCAGGATGGAGCCCTAGTTGCCCATAGCTGTAACCATCTTGTGAATGAACATTTTATTGGCTTTCTTACCTTTTCTGTCTCACTTTCCTACCCCTTCACCATACTTCTTGGGATTACCCTCAAATAAGCTCCTTGTGCTTTCTCCGGGGCTACTTAGGGGAGCACAGACTAAGACAGAGGGTCTTCCTTGTGCAGCATCAGCAAAGCCTTCCCTCAAGCCCAGGCACAGTTTGTGCTCCCTCCTTCCACCTGCTTTGCTCCAACTCCTGGAGGCTTCTTCATACTATCCTGAAGCCTTTCTAATTGCAGGTCTGCCTGGCCCACTTTGAACAGCTCAGAGCTGATGCCCTGGTCTTCCTTGTCTTCCTTGCTCACAGCACACCAGAACTGCTCATTGCATGTCTGCTGAATGGGCTGAATGGTTGGAAGTCCTTCTTACATTTGATCTGATTAATCCTCATCACCTCCCAGGAAACCTTGTATTACCCCTTAACTGAGAACTATATACAGGTCAAATCAAGATACATAAAGTTGTAACAGTGTCAGAATAAATTCTTCAGTGTGAACCAGAAATCAGCTAGAAAAACAAATCCAATAATTTATTACATTTAGATATTTAAATTTTGACAGTTTTCGTTTAAAAAAAACCACTGCTTATGCTGGGTGCTTTGATTTAGGTTGTGACAATAAACTGAGGTAATTGTTTTTTAATTTCTGCTTATTAATAAAATGCAAATGCACTGCTTGAAATGAAAGCAAGCAGGCTAGTCCGGGACCAGAGGTAGCTGAAGAGAAACACGTCTTTCTGCTTTCCGTGAGGTACCCTTATGAAACGATATAAAATGGTAGATATAAAATGGCAGATTTTGAAGCCAGCCTGCCTCTGTTTTCAATCTGCTTTCACCACTTACAGCCATGTGATCTCGAACCATTTACCCAATCCATCTAGTTATTAGTTGCCTCAATTATAAATTAGAGTTGGTAATAGTACCTATCTCACAAGGTTGCTGTTACTGAGATGGGGATGGGATGATAATCTTGCTGTTGTTTTTCGCTCATCCCTGCAGGCTTCTCACTGCCTTCCTCCTGCTCCAGCAGACGGCACCCTACTACATGCCTGTCATTCCTGCACTTCCCTCCCCCTCCTCCTATCCAGCCACTTCCTCAAACTCATGTCCCTTCCCTCACTACCCGGGCCTAGCCCAAGATCTCTCTCCATTGTGGTCCCTCCCACCTCTCTCACCTCCTTCTCCCTACCTCATCTCTCTCCTCTAGTTGAGGATATAGGGACATAGGAGAGGTATATTTGTAGGTCTCAGAATGGAAGTTCAAGAGGGTACAATGGAATGATGGAGAAGCAAGGCAAGGAAGAAGGGCTGGGTCAGTGGAGGGGATGTATAGAACAGGTTAGAGGAGGGTCAGAAAGGCAGGGGGACACCAGTGAATGGGATTCATCCTGAGAGTCTCTTGGAGGAGGAAGCTTTAACCCTGACTCTTTTCTCCCCAGGGCAGTGCTATTCTTGTCCTACCCTAGGACCTTAGGTGAATCCCTCATTCTAAGTGTCTGGAAGAAGTAATTGAACCAAAGTCATCTGTCTTTCTTACAGATAAAGGTGCCAAGTCTGCCACTTTGAAGAGAAGGTCCTCTAGTTTCCAGCCTTCCCCAATCTTGCAGCATCACCTTGGCTGTATCTGGGAAGTGGGAGATAAGAGTACTCTGCTTCTTATCTATAGAACACTGGCTCTCTGGCTGTAGACCTAATTTAGATTATAATCTCCTAGAACCATGTCTAGCAGTGCCACATAGGAAAAAGCATAAACTGTGGTGTCAGATAGACATAGGTTCTATTTTCAGCTCTGCCATTCACCAGTCACATGAGCTTGAGCAAGTCATTAACCTCTCTGAGCCTCAGTGTACTCATGGGGATTGAAGTCCCCACCTCACAGATTATAGGAAGAATTAAGTGAGGTGATGTGTGAAAGCCTCACAGCTGTGAGGGCTGAGACTGGGCCAATTTGTTCACCATTTGTACTTCAATGCCTGGCACAGAGTGTGCCCTCAATAAATACTTGTTATAAGTGAATGAATGAGTAGGTAACTAACAAACCGTAGCCAGGTATCCCTTTGTCTGCACTGATTCTGGCTGATTGCAATGATACTCTGCCGTGACACAGTCCCAAAAACCCTCACTGAATGGAATCCTGAGATGGTGGCACACTAGTCTAATGTGCCTGGGAGATTGCATCATGTCCCACAGGTTAAAGGGGCTTGTGTGAAACAAACGTTTCAATAATATTGATTGTGCCACTGAGGAGTTTAATATAGCGCTTCTCAAACCTTAACGTGCCTCCAAGTCACCTAGGGCTCTTGTTAGAATGCAGGTTCTGCCTGCCATCTTTCTGTGCCGTCATAATGGTGCACATGAATGTCCTGCCTGATATTCTCAAGAGCATCAACAATGCCAAAAAGAAAGGCAAATGCTAGGTTCTTATTAGGCTGTGCTCCAAAGCCATCGTCCAGTTTCTAGCTGTGATGATGAAGCGTGGTTATATAGGCCAATTTGAAATCACTGATGATCACAGGGCTTGGAAAATTGTCGTGAACCTCACAGGCAGGTTACACAAGTGCGGAGATCAGCCCCATGTTTGATATATACCTCAAAGATCTAGAAAAATGGCAGAATAACCTGCTCCCATCCAGACAGTTTGGTTTCATTATACTGATAACCTTAGCCAGCAGCATGAACCACGAAGAAGCGAGACGAAAACACACGGGAGGAAAAATCTTGGGATTCTTTTTCTAGGGATGTAATACATACAATGCAAATAAAATGCCTCAATGGGGAATAAAAAAGCAGGTTCTGAGTCAGTAGTTCCAAGTGAAGGTCGGACAAGCTCCCAGGTGATGCTGAGACTGCTGGCTTGGGGAACCTCATTTTGAGTAGCAGGGGTCTAATACAGGGGTGAACAAACTTTTTCTGTAGGGGGCCAGACAGTAAATATTGTAGCTTTGTGAACTGTATGATTCCTGCTGCAACTGCTTAACTCTGCCAGTACAGAAAAAGAGCAGCCATAGACAACATGCAAATAAATAGGCATGATAGTGTTCCGATAAAACTGTATTTACAAAAACCTGGGGCAGACTGGATTTGGCCTGTGGGCTGTAGTTTACCTACCCTTTATCTAATATAGTTAAAATCAGCATATCATTCTTGTAATGGACATCAGTGAGCTTGTCACCTGAGCGCCCAATAATTCCCTCTTATGTGGTAACTTCCCCTTCCTCCAGATCTACCTCCCCCTCCCCACAATCTATATGATGCCAGGAGCAGAGCACCCACTACCAGGCTCTCATAACGGGACTCTGACTCCGGACTCCAGCAGATTGGTTCAGGGTGGTGGCATAGCTCCAAGGGGCATCATTCACATTCTGTTCCACAGAATGTTGTGCCCCAGGGCTGCCCTTTACATGGAAAACAAGGTGAAGGCCTCCTTAAGCTGTGAACTTGGCTGAACTGGGTACCTGACTAAAGTGGACTACTCATAGCCTTTCCTTAAGATTCTAGAATTAGGTCTAGGAGACTCCTGTTTTAGTCTGTCCATCTGTTCTCTTAAATGGAGGATACATACGTGGAGATGGAGCTTTTTTTTTTTTTTAATTCTTGTTTATTGGAATACACAGAAAGTTAGTAGAGAGAAAGAATGAAGCATATATTCAGAGAGAAACAATGGTGAGAGCTGGTGAGAGGGGATTCCTGGGTTTTCAATAGCTTTGCAATCACCGGCTCCAGGTCAGTCCTGAGGTCCAGCTGCATCCTTGCCCTTGGGTTCTAGGAGAGGACATTATATAAATTCATTTTTCTTTTGCTTAAATCCAGTAGAACTCTGTAGCATGCAAACTACAGTCCTAATAGCATTAGTAAGTAACAAAAAAGTTCTTCAGTAGAATTCAAATTTTGTAGGATTTTTTTTTAAATCAATGTATAGATTGTTGCAAGAACACATTTTTTTTTAACATCTTTATTGGAGTATAATTGCTTTACAATGGTGTGTTAGTTTCTGCTTCATAACAAAGTGAATCAGTTATACATATACATATGTTCCCATATCTCTTCCTTCTTGCATCTCCCTCCCTCCCACCCTCCCTATCCCACCCCTCTAGGTGGTCACAAAGCACTGAGCTGATCTCCCTGTGCTATGCGGCTGCTTCCCACTAGCTATCTATTTTACATTTGGTAATGTATATATGTCCATGCCATTCTCTCACTTTGTAACAGCTTACCCTTCCCCCTCCCCATATCTTCAAGTCCGTTCTCTAGTAGGTCTGTGTCTTTATTCCCGTCTTACCCCTAGGTTCTTTATGACCTTTTTTTTTTTCTTAGATTCTATATATATGTGTTAGCATACAGTATTTGTTTTTCTCTTTCTGACTTACTTCACTCTGTATGACAGACTCTAGGTCCATCCATCTCACTACAAATAACTCAATTTCGTTTCTTTTTATGGCTGAGTAATAATATTCCATTGTATATATGTGCCACATCTTCTTTATCCATTCATCTGTTGATGGACACTTAGGTTGCTTCCATCTCCTGGTTATTGTAAATAGAGCTGCAATGAACATTTTGGTACATGACTCTTTTTGAATTATGGTTTTCTCAGGGTATATGCCCAGTAGTGGGATTGCTGGGTCGTATGGTAGTTCTATTTTTAGTTTTTAAGGAATCTCCATACTGTTCTCCATAGTGGCTGTATCAATTTACATTCCCACCAGCAGTGCAAGAGTGTTCCCTTTTCTCCACACCCTCTCCAGCATTTATTGTCTGTAGATTTTTTGATGATGGCCATTCTGATGGGTGTGAGATGATATCTCATTGTAGTTTTGATTTGCATTTCTCTAATGATTAATGATGTTGAGCAAGAGCACATATTTTTGTTTGAAACTGGATCTTCCTGACAATAGAGTATGTGGTATTTCATAAATATTAAAGTACATCCATATTCTAATGATCCACATAGTAATACGTCATTTTGTCACTTGTATAATAATTCTTGGCCCCTTGCTTTGGTTAGGGTTCAGCGGCAGAGAAAACTATTCACTTGGGCAGAAAGGGATTTAGTGCAAGGTATTAAATGGTTTACAATGTTGCTAGATGGGCTAAGGAAACAGATTCCAGGCTGATCATCATGGGTGAGTTCTCCAATGCACCTGGCAGAACTGGGCTGTGAAGGAGGCTGCTGCTCCTACCAAAACAGGAGACTCACCTGCTGAATCAGGGAGTAACCGCCCATAGGCACTAGCTCTGGAATCCTGCCACCTCTTCCATACCAGGAAGTTACCTGCCAAATTAGGGAGCCATCACCTCTGCTTGCAGGTCCAGATCAAACTGCTTCCCTCTAAACCATCAGAACCAGCAAGACAGATGCCTCAAACTCTCCCTCTTAACTGTTCATTTTCAGGTTCCCGGTGAATGCATGTGAATGAAGGAACCTTTGTCTCATTCAGAACCCTAGCAGCGAAGGACTCTGGGAAATGTAGTTTTAAACTTTTCAGTCTCTTCTTTCCAGGAAGACACACAGTAATGAGACTGGAACAGATGATGAATGAGCCAGTCCACAGAATTAGCCACACTCCTAATCGACCACACAGTTGTAAAACAGAAATTATATTTTTGTGAAGAAAATGTAAATATGAGCAAACAATAACACAGTAGTTCACTGCACTTGTCAGACTGATGCTACATAATTCAGACTTCCTCTCTTTTTGCCAGATAGCATTATTAGTTGTGTATTCTTGCCTACTCAGGCAACTGAAACAGCTTGTAACATCTCAATCATTATGACAAGTGAAGAGATTTATTCACTCATTCACTTATTCAACAGATATGTTTTCAATGCCTGCTGTGTGCCAGCCATTGCTTTTGTGCTGCGGCTATAACAGGGAACAATGAATGTTACATCCTACTAGGTCAAGATTCCCTTTGAAAATTCCCTCTGTCTCTGTGAGACTGAAAGGATCCTGGGGGTTCTGCTGACATAGGCAAAAACAAAGCAGTTGCAATGGTTAATGACCCTTAAGTACTTGGCCTTTTAAACCCAAAAGGTGCAAACATTTGATCAAAGCATACAGTAACATGTAAGTCAACTTTATTGACATAAAAACTGTGTAAAAAAATCTACAGTAGAGATTTTTTTAAATTAATTAATTAGGTTGTGCCAGGTCTTAGTTGCAGCAGGTGGGCTCCTTAGCTGTGGCTCACTGGCTACTTAGTTGCAGTTCGCCGGCTCCTTAGTAGTGGCATGTGAATTCTTAGTTGCGGCATGCACGTGGGATCCAGTTCCCTGACCAGGGATCGAACCTGGGCCCCCTGCATTGGGAGTGCAGAGTCTTTAACCACTGTGCCACCAGGGAAGTCCCTAGAGATTTTTTTTTAAAAAACCTCTCTTGACCAAAATTTCATCATGATTTGAAGATCCTTAAGAATTTTGCCTTGTCTGCTTTACTTTTATGCCAACTAATCTTTGATAGTGTGTAATGGAAGAGCAAATATAATTAATCTTTCCTTATACTGAAATCACTCAGATAAATGCAGTCTTTAAGGTTTAAGTATTTTTGCTGACTTGTTTGCATTTTTTCCTCCCATTCATAAGGATGAAAAGTATATATACAAAGTGAAATGCAGAGAAGATGTAACAGGAAGTTTCAGGCACCAATTAGAATCATTACTGATGTCATTATTGATTGATGCCAAACCAGAAAAAAAAAGAAAACAAACAACAAAGGTGTTCATGAATTTGCTGATTCATTCATCCAGTAAGTATTCATTAAAAACCTATTATATTAGTTATCTATTGTTGTGTTACAAATTTCCCGAGAACTTAGATGCTTAAACCAATAATAATCATATATTATCTCACATAGGGAGCAACTTGTTGCAGTGGTTCTGTCTTAGATTCTCTCATAAGGTTGTAGTCAGATGCCGGTCAGAGCTGCATCTATCTGAAGCCTAGACCAGGGCTGGAGGATCTACTTTCAAGGTGCCTTCCTCCCATGACTGATAACTTGGTGCTGACTATTGGTGGGAGACCTCAGTTCCTCTCCACGTGGGCCTTACCACAGTGTTTCTTGAGTGACCTCACAGCATGCCCTGGCTCTCCCTGACCAAGTGATCCAAGAGCAAGAAAGCACCAGGATGAAGCCGTATTCTTTCTATAACCTCAGAAGTCATACACTGTCACTTCTACCACATTCTATTTGTTAGAAGCAAGTCACTAAGTCTGGTCCACATTCAAGAGGAGGAAAATTAGACTTCTGCCTTGAAAGGGGAGTGTCAAAGCATTTGTGGACATATTTTAAAACCACCACACCTATTATGTGCAAATACTAGAATACCATGTGTATAAAACAGACATGACCCTCGTAGAATTTACAGACAAGAGGAGGAGAGAGGCTTTAATTTAATGAGCACACAAAAAAATTGCAAAATTACAACTGTGATAAGCTCTGTGAAGGAAAAGTACACAATGTGATGAATAAGAGAGAATAATAGGGGAGCCTGGGGTGTCCTGAAGGAGGGATGTTTTAGTCAAGATCTGAAGGATGAATAAGAGAGGGCAGAGAGGGACTTCTCTGGTGGTCCAGTGGTTAAGACTCTGTGGTTCCACTGCAGGGAGTGTGAGTTCGATCCCTGGTCAGGGAACTAGGATCCTGCATGCCATGCCACGAGGCCAAAAAAAAAAAAAGAGAGAGAGAGAGAGAGAGCAGAGAGAAGGGCATGTTCTCCTGTGAGAAGAGAAGAACATCCGAGGATGGAGGACCTAAATGGTGGCTGCAGTGTCTGGAGCAGAGAGAGCAATGAAGTGAGAGGAGGGTGGTGAGAGAGGCAGGGACCTACCATGAGTTGGGCTCTGGGTCTGAGTGGCTGTTCCACGTGAACCTGGGGGCAGATGCCCTGAGTCGTCTAACCTCCCTCTGCGTGCTGCACCCCCATGTGAAGCTGCAGGGGTCACAGTACTGTATTATTGCCAAATCACCACAAGAAGGCTCCCAGCTATGCTCAACCGGTGTGTACTTCTTTCACCAAGGAATTCTCAGGACGAATCCGATCCAAAAGGGTCACCCTACCTTTGGAACTCTCCTTCTCACCTATTCTCTATATCCCCTCAACTGATCCAGCACTCCTTCCTGGTCTTGCTCCCCAATCATTCCTTTGTATCTTCTTGAACTTCCATTCTGAAACCTATAAACTCCCTTAGATACCTACATTCCCAAGTTTTTCTTAGACTGGAACCTCTACCTTCTGCCTAACTAAAGCCTGGTAGCCCCTTGGGAGTACCACATCTCTCCCTCTCTCTCTCTCTCCCCCTCCCCAACCCTTGCCTGCTGCCAAAGCTTCCTCTCTAATTGATCATCTACTGAAAATTGGAAAGTGAAATCAATGTCCTTCTCACCACCATGTACAACTTCCAGACCGTTACTACTTCTCCCTCTTGTAAAAGAAAAATTATGTGCCTTTGAAGTTTCACCTCATCCAGGTTTACCACCATCTTCTCCCCCGCCACAAAACTATCATTTTCCATCCTCTAAAGACTTTGGCATATGATTCAAGACTTCCTCTTATTTACAACTCCTATTACCCTTCTGGGTAGTACCAGTACCCACACAGCTAAACCTTCAAATGCCCTGGGCTCTCAGTTTCCTTGACTTCCTCACTGTCAATGACTATTTTCTCCATTCCATCTCAGCCTCCCACATCCATGGTTACATATGGACCTTGTCATCATCAGAATCCGATCACTGCCTAAATAACTTGTTCAAACATCTCATTTTTGAGAGGGCAAACATCACAAGACCCTCTCATTCCAGCTTATTTATTTAAGAATCCCCATGGAAGCCATTCTTGGCCTTATCAGAACCTCCAACTTTATTAGTTTTGCTCCATTCTGTCCATCAGCACCCTCCTTGTTCTATCTTTGTGATCATTCTCTTGTAAATACCCTTGACCACCCTACCCCTTTTTCCTGGCTGGGAAAAAAAATCTATCCTCATGGGCTCTAGAGCCTAGTTTCTATCTCTCTTGCTTTCTCAGAAAGCTCACTCTTTCTATTATCCCCTCCTCCGACCCCCACACCATCTCACACATCTTTAACTTCTCTCTCTATAGCAGAGACTGCTAGCTGTTCACCAAACCCATTACTTCTTCTTCCTGGGCACACAGCTAGACTAAATTTTCCAACCTCTCTGGCAGTTAGGTATGGAGTATGGTTCCGTGTGACTGATGTTATCTGTGCTGAAGTGATAGCTGCAACTTCCAGGCCAGACCCATAAAAACATCCCTTGGATATCATTCATGCTCCTTTCCCTTTCATGGCTTGATGCAAACAAGCTTGGAACCATAGGAGTCTTGTTCAAGGTGAGTGAGTCACAAGATGTAGGAGTTCATGGTCCTGAATTACAGTCTGGAGCAAATCTGATGCTTTAGATTTTAAGTTTTCAAGACATATACTTCAGAGATAGCCTCATCCACCAGAGGGCACACAGCAGAAGCAAGAAGAGCTACAATCCTGCAGCCTGTGGAACAAAAACCACATTCACAGAAAGATAGACAAGATGAAAAGGCAGAGCGCTATGTACCAGATGAAGGAACAAGATGAAATCTGAGAAAAACAACTAAATGAAGTGGAGATAGGCAACCTTCCAGAAAAAGCATTCAGGATAATGATAGGTCATCCAGGACCTCGGAAAAAGAATGGAGGCAAAAATCGAGAAGATGCAAGAAATGTTTAACAAAGACCTAGAAGAATTAAAGAACAAACAAACAGAGATGAACAATACAATAACTGAAATGAAAATTACATTAGAAGGAATCAATAGCAGAATAACTGAGGCAGAAGAATGGATAAGTGACCTGGAAGACAGAATGGTGGAATTCACTGCTGTGGAACAGAATAAAGAAAAAAGAATGAAAAGAAATGAAGACAGCCCAAGAGACCTCTGGGACAACATTAAACACAACATTCGCATTATAGGGGTCCCAGAAGGAGAAGAGGGAGAGAAAGGACCAGAGAAAATATTTGAAGAGATTATAGTTGAAAACTTCCCTAACATGGGAAAGGAAATAGCCACCCAAATCCAGGAGGTGCAGAGAGTCCAATACAGGATAAACCCAAGGTGAAACACACTGAGACACATAGTAATCAAATTGGCAAAAATTAAACACAAAAAAAAATTATTGAAAGCAGCAAGGGAAAAATGACAAATAACATATCAGGGAACTCCCATAAGGTTAACAGCTGATTTCTCAGCAGAAACTCTACAAGCCAGAAGGGAGTGGCATGATATACTTAAAGGGAGGAAAGGGAAGAACCTACAACCAAGATTACTCTACCTGGCAAGGATCTCATTCAGATTCGACGGCGAAATCAAAAGCTTAACAGGCAAGCAAAAGCTAAGAGAATTCAGTACTACCAAACCAGCTCTACAACAAATGCTAAAGGAATTTCTCTAAGAGGGAAACACAAGAGAAGAAAAGAACATACAAAAACAAACCCAAAACAATTAAGAAAATGGTCATAGGAACATACACATACATAATTACCTTAAACGTGAATGGATTAAATGCTCCAACCAAAAGACACAGGCTTGCTGAATGGATACAAAAACAAGACCCATATATATGCTGTCTACAAAAGACCCACTTCAGGTCTAGGGACACATACAGACTGAAAGTGAGGGGATGGAAAAAGATATTCCACGCAAATGGAAACCAAAAGGAAGCTGGAGTAGCAATACTCATGTCAGATAAAATAGACTTTAAAATAAAGACTGTTACAAGTGACAAGGAAGGACACTACATAATGATCAAGGGATCAATCCAAGAAGAAGATACAACAATTATAAATATATATGCACCCAACATAGGAGCACCTTAATACATAAGGCAACTGCTCACAGCTATAAAAGGGGATATCAACAGTAACACAATAATAGTGGGGGACTTTAACACCTCACTTACACCAATGGACAGATCATCCAAAATGAAAATAAATAAGGAAACAGAAGCTTAAAATGACACAATAGACCAGAAAGATTTAATTGGTATTTATAGGACATTCCATCCAAAAACAGCAGATTACAATTTCTTCTCAAGTGCGCACAGAACATTCTCCAGGATAGATCACATCTTGGGTCACAAATCAAGCCTCAGTAAATTTAAGATAATTGAAATCATATCAAGCATCTTTTCCGACCACAACGCTATGAGATTAGAAATCAGTTACAGGGAAAAAAACGTAAAAAACACAAACACATGGGGGCTAAACAATACGTTACTAAATAACCAAGAGATCACTGAAGAAATCAAAGAGGAAATCAAAAAATACTTAGAGGGGGCTTCCCTGGTGGCGCAGTGGTTGAGAGTCCGCCTGCCGATGCAGGGGACACGGGTTCGTGCCCCGGTCCGGGAAGATCCCACATGCCGCGGAGCGGCTGGGCCCGTGAGTCATGGCCGCTGGGCCTGCACGTCCGGAGCCTGTGCTCCGCAACGGGGAGGGGCCACAACAGTGAGAGGCCCGCATACCACAAAAAAAAAAAAAAAAAAAATACTTAGAGACAAATGACAATGAAAACACGACGGTCCAAAACCTATGGGATGCAGCAAAAGCAGTTCTAAGAGGGAAGTTTATAACTATACAAGCCTACCTCAAGAAAAATCTCCAATAAACAATCTAATGTTACACCTAAAGGAACTAGAGAAAGAAGAACAAACAAAACCCAAAGTTAGCAGAAGGAAAGAAATCATAAAGATCAGAGCAGAAATAAATGAAATAGAAACAAGGAAAACAATAGCAAAGATCAATAAAACTAAAAACTGGTTCTTTGAGACGATAAACAAAACTGATAAACCATTAGGGAGACTCATCAAGAAAAAGAGGGAGAGAACTCAAATCAATAAAATTAGAAATGAAAAAGGAGAAGTAGAAGAGAGACCACAGAAATACGAAGCATCCTAAGAGACTACTACAAGCAACTCTATGCCAATAAAATGGACAACCTGGAAGAAATGGACAAATTCTTAGAAAGGTATAAGCTTCCAAGACTGAACCAGGAAGAAATAGAAAATATGAACAGATCAATCACAAGTAATGAATTTGAAACTTCGATTAAAAATCTTCCAACAAACAAAAGTCCAGGACCAGATGGCTTCACAGGTGAATTCTATCAAACATTTAGAGAAGAGCTAACACCCATCCTTCTCAAACTCTTCCAAAAAATTGCAAACTCATTCTATGAGGCCACCGTCACACTGATATAAAAACCAGACAAAGATACTACAAACAAAGAAAATTACAGACCAATATCACTGATGAATATAGATGCAAAAATCCTCAACAAAATACTAGCAAACAGAATCCAACAACACATTAAAAGGATCATACACCATCATCAAGTGGGATTTATCCCAGAGATGCAAGGATTTTTCAATATATACAAATCAATCGTGTGATACACCATATTAACAAATTAAAGAATAAAAACCATATGATCATCTCAATAGATGCAGAAAAAGCTTTTGACAAAATTCAACACCCATTTATGATAAAAACTCTCCAGAAAGTGGGCATAGAGGGAACCTACCTCAACATAATAAAGGCCATATATGACAAACCCACAACAAACATCATTCTCAATGGTGAAAAACTGAAAGCATTTCCTCTAAGACAAGGAACAAGACAAGGAAGCCCACTCTCACCACTATTCAAGATAGTTTTGGAAGTCCTAGCCACAGCAATCAGAGAAGAAAAAGAAATAAAAGGAATACAAATTGGAAAAGAAGAAGTAAAACTGTCACTGGTTGCAGATGCCATGATACTATACATAGAGAATCCTAAAGATGCCACCAGAAAACTACTAGAGCTAATCAGTGAATTTGGTAAAGTTGCAGGATACAAAATGAATGCACAGAGATCTCTTGCATTCTTATACACTAATGATGAAAAATCTGGAAGAGAAATTAAGGAAACTCTCCCATTTACTATTGCAACAAAAAGAATAAAATACTTAGGAATAAACCTACCTAAGGAGACAAAAGACCTGTATGCAGAAAACTATAAGACACTGATGAAAGAAATTAAGGATGATACCAACAGATGGAGAGATATACCATGTTCTTGGATTGGAAGAATCAATATTGTGAAAATGACTCTACTACCCAAAGCAATCTACAGATTCAATGCAATCCCTATCAAATTACCAATGGCATTTTTTTATGGAACTAGAACAAAAAATCTTAAAATTTGTATGGAGACACAAAAGACCCCAAATAGCTAAAGCAGTCTTGAGGGAAAAAAACGGAGCTGGAGGAATCAGACTCCCTGACCTCATGTTATACTACAAAGCTATAGTAATTAAGACAATATGATACTGGTACAAAAACAGAAACACAGATCAATGGAACAAGATAGAAAGCCCAGAGATAAACCCACACACCTATGGTCAACTAATCTATGACAAAGGAGGCAAGGATACACAATGGAGAAAAGACAGTCTCTTCAATAAGTGGTGCTGGGATAACTGGACAGCTACATGTAAAAGAATGAAATTAGAACACTCCCTAA
Source organism: Phocoena phocoena (assembly GCF_963924675.1). Classification (NCBI taxonomy): domain Eukaryota; kingdom Metazoa; phylum Chordata; class Mammalia; order Artiodactyla; family Phocoenidae; genus Phocoena; species Phocoena phocoena. Next base: position 37,348,794 of record NC_089219.1, read on the forward strand.
CACCATACACAAAAATAAACTCAAAATGGATTAGAGACCTAAATGTAAGACCGGGCACTATAAAACTCTTAGAGGAAAACATAGGACGAACACTCTTTGACATACATCACAGCCAAATATTTTTTTGATCCGCCTCCTAGAGTAATGGAAATAAAAACAAAAATAAACAAATGGGACCTAATGAAACTTAAAAGCTTTTGCACAGCAAAGGAAACCATAAACAAGATAAAAAGACAACCCTCAGAATGGGAGAAAATATTTGCAAATGAATCATCAGGCAAAGAATTTATCTCCAAAATATATAAACAGGTCATGCAGCTCAATACTAAAAAACAAACAACCCAATCCAAAAATGGGCAGAAGACCTAAATAGACATTTCTCCAAAGAAGACATACAGATGGCCAAGAAGCACATGAAAAGCTGCTCAACATCACTAATTGTTAGAGAAATGCAAATCAAAACTACGACAAGGCATCACCTCACACCAGTTAGAATCAGCATCATCAGAACAAACAACAACAAATGCTGGAGAGGGTGTGGAGAAAAGGGAAACCTCTTGCACTGTTGGTGGGAACGTAAATTGATACAGCCACTATGGAGAACAGTACAGAGGTTCCTTAAAGAACTAAAAATGGAATTACCATATGACCCAGCAATCCCACTAGTGGGCATATACCCAGAGAAAACCATAATTCAAAAAGACACATGCACCCCATTGTTCATTGCAGCACTATTTACAATAGCCAGGTCATGGAAGCAACCTAAATGTACATCGACAGATGAATGGATAAAGAAGATGTGGTACATATATACAATGGAATATTACTTGGCCATGAAAAGGAATGAAATTGGGTCATTTGTTGAGACATGGATGGATCTAGAGACTGTCATACAGAGTGAAGTAAGTCAGAAAGAGAAAAACAAATGTCGTATATTAACTCATATATGTGGAAACTAGAAAAATGGTACAGATGAACCAGTTTGCACAGCAGAAATTGAGACACAGACATAGAGAACAAAAGTATGGACACCAAGGGGGGAAAGCGGCGAGGGGATGGGGGGGTGGTGTGATGAATTGGGCGACTGGGATTGACATGTATACACTGGTGTGTATAAAATGGATGACTATTAAGAACCTGCTGTATAAAAAAATAAATAAAATAAAATTCAAAAAACAAAACTCCTTAAAGCTTGTATTATCAATAAAATGTATCACATTCCCTGAACTCTGACAAGGAACGAGGAAGAAGCAAAAAAAAGAAAAAAAAGACATAAATTTCCATCATGTTTGAGCCATTATGCGTAATTGGGAAGGTTTATCTGGCAGCTAACATTATCTTAACTAATACATCCTTTACTGAATTGTTTCCGTCAGAACTCAAAAGGCTAGGATCCTCTCATTAAAATAGGAAATCCCTCCCTTGATCCAATACCCCTTCCACCTACTAGCCTATCTCTCTTCTCCCCTCAACAGCCAAGTTTTGTTAAGAATTATCTTCTCATACTTTCTCAATTTTCTGCATTCTACTCACTTTTAAAAAATAATAAATTTATTTATTTTATTTATTTTTGGCTGCTTTGGGTCTTCATTGTTGCATGCGGGCTTTCTCTAGTTGCAGCGAGTAGGGGCTACCCTTCGTTGTGGTGCACAGGCTTCTCATTGCAGTGGCTTCGCTTGTTGTGGAGCACAGGCTCTAGAAGCACGGGGTTCAGTAGTTGTGGCACATGGGCTCAGTAAGTGTGGCTCGTGGGCTCTAGAGCGCAGGCTCAGTAGTTGTGGTGCATGGGCTTAGTTGCTCTGCAGCATGTGGGATCTTCCCAGACCGGGGCACGAACCCGTGTCACCTGCATCAGCAGGTGGACTCTCAACCACTGCGCCACCAGGGAAGCCCTCTACTCACTTTTTGATAGTCTTCAACCTGGTTCCTACCCACACCACTTTACCAAAATTTCTCTCACCAAGGTCACTAATAACCTCCACATTGCCAAGTCCTATGGACATACTCCAGGGTCCATCTTACTAGATGTCTCAGCAGTATGACTCAGCTGGTCACCCCTTCCTTCCTGAAACACTTTCTCTTACTTTCTGTGGCACCACACTCTTCTGGTTGATCTCTCACCTCTGTACCTACTCCTTCTCTTTCTCCATTGCCAACTCATTTTCCCTGACCCGGACTGTAAATATTTTTATTGCATTTCCCTTCTCACTCAACCTTCTCTCTCTACACAATTTCATCCACACCCATATCTTTAATAACTAGCTATATATCAATAATTCAAATTTATGTTTCCAACCTAGACTTCCCTTCTGAGCTCTGAACACTCTGTCTACTTGACATTTTCTGCTTACTCATTTCATGGCATTGAAGACAGAACAAGAGTCCAGGGTCAGAGAAGTGGGAGTGAATGCTGGTGTGTCCAAATCAAACAGGAGGGACAGGTTGGACTGGGAGTGGAGAGGACGGAGAACATAGAGAATACACTGTTTTATAGTCCCTGGAGCATGCAGCCTGGATGGTTCAGTCTCTTTTAAGGGACTAATGAAGCAGAGACACAGTAACAGGTATTTTGCTTCATCCTTCATCTGTAATGCCCTTCCTCTAGATCAGAGAACTGATTCAGCCTGCAGGTTAGGCTTGCAAATTCCGAAGAAATATTTAAATAAGAGAGAAGGTGCTTTTTAACCAGACATTGGGGAAAATATTTTAAATACATGGAATTCTTTTTTGTTCGGTTAAGAACATAAGCTTGTATATAACTTTATTTGTTCAAGATTATTATATTTTAGGGACTTCCTGGCGGTCCAGTGGTTAAGACTCTGCACTTGCATTGCAGGGGGACATGGGTTCAATCTCTGGCTGGGGAATTAAGATCCCACATGCTGTGCAGGGCAGCCAAAAAAGAAAAAGATTATTTTATTTTACATATTATGTTTTAAAACATTTTAAATTCAGAACATAAATTACAAATTCACTAATTTAAATTTTTTTTTTCCTTTTTTTTTTTTTGCAGTACACGGGCCTCTCACTGTTGTGGCCTCTCCCGTTGCGGAGCACAGGCTCCGGATGCGTGGGCTCAGCATCCATGGCTCACGGGCCCAGCCGCTCCGCGGCCTGTGGGATCCTCCTGGACCGGGGCACGAACCCGTGTCCCCTGCATCGTCAGGCAGACTCTCAACCACTGTGCCACCAGGGAAGCCCTAAATTATTTTTAAATATAAAAAAATGGAGCCCACAAACTGCAGAACTTTAAGAACAGAGTATTGTTTGCCAGTCAGAAAAAGCCATCAAAATTTACAAATATAAGAATACGATGTCACTTGGCAACCACCCTGAGTCCTCCTGCCTGCTGGGATTAGTTACTCTTTAATATCCAAATAAAGATTACTCAAGCCACTGCCCCACAGAATGTAGAAGTCTGTGGCAGTGTTCTGTATATTCCTTGGGAAGAACTCATGTTCTCCTTATCACTGATTGTCCTGTTCTCCAGTTCACAAGGACTTCTTTATTTTGCTCAAGTATCTTTCTTGGACCTGGCCTTGCCATCTTTTCATTTCTTCTCAAAGTTCCAGTCTCTCCAAGTTGTCCAGGCCAATTCCCCTAGGCTGCCCCCAAACTCCAAATTCCCCTCACTTCTTACTTTCTCTGGCAGAACAACTTTTCCATCTTCATCTCATCTCTTCTGCCCTCCTCTCTCCCTAACCATTCCTCTTCCCTCCCCTGAGAATCACACATCGTTTTCCTCAACCAAAAGAACCACCTATCTGTGCCATGAAATGCTATCTATCTCCTGAAAGTGAAAATGAGCCATGATTTTTTTTTCTGAAGAGCAATTTCTTCCCACTCCAGAGAGAAAATCATTCCTTTAACATCAACATCTGCCTCTGTGCCTCAGCATATACTGTTCCCTCTGCCTGGAACAGCCTCCACACTCCTCCCAATCCCCTTCATGGCCCACACATCCTACCCAACTTCAAGTCTCACTCAAGCATCACCATCCCCATCACTTGGTACATGTTTACTGACTGAATAAATACATTCATTATGTCTTCTCAACTGTCAAATACAAACAGCATTCGTTTCTAGAAAAGATCTTTAAGAAAAATAGAGCAAGATTGACTCAGACTTAATCTAATGGATCTCATATTCTGAGTTACTACTGCCATCAGTTTCTGCTTCTGCTGCTGTTATTTCTAGAATTTGCATTGGCTCCTCCAAGTAGAAGGTTAGCCAAGACTGGAACATGCTCTTTCCTCCCTCATGTTCCTTTGCTCCTTTAATTGATGTATTTCCAGAAGGAATGGAAATGGCTTTTGATGGAGTATGCTGCTCATCAGAAACCCAGCTGCCTCCCTGTGGTCTGTACACCGTTTTCAAAATCTTTCTGGCATGTTTTCATTTGGTCAACATTTGGGGTTTGCATTTCTGCCTCTGCAAGTGGAATAGCTGCAACAGTGGCTATTAGCTAATAACACAGTTCTTCCATTTCTTACAAATTCTTCTCCAGATAAGTTTGGAAAAGGGCTGCTTTCACATTGTAAGTAAGAGGCCAATTTAGAAAAAAGGAATGCAAACATTCATTCAGACTCAGTCTTTTTTTTTTTTTAATTGGGGTATAGTTGTTTTACAATGTTGCATCAGATTCACTCTTAAGGTAGAGACAGGTAACTATGCAACATGACAGTAATATTTTGATAATCACTTATTGTGTTTTTGGTTCTATTTACCTATAGCATTCCTATATATATTGCAGGTTAGCAAAGCAAATGTTTCATTGGCCCCAGTCTTCTGCAAAATGTCCTATCATTAACTCATAATATATTGGGTGTTCTGTTGTTTCCCTTTTCAATACTTTTATTAAAATTATTTTGAGGTGTTATAACAAAGCTTATTATTTCTTGTTCCTGAAAATGTTTCATCTATCCGTACAAGACACAGAGACTTATGCCGTTTTTTTTTCTCACACAGGTTTTATCATCTGGTCATAATCTGACTTTAAAAGAGGTTTGTTCAAAAAAAAAAAAAAAAAAAAGAGGTTTGTTCAAACTTGACTATTGAGCAAACAGAAGAGTAAAACAAGGTAGTGATTACTACATGGGCTTTGGAATCAATAAACCCCTCTACATACTGGCTGTGACTCTGGACAAGTCATTTCAATTTTATGAACTCTAGGATGCTACTTTATAAAATGGGAGGTTACATAATAACTAAGGATTTCAACTAAGGATTGTAAGAATGAAATGATTTTAGACTTGTGACACAGCAAGCATAGAGCCTGAAACACAGCAAGCACTTAAACAGGAGTTACTACTCTACTACCTCTACTACTATTATTATTGTGCCTTTAGGATCTGAAAAATTCCCAATTTCCCCTCAAGTTTCCTTGCCTGTTTTGATCAGTGCTGTCCCAGGAAAAAGTGTAAGCAGTAAATAATCTACTTTCATACATGATTTGTTCATAAAATCTTGTATAAAAATTAAATGTGTGAAAATTTAACTTTCTATTTATCAAGGAAGAGAAAGACATCTATTCTTAATGTGCAAATATATGTGTATAAATATGTATAAAATCTCAAATTACATATCTGATGATATATTTCCAGCATTTTTAACCTATTCTTTAATTATTTTTCCATCCAAATCAACACAAAATGAACTGAGTTACATTCTCATCCAAATGAGAATAAAGTCAGCACTTCCAGCTTAACTGAATGGTAACTATTTTATCTCAACTGCAATATGTTTATATTTTATCACCACTATCAGCAATTTCATTTTTCAATTTTCCACCTATTTATATAAAATACCAGTAAAATACATAAAAAATTCAACGTTGGACAAATATTACTGTACCAGCAAAAATGGAAAGACCAAACTGTTGCTTGGCATTGCGTGATGGATCAAAACGTTCATTTATCAGCAAACGTGCAAACATTCAAAATGCTTTATTTAGAGGTATCAAAGTGTAACGTACAAAAGTACAGGTTGTAAGTAAGTCAAGAACTACCCCTACTGCACTTTTGACAATATTTCTAAAGTTAATGCCACTAACAATTTTTTGCAACAATTATTCACCTGAGGATGTTAATGGGCAATTCTTTTTAATGATGCTGATGTAAGGGAGCAGAGGAGACTTCTGGGCAGAGAATGCTAGGAAGAGCAAGAACACCATGTCCATAGCCATGAAAGATTTTTAATGTGTGTAGCCAGCACTAGTACATGAGATGGTGGCCATCTGAATGTAAACTGGAACTATACATTTCATGTGTCAGTGTTTGTAAATGTCTTGTCTGGACTGGAGCTTTTTGTCTCTTTCTCAGAAAAACTTTCAGTTTGGAAATGTTTTTATACCAGAGTGCCTCGTGGCCAAAAAACCAAAAAGCATGGAACAGAAGCAGTGTTGTGGTAAATTCAGTAAAGACTTCTTAAAAAATACATTAAAAAAAAAAAAGAAAAAGTAAACAAGTACTTCAACAGAAAATTGTCCATGAAGGTTCACAGCAGCACTATTCACAATAGCCAAAAAGGTGAATGAATGGATTTTTAGAATTGTGGTATATCCATACCGTGGAATATAATTTATCCATAAAAACAAATGAAGCACTGATACATGCTACAACTTGGATGAACCTCAAAAGCATGCAAAATGAAATAAGCCAGACAGAAACTAGCACACACTGCATGGTTCATTTTATATGAAATATCCAGAATGGGAAATCTATAAAGACATTAAAGCAAATTAGTAGTTGCCAGGGTCTGGAAGAGAGGAGGAATGGGGAGGGATTGCTCAATGGGTGTCTCCTGGAGTGATAAAAAAGTTTGAAACTAGAGAGAGGTGGTTGTCTACAACATTGTGAATGCACTAAATGACACCAAAAGGGACACTTCAAAATGGTTAATTGTACGTTATATGAATTTCATCCCCATTTTTTAAAAATGAAAGAAAAGTAACAAAACAGTACCCATAAACAAAAAAGTAATGAAATTATTCCTTCTCTTATACAAATGGATAGAGAGCATTCTGTTTTTCAATTATATGCATATTTTTATTCTTTTATTTCAGAGACATACAGTACTTAAAAGAAACAGCAATGATCCAATACTACTAAATAGTTACATATAACTCTTCCTTTTGCTGAGTTGTTGGGGGGGTTGGGATTGTAGTGAAGTCTGAGGAGGAGAGTAAGATCTGTATAAAGCCTTTTTGTACTGGTAAGTCTCTGTCTCCTCAAAGAGATGTCACATTTCTTTATTTTCTATAAAGCAACTTCCTAATGGGCATGTAGGAAACTTAACCTGTGTAACCTTTGTGGGGTTACATGAAGATTCCAGGGTCAAAGTGTCCAGAAGTCCCCTCTGGTCATCAGTGATCAGTCCCTTGCCCATATGGCTTGTCTCTGTGAAGACACAGCTCACAAACCCTCTCAGATCTGCCACTCGGCTGCTTCCTGCCCTGCTTGGGGTATAGGACTATGCCTAGGCCCATAGTCTTGGGATGACCACACAGCCATGCCCTCAGAGTCCTGCCACCTCTGGAGGGGAGGGTAGAGGCCCTTTTACTTGGGGAAAACACAGGCCTCTCCTTCCTTCATACCAAGAGAATCTATTTTTAGTTTGGGGGACATGTCTCTTTCCTCCAGCCTTATTCTCTCAATGGAAAGAGAAACCAGGAAGGTTTGTCCCAAACCTCTCCCAAAGCATCAAAGCACAAAGCCTGCTGTCTTTTGAATGAGAAAAGAAAAAAAGAAAATTATTTTGCACAGTTTCTTCAATATCCTTTACAAATTACTGAGCCTTTCCCTCTAGAGAGCGTCATACATGTCACCTCTGATGTGCTCTAGGGTACACATGATAACTGCATGCCTATTACAATGGTTTATGCTCAGTCAGGATGCTGGGAAAGTGTCTATTCACCATGGTCCCAGTGCTCCCACTCCCCACTCACAAACAGAAACCCAGCAGAGATAGTCTTCTAAGGTATATGGGTCTTGGGAAAACATCTAGATTCAAATCCCAACCCTGCCACCGACTGACTGCATGATCTTGGACAAAGTAGTTGATGCTTATAAGCCTTTCATTTTTTCACCTGAAGAGCAGATACATCAGGATTTAGTCAATTTCACTCATAATCCATTTTTGTCTCCCTCTAGCATGCCTTCTGTACCACAGAGATAACTATATTTCCCAAATGTCCTTGCAGGTAGGGTTCTGGATGAGAATTGGGTTCCATTAATTAACGCACTTACATAAAATGGAAGTCAACTTAGGCTTTTGGCTGTTTTCAAGGTTATGGTAACATGGAGTTTTACCACAGCACTATTCCAGTTCCAGTCTGCATAGTGGGGGTCAAAAAATAGTAGCAGCAAAGGTGATAACTGGACTACATGTTCCAATGTCCAGTCATCAGCTTGATGAGTTAAACAGCCATTGTGGCAACAGCTACAGCAGCTTCCTGGTCCTCAGAATACATCTACAATTATGTGTTCTCAAACTCAGTGATTCCAGTGACAGACTTCTGATTCCCCACCTACCTTACTGTGACAGAGTAACTTCCGTGGCAAGTCACTTCTTCAGTATTCTGAGGATCATTCCTTGAGGCTTATCCTAGATTTTTCTCATCCTACAGGTGCTCTTTTGTAAGCATCTAATTCCCCACATTAAATTCCTTTTTGTTCCATTTGAATGGTTTCTGTTTCCTATACTGAACCTCATTGGCTTTTTTGAGGATTTAAAGAGATAAAGCATTTAAAGCAATCAGCCCAGTGCCTGGCATATGGAGAGTGGTCAAAAAATGATAGCAATTATTATTACAACACTGCTGTCTTCCACAGCAGCTGCACCATTTTATATTCCCACCACCAATGTATGAAGGTTCCAATTTTTTCCATACCCTCATCAACACTCGCTATTTTCCATTTTAAAAACTATTACAGCCATCCTAGGAGATGTAAAGTGGTATCCCACTGTGATTTTGATTTGCATTTCCCTAATGACTAATGATACTGAGCTGCTTTGGAGAAATGTCTATTCAAATCCTTTGCCCGTTACTAATATAATATTGTAAGTCAACTATACTTATACTTCAATAAAAAAATAATAATGTAATGGGAATTCCCCGGCGGTCCAGTGGTTAGGGCTTGGGCTTTCACTGCCACGGGTCCAGGTTCAATCCTTGGTCAGGGGAACTATGATCCCACAAGCCACGCAGTGCAGCCAAATAAAAATAAATAAATAATAAAAATTAATAATGTAAAACTGACCCAATCCCCAATAAATTTGAATAGGCTAGGAAATAAAGTGCATCACACTAAAAAATAAATTAAAAAAAATTTTAAGCCCTATGAATATATTTAGATTTCTTCCACACAGAAAAAAATCCTTTGCCCATTTAAAAAATTGGGTTATTTGTCTTTTTGTTCTTGAGTTATGAGTTCTTTATTTATTCTGGACATTAGATTCATCAGATATATTATTTGCAAATATTTTCTCCATTTTGTGGCTGTCTTTTCACTTTTTTGGGAATGTAATTTGAATCACAAAAATTTTTAATTTTGATGAAGTCCAATTTATCTGGGGTATTTTTCCTTTTGTTGCTTGAGCTTTTGGTGTCATATCCAATAAACCATTGCCTCATCCAACATCAAGAATATTTATACTATGTTTTCTTCTAAGAGTTTTACATTTAGGTCTTTGATCCATTTTGAGGTGTTTGTTTTTTTTGTTTTTTTTTTTCTGTATGAGGGTCTCTCACTGTTGCGGCCTCTCCCATTGCGGAGCACAGGCTCCAGACGCGCAGGCTCAGCGGCCATGGCTCACGGGCCGAGCCACTCCGCGGCATGTGGGATCTTCCCGGACCGGGGCACGAACCCGTGTCCCCTGCAACAGCAGGTGGACTCTCAACCACTGCGCCACCAGGGAAGCCCGAGTTAATTTTTTATATGGTGAGAGTTAGGGGTCCAGTTTATTCTTTTGCTGTTGACGTTCAATTGCCCCAGCATCATTTACTGAAAAAACTTTTTTCCCCACTGAATACTCTTGGCATCCTTGTCAAAACTCAATTGACCACAGTTGTATGGGTTTTTGTGGGGCTCTCAATTCTATTCCATTGATCTATTCCAGTAGTCTTTCTTTTCATGACAGTAGATCATTGTCATTGAGCTCTGGGGTCAGAATGCTAAATTTGAATCCTGGCTCTACTACTTACTTGCTGTACAACTTTAGGCAATTACTTAACCTCTCAGAGCCTCAATTTTCACATCCGTAAATGGTGTTAAAAATAATATCTATTACAAAGGGAGGTTGTTAACAATAACTATGATAATGTTCATAAAGCACTTAGTTCTGGAACATAATAAATACTCAAAAGTATTATTATTATTTTACCATACTGTTTGTGTTAGGCAGGAATAGAAACACGTTTCCCTGGAAACACGTGAAGGGAACTGTGTAATAGGTATGGTATTTCAGTTTACTTAGATTGAGTACCTGATACATGCAATAAAATACAGAAGATTCCAAAATAGTAAGGAATAGCCTGGGGCTCTTTCTGCCTTTGCTGAAATTGTCGATGGCTTACTTGGTCCTTAAAATGTGTTTAAAAAAGGGACCTCAGAGGCTGCTGCATCTAGATGAAGTGATATATGAAGATAAGTGGTTCCTACAGACTCTGTATCTGGGTCAGACCTACAAGGCTGACACTCAAAATGGCTTTGGGCTGTTCACCTATTGGTCAGTCCAGTCATGTGGTACAGCTATGACTCTAGCCACAAGGTGGACACCTTAGGCTGGATTCCCCCAGAAGGTACAGCCTGAGATTACTGTTCAGGGGCAAGTAGTTCACTATAGGAAGCAATCCCAGGGACCAAAGGGGGTGACTAGGGATAGGGAAACACAGAAGGGAAAGCTAATTCAAGGGTCCATACTTGAGTTGATCACAGCTGTGGAAACTGGGGCTTGATCGTGCTGGAACCTTCTGAAGAACTGTGAAAACCACCTCAAAATTATCTGCCTATAGGCCAGAGGAGGGGAGAATTTATCCTTCAACTCCCATCCTGTTGGGTCAAGGGTTTTCTCATGAATTGTTAGTACCCTCACACTTCCAGAAGCACCAGTGTGAGTGCCAGGTGGTTCCCACAGAAGCCTGAGAAGGAAAGAGAGATGCCTGGAGGAGCTTAGGTGAGGTGCCGTTACATGACACATGTGTGAAGCTGCTTCCCCAGCAATGATGGTGTCAAAACAGGACCAAGAGGGGCTTCCCTGGTGGCGCAGTTGTTGAGAGTCCGCCTGCTGATGCAGGGGACACGAGTTCGTGCCCCAGTCCGGGAAGATCCCACATGCCGCGGAGCGGCTGGGCCCGTAAGCCGTGGCCACTGAGCCTGCGCGTCCGGAGCCTGTGCTCCGCAACGGGAGAGGCCACAACAGTGAGAGGCCCGCGTACTGCAAAAAAAAAAAAAAAAAAACAGGACCAAGAGGATATGAGGTGAGCACAAGAGATAGCCAACACTAGCTGGCCTTCAGCATGGGATTAATTGTTGTCTTTTCATGGTGGTTGACTTCGTCTGCTGGCAGGGACAAGAAACAGCTAGATTAGAGTCCTAAGGAAACATATCTCTGTTCTTTATCTTGTGCTGAGCTCTCTCTCCAAACTGAAGACCAAGTACAGTCAGCCCCCCAAAAGCCACGGGTTCCACATCCGTGGAATTGGAGGGCTGACTGTACTCTGCCATTTTATATAAGGGACTTAAGCATCCATGGATTTTGGTACACACAGGGGAGGGGGGTGTCCTGGAACCAATCCCCCACAGATAATGAGGGACATCCATACATGACTTCCCCTGATTACAAAGGCTGGCTTTATTTTTTTATTTTTATTTTTTTGGCCACACCATGCAGCATGCAGAATCCTAGTTCTCCAACCAGGAATCAAATCCACACCGCCCTGCAGTGGAAGCGTGGAGTCTCAACCACTGAACTGTCAGAGAAGTCCCTGGCATTTTAAAATAGCAAAGGAAAAATAACTGTAGACTCCTAGAAGAGTCGAGTCATGAATGTAGAGGTGTCGCAGTGAGGGGTGTGGTGCAGAGATTGAGAGGGAGAAATCGTATTCATTGGGGAAAATGATGAGGGCTTCAAGCAGAAGGTGGCATTTGGGGACAGGCCTTGGAAGGACAAATGGACTTGGGTAGGCATGTTCTTGGGATCAAGGACTCAGCAACATCCCAAAAGGTCCTCTGCCTGGAGTGAAAAATGGGGACCAGGAGGACAAAAGAGCAGATCTTAGAGAAAATAGAGACTACTCAAAAGGAATAAAAAGAAACGAAGATCTAAAAGTGAATCTTGTTGTTGTCCCTTTTAGTTATCTAGGAGGGTGTGTTAGTTTCCTATTGCTGCTGGAACAAATTACCACAAAATTAGTAGCTTAAAGCAACAAAAATTTGTTATCTTACAGTTCCGGAGATCAGAAGTTTGACAAGGGTCTCACGGGGTTAAAATCAACTGACTGATTGGCAGGACTGTGGAAATGGGGAGAATCCATTTCCTTGCCTTTTCCATCTGCCAGAGGCAGCCCCATTCCTTGACATGTGGCTCCCTCCTATCTTCAAAGCCAGCGATGGTTGAATCATTTCTCACATAGAATCACTTGAGCTTCTGCTTCTATTGTCACACCTCCCTCTCTGACTCTCATTCCTCTTTGGCCTCCATCTTCCACTTTTAAAGACCCTTGTGATTACACTGGACCCACCAGGATAATCAATCAGCTAATTAACAACCTTGATTCCCCTTTGTTATATAACAGAACACAGTCACAGGTTCCAGGGATTAGGATGTGAATATCTTTGAGGGTCCATTACTCTTCCAACGGAGGGGATAAAGGAATAAATATGAACTCTTTCCAAGCCCGTCCATGCTCTCTGAATGTCCCAGCCTCCACTGTTGAGGAAGGTCTTGCTGTCCATGGGTATTTCCTTGTCCAGGGCCATCTGGTTGCACATCCTGCCTGCTGCAGCCTCACAGATGGGTTGGGGGCAGTGACACTGTGCAATGATGCTGTGTGCAACTTCGGGACTCCTCATTGCCCTTCTGTAGCTTTCCCACATTGGGCCTTCTCCAGCTCCTGTCCTTAGGCATCCTCCAAAGAAGGGAAGGGGGTTCCTTTCCTTAAACTGCCTTCTGTGTAAGGGAAACTAAACACGAAGTCATACTGGTACTCTATGTCCACAGAGGACTCTAGTCAAATCTGTGTCTCATAGAAGGAAGCACGAAATCAAATATATGTGGTAATACTAAAAACCACTGAACTGTACAATTTAAAATTAATTTTTGGGGGGGCCACACCACATGGCTTAGTTCGCCGACCAGGGATCAAACCCGGGCCTCCAGCAGTGAAAGCGCTGAGTCCTAACCACTGGACCGCCAGGGAATTCCTGAAAATTTTATAGTGTGTGAACTGCAAATCAGTTTTAAAAAATAGTGTTACTGGGAGTTCCCTGGCGGTCCAGTGGTTAGGACTTGGCAGTTTCACTGCCAGAGGCCCAGGTTCAATCCTTGGTCAGGGAACTAAGATCCTGCAGGCCACGTGGCACGGCCAAAAAAAAGAAAAAATAGTGTTACCAAAAAGTCTGTGGCAGGATTACTCATCCCTTCATTAATTCATTGATTTGCTAATATACTCACTGATTCTGCATATGTTTGTTGAGTGTTTACTAAACGTGAGTGCCAACTCCATCAGTGCATGCTCTCTCTGGTAACCATCTTTTAGATGCGAACTCAGCTCACCAACTGCCTTCCCTGAGAATAGCCTTTTCCCAATCCACCTACACAGCTGGAGCCCTGGGGCCCTGGAAGCCATGTTTATCTGACTTGACTCTAACCCCTTAACCCCAGCTGACTGGACTCAAGCTGGGCCAGTCAGATTTCTCTCCCATGAAACTGGGACTTAGTTTTGGCCCTCTTCTCTCCACACGTACCATACCATCCCTCAAAGCTACCACCCTTCCCCGTGGCTTCATCTATTATAATGACTCCCACATCTATAAGCAGACCAGCCTCTGGAGCTCCACAGGTGTCCATCCAACCGGCCCCTGGGCAGCTCCACTTGGATGTCCCACAGGCACATCAAACTCTATCTGATCCTTCATTTCACTCACATCAGGGGCTGCTTTCTATTCTCTTTTAGAGACACGAGCTAACATCCCAATCAAAGCCTCTAGGTCCTGAGGCAGGGACTGTGTCCTGGATTTCTTTGTGTCTTCCACAGCATCTGGCACAAAAACTCACACTTGGTAAACACTGACTAGTTAGTGGGTTGAGTTTGGGCTACCTTACTCAAATCAGTTATAGGTTCATTTTAGCAAAGGCTGCAAGCAGATATTGTCAGAGTAGAATTGCTTTGGTGATTGGCAGTGTAATGTTTTAGATTTTTTTAGCTAAGTCAATATACTAAAAATAACTCCCAGAGTTCCCAATTGCTTTTGGACACGATGTGATTTATCAAAATTCCCAGCCCAAGGAGGAGAGAGGAAGAACAAAGTCCTTGCCTCCAGTGTTTGGGAAAGTCATAGGCACCAAATGGCTTAAAGCCACATTTATCTGTGGAGTTCTGGGGCTGAGTGCATTGCCATTGTCTGCTTTTACCACGACAGAGAAAAAAGAGTTAGCATTACTGAGCCCTTGCTGCGTGCTGGTTACTTAACCTATGTCTACATCGCTGTTATGGGCTAAGTTGTGTGCCCCCAAAATTCCTATGCTGAAGTCCTTATGCCCAGTACCTTGAAATGAGACTGTATTTGGAGATAGGGTCTTTAAAGAGGTAGTTAAGCTAAAATGAGGTCATATGGGTGAGCCCTAATCCAATATAACTGGCGTCCTTATAAGAAGAGATTAGGACAGAGACACACACTGAGGAAAGGGCATGTGAAGACATAGGAGGAACATGGCCATCAATAAGCCAAGGAGAGAGCCCTTAAAAGCAATCAATCCTACAGAAAATTTGATCTCAGACTTCTAGCCTCCAGAATTATGAGACAATAAATTTGTTGTTTAAGCCACCCAGTTTAGGGCTTCCCTGGTGGCGCAGTAGTTGAGAGTCCGCCTGCTGATGCAGGGGACACGGGTTCGTGCCCCGGTCCAGGAGGATCCTGCGTGCCACAGAGTGGCTGGGCCCATGAGACATGGCCGCTGAGCCTGCACGTCCGGAGCCTCTGCTCCGCAACGGGAGAGGCCACAACAGTGAGAGGCCCATGTACCGCAAAAAAATAAAAAGCCACCCAGTTTGTGCTACTTTGTTATGTCAGCCCAAGCAAGTTAATACAGTCCCATTTAATCCTCCTATCAATCTAAAAAATAAATTATTAGCTCCATTTTATAGATAAGGAAACTGAGGCAAGGAGAAGTGAAATGACTTCCCCATCTTCCAGCCCACAAGTGACAGGGTGGGATGGGAGCCTAGGTTTACCCAACATAGAGACCCCATGGTAACCAATGTCCTTCATTCTCAGGGCTCTGGGCCACTCAGAGATCTGACAAAACTGTGGTGTGCTCCCACTGACCTTTCCTCTCTCCTTGACCTTTGAGGGTTCCCTTGATGTCTCCCTCTCTCTGAGCACCCCACCCTAACCTCAGGCATTGTCAATGACTTCCTGGCACAACTAGCTCCTTGGTCTCATTCAAAACACTCAGAAATCTTTGAGTACCCTTGTGTAGATGCTCTTTCTTGAAGCCCTAACATTTTAGGGTCTGTCTCACCCCAATATCATGAACTAGAGTTAGTGGAGGTGGGGGCGGGGTCTCTCCACTACTGTCCTCATCTAGAAAGCTAGCCAGAGGGCAGGACAATTGTCCAAGCAGAGCACTGTACCAGTCCGACCTCAGGGTGGTTCCCATGCAGCATTTTACTTAATCCTCACAACAAACCTGAGTTAGGCATTACTATCATCTTCATTTTACAGATGAGAAAACAGAGGCACCAAGCAATTAAGAAACTTGCCCAATACCACATAGTGACACTTGACCTTCCTAAGAGTCAGGGAAGGCCTCCTTGAGAAAGCACATTTGAGCTGAGAGAGGACTAGAAAATGGAAGAACAGCATGTGCAAAGATCCAATGGCAGGATGGAGCCTTTGCATGTGAGGCGCTAAGGGAAGATCATGTGCCTGAAGCCCAGAGTAAGAGGAGAGAAGGGTAAGTTGAGGCAGGGGCTATGCTAGGCAGGGCCTCGGAGGCCTCGCTGAAGGTTTGGGTCTATGTCATAAGAGCAACAGGAAGCCATCAGGTTTTAACCAGGGAGATGACGGAATCAGGTTTGCCGTTCGAAAAAACTCTTTCTGAGGACAGTGTAGATAAAAGATTACAGGGAGAGTGTAGGGAGAGCATTAGGGTCCATGGCAGTAATCCAGGTAACATGGATTAGGACAATAGCAGTGGAGGTAGGAGTGTAGATGGAGGGACTTCCCTGGTGGTCCAGTGGTTAGGACTCTGTGCTTCCACTGCAGGGGGCACGGGTTCAATCCCCTGTTGGGGATCTAAGATCCTGCATGCCACATGGCATGGTCAAATAAATAAAAGAAAAAAAAAAAGGAATGGAGAGGGAAATAAATAAATGCTTTTAAGAGCCCTTTAAGAGGGAAAGTGACAGCATTTGGTGATAGATTGGACACAGGGTGAGGCAGAAGTTGAGGTCCCACGTTTCTGGCTGGTACAACTAGCTGGTCAGTACATAGTTCATTCAGACAGGGAACACTGGACAAAGAAAAGGTGTGGGAGAAACTGTGTGTTCAGCCTTAGGTATGCTGAATTTGGGGTAATACACTCAAGTGGAACTATCCAATAAGCAGTGGGGTACGCAGGTTTGAAGGTCAAAAGGGAGGTATGGCCTGGACATGACTATTTGGGAGTCGTATCCAGGACCAGTCTATCTACTAGGCATGGGTAGGCCTATTAGTGCCCCAATACTCTTAGGGCTCCTCAAAAAAAAAAAAAAATGCTTTAATCTCCTTTAAATCAGAAAAAAAGTTTATTTTATTTTACTTTTTTAAAGATACTTCTATTTCTTTTTTTTTTTTTTTTGGCTGCCTTGGGTCTTCGTTGCTGCGTGCAGGCTTTCTATAGTTGCGGCAAGCGGGGGCTACTCTTCGTTGTGGTGTGCAGTCTTCTCACTGCGGTGGCTGCCCTTGTTGCAGAGCACGGGCTCTAGGTGCATGGGCTTCAGTAGTTGTGGCACGTGGGCTCAGTAGTTGTGGCTCGCGGGCTCTAGAGCACTGGCTCAGTAGTAGTGGCGCATGGGCTTAGTTGCTTCGCGGCATGTGGGATCTTCCTAGACCAGGGCTTGAACCCGTGTCCCCTGCATTGGCAAGCAGATTGCCAACCACTGCACCACCAGGGAAGTCCCAGAAAAAAGTTTTAATAAAGATGTTTTAATAGATAATATTAATATATTCATCTTTACACCAATGCAGTCATAAAACATAATTTAAAAAGAAATTGTTTGGGCTTCCCTGGTGGCGCAGTGGTTGAGAGTCCGCCTGCCGATGCAGGGGACATGGGTTCGTGCCCCAGTCCGGGAAGATCCCACATGCCGCGGAGCGGCTGGGCCCGTGAGCCATGGCCGCTGAGCCTGCGCGTCCAGAGCCTGTGCTCCGCAACGGGAGAGGCCACAACAGTGAGAGGCCTGCATACCGCAAAAAAAAAAAAAAAAAATGAAATTGTTCTGTAGGAAGGGGCCCACAAAAGTCGTATTGCTGCCCTGGTTATATTAGTAAGGATGCTTTCTACCACAAAATATCAGAAAGTCCACTCTCAATAGCTTCAGCAGTGACAATATTTAATTTCCCTTGTTCAGCATTAGGGTGGCCTCCAGGGATGGCAGGGCACCCATGCCCTCAAGGACAAAGACTTCTTCCAGCTCTCCACTCTGCCATCCCTGCTGTTGGCTCCATTCTCAGCTTGGGAGCACACCAGCTTCAGTAGGTCCAGGACATATCTAGACTTGACAACATTCCCAGGAAGAGAGCCACTGGGAATGTCGCTTCCAGTGATTCTCTCCTAGGAGTGAGAAAACCTTTCCCAGAAGCCCCCCAGCAAGTGTCCTCTTAGTCTCACTGGGTATAACCCCATTCCTAAACCAGTTACTGGCAAGAAGGAAGGAATTTATACGATGGGCTCAGACTGGGGTGCTCATCTGGGGTGCGTCAGAGGTTAGGGAGTCTTCTAGACTCTCTTCTCTAGAAGTCTTCCTCCAGGAGGTGGGACCTGAAGCCAAAAGCAAGGATGAGCTCACCCAGGGAAGAGTGTTCAGAAAGAGAAGCACAGAGGACGTGGGAGCTTCAGCATTTCCATCTACTGAGGGCTAAAGGAGCAAAGGTTGAATCAGTTCCTGCTACAGAGGGGCTTCCTGTCTGATGGAAGAGACGCATCATTAAACACAGTTGCAAATGGACTGGAATGTGAGAGCAGACTGGGTTGGAGGCCCAGCTGTGTGTTAATACGTATGTGACTGGGTAGGTTTCTTAAGCTTTCTGCCTCAGTTTCCTTTTTGTATAGTACCGTACACATAGTAGATATCAAATAAATGCAGCCATCATTGTTTTATTATCATCCACATTATTATATATAGGCGGCAGGAAGCCACTGGAAGGGAATTAACAGGCAGATTTGTGTCTAGGTTAGATGGCTTAGGCAGGTTGTGCTCTGTCCCTGCTCTGGGTTTCCTCTTCACTAGGTCACTGTGAGCAACTCACTGAGTTTCCCTCTGGCTGCCCCCAAGGCTGAATGCCACCAGAACCCTCCAGGCCCCAGCAGCATCTCCATAAAATCTGTGTGTTGGTTTTAGCTGCACTCCTGTGCTTTGGAATTAGGATAAATTACTATCCCTCCTTTCACTCCTGTCTGATTACATTGTTGCCACTCAAAGAAATTAATCAGGTTTATTAAGCATGACCTCTCTTTTGTAAGCCCTGCTCCCAGTCAACCGATATGTAGTACCTGTCTGCTGCTCTCCTAGTTCAGTTCCAGTTGGAGAGGCCTCAACCTTTCTCAGTGCTCCGGTGGGGGCACCGACAGGCGGCCGAGTGGCCACATCTTTTGTTATTTGCAGAGACTGATGTTCTGGGCTGGATTGGACAAAGACAGGATGCTCTGCTGTAGTGAGCACAAGGCCCTTTGTTGCCATGGCTGTGGAAGAAATAGGAACAAAAGGGATAAACGTTGCATCCAAATATGCTAATAATTAACACTTAACACCATGGATATAAAAAGCATTTAATACTAAATTACTATGATCATAATAGCTATTCTTTATTCAGTCCTACTCCATATGGCATCATGGCTTAGTAGTTAAGTACATGTGAACTGGAGCCTGACTGCCTGGGTCCAAATCCTGGCTCTGCTATTTACCAGTGTGGGCAAGTTACTCACGCTCTTTGAGTCTCAGTTTTGTATCTATAAAGCACGGACAATGGAAGTACACAACTCATAGGGTTATGTGAGTTCATATTATGCTTATAAAGCACTTAAACATGACCTACCACATAATAAGCACTCAATAAATATTATATTTTTATATACATTGGTCAGCAAATTTAGACCTCAAAACAAACATATGATGTAGACATTATCATTATTATTATTATCCCTATTTATCAATTGAGGAAGTCAAGACTCAGAGAGGTTGAATAACTTTCCCAAGGTTACCCAGCAAGAAAGTAACAGAATCCAATTCTGACTGACCCTAAAGTCTTGTGCTTTCCACTGCACCAGGTCACTGTCTTCCATGAGCTCTTGGCAAGAGGTCCCACATCAATGTGATGGTACAGTATTGGTAACTTTCACAAATTCCTCTTCCCTTTCATCACAGTTGGAACTAGGTATTTTCAGAATGAAGGAAAGAGGAATCCTGTGGACAAGGCAGCTTAAGCAAAGTTTCTCTTCTCTCTGCCCCTGCTTTATGCCCAGATCCTCAGCCTTCCCTAGAATGTACAAGGTCCAGTTCTCTAGTGGAAGCTGGAAAGCCAGCTAGGGAAGAGCAGAGACATGGCCCAACTCTGGGTAAGACTTGCTCAAGTACCACCCATCTGATGGCTTGGCTGGCAGAGTGGAGCCACAGGGAAGAACCTGGCCATGGGGTGCCAGGCCATACCAGTGCCAGGGGCTGGCAGGTTTGAGGCCAAGATGATCCAGGACAGATCTTGCACCCTAAAAATCTTTGGACATCACCAATAAAATAAAGTAAAACAGCACAGCCCAAAGCACCTTCCTGCCGGAGAACTTAAAATTCTTGAAGGATGCCTGCATTTTGTCTTTTAATGTAAAGGAATCCCAGAGTCTGGCTTATCACACCTCCTGTGGAGCGGATATCTGGTTGCCAGACCAATAAGTGTTCATCAGGGCTCTAACCACTGCACAGCCTAGTCAGGCCTCTGCCCATTCTTCCACACAACCAAAGTCAGGCCTCTGCTCATGCTTCTACACAACCAACTCTTGTTTTGTATTCAAAAGCAGTTCAATTCCTAAACAACCATCTGGGCAAAAATAAAACTCAGCCTTACAAATATTTCCAGGAAAGAGGGGCAGTTGGCTATCTCATTAATTGCAACACTCACTGAGCCTAAACTCTGGGCAAGGCACTGTACTTACCATGACCCTTGTCACATCCCCACCCATCCCCCCACCCCTCACTTATCTCTTGAGTTTATGGCTAGCTCCTGATGGCCCCTCCCTTGTGCCTCTCTCATGTCCAGATGTCCATTTGCAATCAGATAAGGCCTGGTTGGGTTCATCCTGGACTCTGGGAAACATAGCCTTGGCTTCTTGATGAATATACAGCCTGGTGTCAGGATGACAGCCTGTGAAGGGGCCTCCCTGGAGTCCCCAGGCTATGCCCACACCTAGTTCAAGACAGCAGAGACTTCTCTGATGTGGACAGGCAAGCTGTCAATGCTATGTGGATCCCCTACCCCCCACTCAGGCCCTGATCACAGACCCTCTTCCTCAACCCTTTCCACCCACACCTGCCTCTTGCCTCCTACTCACACTCCTGGGGCTCTCAAATGGTGACTAGAGAAGGAAGGAAATGGCCAGGCTAAAGATTCAGTGAAAATAGCTGAAGCTTTGTACTCGGACAGATAAGGGTTTGAATTTCACCATGTTACTTAACAGCTGCGTGACTTGGTCTGGTTACTTGAGTCTGGTCTCGAGTCTCAGTTTTCTAATCTCTGAAAGGAAAATAATCTTCTGTACTCTTAGGGTTTCTGTGAGGATTAGAAAAGATATGTATAAGTATGTTATGCCCAGCAGCACTGAATAAATGGTAGACATTGTCAGACATAAGTTGGTCTCTTTATATTCCTTTAAAGTATATATACTTTCTCTCCCTAAATTCTTACAACCACCAGGCTACAGGGTCAGCCCACCAGTGGTGTTGCTGCAAGGAGCTTGGCTGGGTTGGAGCCAGCTCTGCTGCTAGGCCTAGACCTTAGTCTAGTGCATTGGTGGGGGTTTCAACCCCTCTGTCCATGGTTCAGTGACCAATCCTGATTTGCCTGGGATTGTCCCAGATTTACGACTAAAATTTCCACATCCTGGGAGCACAGGCAGTTCAGTCTTGGGAAAACTGGTATGATCGGTCACCCTATCAAGCCAGCTGACCCACAGCAGATGGAGAACGTGTCAGACCCAGGAAGTAGCTGGGCTTCCCATAACCTTTCCCAGTTTGCTGGATGGATGGGGCCAGGCTGGGCATCAAATCTGCCCTTCCTTCTGGGTTCCCAGCCAAGACCTGGTTAAGTTGAGGCCAAGGGTGACACCCAGAGGTCATGTGAAAAACTGCAGTCTGGTAATCACCCACCTGGCCCTTGAGGCCTTCGCTTGTTCATTAGTAAATATTTATTGAGCTCTCAACACGTACCAACACTTGTGTTAGGCACTGGGCATAAGTCTCAGGGTCTTGGAAGGCATCCTCAAACAAGTTAAATTTACGCTGAGACCTACTTATTGAGAAGGTGTTTGCCAGGTCAAGGCAGGAGGGAAAGAGAGAGTATTCCAGGCAGGAAGGAACAGCAAAGACAAAAACTCTGAGTGGGAAGGAGCATAAAACATTCAAGAAACTAATTACAGTATGAAGGAGGAGGTTAGTAGTGACAACAGTTGGTGACTAACAATTGTTAGTGGTGACAATTAGGTTGCCAAGGCCTCATCAGCCAAGGGAGGTTTATTTGTCTTTACCCTAAGTGCAATCAGAACTTAGTGAAGGGTTTTAAGCAGGACTGTAACATAATCAGATCTGCATTTTTCAAAGCTCACTCTGGCTACAGGGTGGAGACTGGTTTGGAGAGTAGTAAGTCTAAAGCCAGGGAGGCAATTAGAAGGTCATTGCAGTGTCCAGGTGGTACACAGTGAGGACCTGGACTTGGGTAGTGTGGGGAGATGATGAGAGATGTGATAGTTTGAGAGGCATTATGGAGATAGAATGGGCAGGGACATGGTGATTGACTGGAGGTGAAGGTTGAGGGACAGTGAGGTTCAAAAATGACTTGCAGGTTTCTGGCTAGGACCACTGGACAGCAGTGGAACAGCTGCTGAGAAGGGAGCACCAGAGGAGGAAGATGTTGGGCATGTTGAATCTGAGGTGCCTGTGGGTCATGCGTGCACATCAAGATGGCAAATAAGCAGGTGGATAAAGATTAGGAAGAAGGAAATAATGTCGGGGTCATCTGCATGCAGATTGTAACTGAAGCCCTAAGCAGCACCAACATTCACAAGTCGGCAGAGGAAGACCAGGCAAGTACGGTATTATAAAAGCCAGGGCAAGGGCTTCCCTGGTGGTGCAGTGGTTGAGAGTCCGCCTGCCGATGCAGGGGACGCGGGTTCGTGCCCCGGTCCTGGAAGATCCCACATGCCATGGAGCAGCTGGGTCCGTGAGCCATGTGCCGCTGAGCCTGCGTGTCCCGCAAAAAAAAAAAAAAAAGCCAGGGCAAGAGTGTTTCAGAAAGGAGAGAGCAGTCAACCTCTCCTTAGATCCTTTTAAAGTGAAGTGGTGGAGAGAAGCCAAGTTAGAGTGAGTTGTGCTGTAAGTAGGAGGTGAAGAGGTGGAGAAAGCAACTGTATACAACTCTTTCAATAAATGTGGCTAAACTATCAAAGTTATCAGTGCGAGTGTAATTAGGTACAACTTTTTTGAATGGCAATTAGGCAGAATTTATGAAAATTAAAAATACACACAGCCTTTACCCCAACAATTCTACTTCCAAGAAGTTAGCCTACAAATGTACTTCACCCATGCACAAAGACTTACAGAGAGGATATTTACTGTGGCATTTTATAAATAGCTAAAGTGAAATACAATTTGCATACTCAACAGGGGACTGGTTAAATTAGCTATAAAACAGCCACACAACAGGATATTATATATCTGTTAAAAAGAACATGCTGGGGGTGGTGTTGGTGGGATGAATTGGGAGATTGGGATTGACATATATACATTAATGCATAAAATAGATAACTAATAAGAACCTGATGTATAAAAAAATAAATTAAATTTAAAAAAATAACATGCTAGATTTATATGTATTGAAATGGATGCATCAAGACTGGATGCATCAGGACTTCCCTGGTGGCGCGGTGGTTGGGAGCCCACCTGCCAAAGCAGGGGACACAGGTTCAAGCCCTGGTCCAGGAAGATCCCACATGCCGTGGAGCAACTAAGCCCGTGTGCCACAACTACTGAGCCTGCGCTCTAGAGCCCGTGAGCCACAACTACTAAGCCCATGTGCCACAACTACTGAAGCCCACGCGCCTAGAGCCCATGCTCTGCAACAAGACAGGAAACCGCATTGAGAGGCCCATGCACCACAATGAAGAGTGGTCCCTGCTCGCCACAGCTAGAGGGGGCCCGCGTGCAGCAACGAAGACCCAATGCAGCCAAAAAAATAAATTAATTAATTAATTAATTAATTTAAAAAAAAAGACTGGATGCATCAAGGAAAAAGGACAGCCATATATGCTTGTATAAATGCATAGAAAATGCTTAAAAAGGATACACAAGAAACTCTTCACAGTGGTTATTTCTGCAGGGTAGTCAGCGAAGGAGAATTTTACTTTTGATTTTATGTTTTTTCATGTTTGGATTTTTTAAAATATTTATTTATTTATTTGGCTGTGCTGGGTCTTAGTTGCAGCACACAAGATCTTCATTGCGGCATGTGGGGTTTTTAGCTGAGGCATGTGGGATCTCGTTCCCTGACCAGGGATCAAACCCAGGCCCCCTGCATTGGGAACGTGGAGTCTTAGCCACTGGACCACCAGAGAAGTCCCTGTATGTTTGGATATTTATTGCAAGCATGTACAGTGAAATTTTACATAATTTATGTCTTTAAAAACTAATTTTCAATGGGCAGAAGACCTAAATAGACATTTCTCCAAAGAAGACATACAGATGGTCAACAGGCACATGAAAAGACACTCAACATCACTAATTATTAGATAAATGCAAATCAAAATGACAATGAGGTACCACCTCACAATGGTCAAAAATCAAATCATCAAAAAGGCTACAAACAATAAATGCTGGAGAGGGTGTGGGGAAAAGGGAACCCTCCTACACTGTTGGTGGGAATGTAAATTGGTGCAGCCTCTATGGAAAACAGTATGGAGGTTCCTTAAAAAACTAAAAATAGAGCTACCGTATGATCCAGCAGTCCCACTCCTGGGCATATATCCAGAAAAGATGAAAACTCTAATTCAAAAAGATACATGCAGGGAACTCCCTGGCAGTCCAGTGGTTAAGAAAGCACTTTCACTGCCGTGGGCCTGGCTTCACTCCCTGGCTGGGGAACTAAGATCCCACAAGCAGAGAGGCGCCAGCGTTGGGCGGGGAGCTAAGAGAATAAATGCACTATAATGGTTAAGAGACTAAAAACTAAAAACTAAGCCAGATTTGAAATTCCATCCTCTCCATTTACCAGCTGTCTGCCTTGTACAAATTATTTAACTCTTCTTTGCCTCAGTCTCCCCAACTACAAAGTGGACATGATTATAGTATTTTTGTTTAATGAGTTAATGTGTGTTAAGCATAGAAGCCTTTGTTCTTATTACAAATAGCCATTATCCATAATTAAATTAAAAGTAGGGGCAATGCCAAGTGTGTATGTGTGTTCTTAGCAGATAGCAAAGTTCCCCATACGTAGTATGAATAAAACAAATATTTATTAAATAAATGAAACACTAGAAAGAAAAAAGTACTCGGAAAATCATTTTTTGTTCTCAGACACTTTTTTTTACTTTGTATATGTTAGTTCCATGAAATAAAATGTTAAATTAAAAAAAAACGTGGTATATGGGACTTCCCTGGTGGCACAGTGGATAAGACTCCGTGCTCCCACTGCAGGAGCCCGGGTTTGATCCCTGGTCAGGGAACTAGATCTCACATGCATGCCGCAACTAAGGAGCCCTGGAGCCGCAATGAAGGAGCCCGCCTGCCGCAACTAAGACCCGGTGTAACCAAATAAATAAATATCTTTTTTTTTAAATGTGGTATACATATATATATGTGTGTATATATATATATATATATATATATATATATATATATATATATATATATATACAATGGAATATTAGCCACAAAAATAATGAAATATTGCCATTTGCAGCAACATGGGTGGACCTAGAGAATATCACACTAAGTGAAGTTAGAGAAGGACAAATATATATGACTTATATGTGGAATCTAAAATATAACACAAATGAATATATATATACAAAACAGAAACAGACTCTCAGACATAGAAGACAAACTTATAGTTATCAAAGGGGAAAGGGACGGGGGTCGGGAGGAGAATAAATCAGGAGTGTGGGATTAAAGATACAAACTACTATACATAAAATAAATAAGCAACAAGAATTTACTGTAGAGCACAGGGAACTATATTCAATATCTTGTAGTAACCTATGAAGGAAAATAATCTGAAAAAATATATATATATATATAACTGAATCACTTTGCTGTACACATGAAACTAGCACAATATTGTAAATCAACTATACTTTAATTTTTAAAAATCCTTATTTTTATAAGTTTGGCTGTGAAGGGTAGGAGAGTTATACAAAAATAGTTGTAGAAGTAAGCAGGATAGAGGGAGGGCTTTTTGGTTTGTTTTTTTTTAAGATGAAAGAGACCTGATGATCTCTCTTAAAAGGGACAGAATGAAGATATATAGGAGAGAGAGGAAAATCAGTAAAGCAAGCTCACTGATGATGTGAGTGTTGGTGAGACCCAGAGCCCTGGTTAGTCTAACCCAGGTGGCACTCTTACTTCACAGTGACAGGGGAGGAGAGGGTGGTATCAGCAGGTCTTCAGAGCGCCTGTAGAGGCCCTGCCCTATGGAAATGAAAATACATCTCTTCCCCAGGAAGCTCCCAATCTAGGGGTTTAATGAGCTGACCCTTGAACAACGTGGTGGGGGGTGGTAGGGTTAGGGGGCCAACCCCTGTGCAGTTGGAAATCCCTGTAAAATCTGCATATAACTTTAGAGTCAGCTCTCCACACCTGCAGTTCCGCATCCTCGGATTCAACGCACCACGAATGATGTACTACTGTAGTATGTATTTACTGAAAAAAAACCCTGCATATGAGTGGACCCGCATGTAAGTTCAAACCCGTGTTATTCAAGGGTCAACTGGGACTTCCCTGGCAGTCCAGTGGTTAAGACTCCACACTCCCACTGCAGGGGATGCGGGTTCAATCCGTGGTCAGGGGAACTAATAAACTGCATGCTGCACAGTGCGGCCAAAAACTTTTTTTAAGAAAAGGGCCAACTGTACTAACAATTGCCAATCAACTACACTTGCTCTCACCTCCACACCTTTGTATAAGCCGTGTCCTCCACCTGGAATACTTCACTCCCAACCTCTGACACATAAAGGTACCCCTCACCTTGTCAATTCCTACTCAAACTTCTGGTCTCAGCTTCTCCTGGGAAGCCTTCCCTAGTCCTCCAGACAATGTTAGAAGCAACAGCCTCTTCACTGGCCTCCCCATTCTGCCCTTGCTACCCTCCATCCTATTATCAACTCAGCAGCCAGCGAGGTTCAATAGAAATGTGGAGTCTGATCCGGTCACCCTTCAGCTTAAAGGTGACCTCCAGTGGCTTCCTATCTTGTTGAGAGGCCAAAGTTTGCCTTATGGCTACTATTCCCCCTCCTCCCTATCCTATTCCAGCTGCACTGGACTTTTGCTCCATTACACCAGCCCCATTCCTGCCTCAGGGCCTTTACATTTGTTCCTCTTGCCCCTTCACTTCCTTCAGGAATTAACTCAAAAGTCACCTTCTCGCAATTCTGACATATACTACAACATGGATGAAACATGGATGAAACTTACAGGCATTATGCTAAGTGAAATACGCCAGTCACACACACACACACACACACACACACACACACACACACTGCACGATTTCACTTACATGAGGTACCTAGAGTAGTCAAAATCATAACAGAGACAGAAAATAGAACAGTGGTTGCCAGGGGCGGGGGCAGGGGAGAGTGGCGAGCTATCTAAAGGGTACAGTGTCAGCTGTGGAGGAAGGGTTCAGCATATGGATGAAGTGATGGTTGCGCGTCATGAATGTACTTAATACCACTGAACCGTACCTTAAAAATGTAACGTGGTGAATATTATGTGTGTTTTACCATACACACACACACAAACACACAAAGTCACCTTCTCTGAGGTCTTCCAGGTCATTCCTTATAAAAAGTCAAGGGCTCAAGGAGAAGAACAGAATCACGGGGAGGCAGGGCAAGGGCAAGGCCAGAAAGGAGGGAGCATCTGAGGTCGCCTCCTGGATGGGGAGGGAGCTCCGGATGGGCGCGGCCAGAAAGGCGGGAGTTTCCGGGAGCGGATTTCAGGGGAAGGAAGGAAGGAGGGAACTTGAGAGGGGCGGGGTGAGGTAAGGGAGGGGCGGGGCGGGGTGAGGTAAGGGAGGGGCGGGGCGGGGTGAGGTAAGGGAGGGGAGGGGAGGGGAGGAGGAGGGGGGGAGGGGAGGAGGAGGGGGGGAGGGGAGGGAGGAGGGGGGGAGGGGAGGGAGGAGGGGAGGGGAGGGAGGAGGGGAGGGGAGGGAGGAGGGGAGGGGAGGGAGGAGGGGAGGGGAGGGAGGAGGGGAGGGGAGGGAGGAGGGGAGGGGAGAGGTGGGCCCTGAAAGGTGCGAGCTTTGGGGCCTCCTTTGCGGCTGGGAGAGGGAGGGTGGAGGAGAAGGGAGAAGGGAGAAGGGGAGAGGAAGGAGCGGGGAGCGGGCGGGGGTGAGGATTTCTGTAGGGGCCGAGTGTGCCTCGGGTCTGCGAGCTCCGGGAGTTCAACTCCTCCGCCCTCCACAGCCCCCACCTCCACCTCTGCTGACCTTGTCGTTGTAGAAGGCGGATGTATAGGAGAGGCGTCACCACCTAAACTCTCCGACCCGCGCGCGCGCCCTCCAGTGGTATTGGCCGGTTCCCTCAGGTCTCGACCTGCGCGCCCACCCTCGTTATCAATAGCTCCAGGAGTGCAACCGCGGCCAGGCTCGGAGGACCTATCTTGGGAAAGTTCCGCAGGGTCTTGATCGCAGGAGGACACCAGTCTGATCCCAGGAGGTCACGGCCAAGACGCCAGCAGGGCTGCAGGAAGTAGAGTCTAGTTCTCTAACCCCAACTGGTCTCCAGAGCCGTCTGTGCACTGGGCCAAAGTCAAGCACAGTGCCCTTGCTGGGCAGTGTACCCCAGACAAGGTCACCCTTTTCTTTTTCTTTTTTTTTTTTTTTTGCGGTACGCGGGCCCCTCACTGCTGTGGCCTCTCCCGTTGCGGAGCACAGGCTCCGGACGCGCAGGCTCAGTGGCCATGGCTCACAGGCCCAGCCGCTCCGCGGCATGTGGGATCTTCCCGGACCGGGGCACGAACCTGTGTCCCCTGCATCGGCAGGCGGACTCTCAACCACTGCGCCACCAGGGAAGCCCCATCCTTTTCTTTAAGACAACCCCCACTTAGCTTCCAGAAATCTACCCTCCCCCAGGTCAGAAGTGATTGGTCAGGGGTCCTGTTTCTGTTCCCTCTGTCCATACCTGGAGCCCTTGAGTGGAAATTCCTTCTCCCGGACCAAAGGCCTGGAAGCTGCTCCCTTGGGGCCCCAATCATGATAGCTCGGGCAGAGCATTGTCTTTTCTGTACCAGCCCTCTCAGATCCCTATTCCCAGGGCCCCCTCCCCCAGAATCCACCACCAAAGCCAGAGCCCTCCCAGTGCCTTCCCAGTGCTCAAGACTACGGAGGAGTAGCCCTTTGTATGCCCTGACCCCACAGTCAGGCCCAGGTTCACAGGCTAAAACCTGGATCTTTTGCCAGGCTGCACCATATACTATTTCATTTAATCAAAACAATCCCACGAAGTAGGTACTATTATTATTCCCATTTTTATAGATGACGAAACTAAGATTCAGAAGTTAAGCAATTTGCCCAAAGTTATACATGTGCTAATAAGTGTTGGAGGTAGATTTTTAAACCCAGGTCTGTCTGGCTTTTGGAGTCCATGTTCTCCAATTCACTGGAGTGCAGAGTAGCACCAAGTACCTTTCACCACTGCTTCAGGTACTGCCTTCCTGGCTGTAGGCCTGAACACCCAGCCAGGTGTTTTTCTAAGCCCTGTCCCCTCATCACATCCTTCTCCCTCCTGCCAATGAAACTCAACAGTAAGTCATCACACCAGGCTGCCTGACAAATGAATCTCTTTTGCATTGCCTCAGACCACAGGCATCCATCCCAACTGTCTCCCCAACCTTATGCTCCATTGCTCCTCTGAGGGTTTGGCTCACATTCCTCACTGAGCTTTTGCTTATGCCATTTGCTCTTCGTGGAATGTCCTTCCAAACCCTTCAAGAGCTACCAGGTGAAGTTCCAGAAGACTCCTAATTTCCTCAATCCAGTGATCTCACACAGTTCTCAGTGGCAAGGCCAGAAATGCCCCCAGAAAGCTCCTCTGGCCTAATACCCAGTCAGGAAGCTGGAAAGAGCAAAGAGGGCTTATTCTAGTCCTAATAGAGTCAGGAGGGTGAGAAAGGGTGCCTGTGCAGCTGTTCCTTTCAGATCCTGAGCCACTGTTTTTTTCTCCAAATCTTGTTTGGGACAAGGGCGTAAAAAATGTTAAGGGAGAAGTGGGGTTGAAAAGGTGCAGCTGAAAGTTTTCCCAAAAGAGAGATGCATTTAGGAGCTATATAAATGGTCTATCTTCCTATAACATAAATTTCTCTGGACCATTTTGGGGAAAAAGTGAAAATCTGTAACTTAAAGCATTTTATTCTATTTTAAGTTTTAAAGGAACATTAGGCAATTAAAAGCAAAATTCTCCAAAAATTTTAAGCTAAAACATGAAATTGCTAAGAAATTCCGTGCTTGTAGAGGGAAAATTCGGACTCTTCCCCCGACTAGGGCTGATTCCCTTTTCTCTGAGGTTGGGGCATGAGTGGGAACCCAGTACTTGGAACCTAGTGAAGGCAGGTATTGTGATCTCCAGGGTCCGGGGATGGGAGGCTCAGTGCCCAAAGGTGTGTGGCCCAGCCAGAGGCCGTGGGAAGGTCAGTGTCCAAGAGTGAGGCCCAGCCAGAGGTCATGGGAAGGGTCAGTCCTATGTCCCCGGTGTACTCTCGGCCACACAGGCTGAGCGAGAGGGTGGAGAGTGGCAGTCACTGGCTCCGCCCCCCTCTCTCGCCCCGCCCCTGTACTGGCTCCGCGTGGTTCTCTAGAGCCGCAGCTCAGACTCGGTGGTCTCCAGGCAACTCCAGTTTGGCGTGCTTCGGCAGAGGGAACCGCAAGCCCCCAAGTGGTCCGTTTGTGGCTTCTCCCCGAAGAAGATCGAGGAACGCGGTCTGCAGGCAAAATTGGACTCCACCGGCTTCTGACGACAAGCCAGGGACTGAGAGTCTCCGAGTCCCGGACAAGTGATTGTCCCCAGGGGAAGGACAGGCCGGGGACGCCATCCAGACCGCCATGGCCGCGCCCGCCCGCCGTCTGTGCCATATCGCTTTCCACGTGCCGGCGGGGCTGCCCCTCGCCCGGGATCTGCAGCGCCTCTTCGGCTTCCAGCCCCTGGCGGTGCGGGAAGCAGACGGCTGGCGGCAGCTGGCTCTGCGGAGCGGCGACGCGGTCTTTTTGGTGAACGAGGGCGCGGGGCCCGCAGAGCCGCTGTACGGCCTGGACCCGCATCATGCGGTGCCCAGTGCCACGAACCTGTGCTTCGACGTGGCGGACGCGGGCGCCGCCGCCCGGGCGCTGGCGGCGCTCGGCTGCAGCGTGCCGGTGCCCCCTGTCAGCATGCGGGATGAGCAGGGCGCCGCCACCTACGCCGTGATCAGCTCGCCAGCCGGCAACCTCAGCCTGACGCTGCTGGACCGCACTGGCTTCCGCGGGCCCTTTCTGCCCGGCTTTAGGCCTGTGCCCTCCGCACCTGGCCCAGGCTGGGTCAGCCACGTGGACCACCTGACCTTGGCCTGCACCCCCAGCAGCTCCCCAAAACTGATGCGCTGGTTCCACGACTGTCTAGGCTTTCACCACCTGCCGCTGAGCCCAGGTGAGGATCCGGAGCTGGGCCTGGAGGTGGCAGCAGAGTCCGGGCCCGGGGGGCTGAGGCTCACCGCCCTGCGGGCCCCTACGGGTAGTGCTGTCCCTACCCTCGTGCTGGCCGAGTCCCTGCTGGGGGTCACCAGCCGACAGGACCAGGTGGAGCAGTTCCTGGCCCGGAACGGGGGACCTGGACTGCAGCACGTGGGGTTATACACACCAAATATCATGAAAGCCACTGAGGGTGTGGTAGGGGCCGGGGGTCAGCTCCTGACTCCTCCTGAGGCCTACTACCAGCAGCCAGGCAAGGAGAAGCAGATCCTGGCTGCAGGGCTAGAGCCTAGCCTGCTGGCCCGACAGGGGGTCTTGCTAGATGGTGACAGAGGCAAGTTTCTGCTTCAGGTCTTCACCAAGTCCCTCTTTGCAGAGGACACTTTCTTCCTGGAGCTGATTCAGAGGCAGGGGGCCACTGGATTTGGCCAGGGCAACATTCGGGCCCTGTGGCAGTCCATGCAGGAGCAAGCTGCCAGGGTCCAGGAAGCCTGAGAAGGGCTGAAGCTGGGTGTAGCCGCCTGTCCTGGAGCACTGGGGAGTCCAGCACAGGGCCTGCTGGAACTGAGACACCCACAGAGGCCTGGAGTGAAAGGCTTTGTCTTTAGGAGCCAGGTGTGGCCTCCATCTCATCTTGCCAGAAGTTGAATCTCACAGGGGTCCAAAGAGATGGGACTTTTTTTTAAACTGTGAAACGTTTCTCATATTGTCTATATCTAACATATATGCAAAATGTAAAGAATAAAGGAATTACACAATTAGGAAATAGAACATAACCAATATTTTTGAACCCTCCTTGTGTCCTTCTCTGACCCCATTTCTCTCCACCACACTCCCAATATTATGATTAAAAACCCTCTGCTTTTCTGTATTGTTTCACTGCATATGTAATGTATCCCAAAATAAATGGTTTATTATTTGAGGTAGGAGTCTAAGACAAAACAAATCCTCCTCTGTGATTCCCCTCTCCCTAGGGACCAGCCACTGCAGGTGGGAGGGGCTGAGTCAGAGCTGAGCTCAACCACCTGCTCTAGGGTGATAACACAACTCCAATCAGAGCTGACCAGAGACATGGACTGAGAGTGCTGGATGTCAGCCACTGGCAGGGGCTCCCTGCAGCTGCCTTCTTCTCTTCTGGGGCTGGAGGAGGACAGATCACTCAGGACAGAACACTCCCTTCCTCCATCTGCCCAGGGCTGGCTAGGAGCTCAGCAGTGGAAGTCAGGACCAAGCAGGACTTTACCACTTCCTGGGTCCCTCAGAGGTGAGGAGTGAGGGGGCTAAGGAGAAGGTGGAAAGTCTCCAGATGACTACAAAAATCAGCACTTTATTAAACAGGATTCTCAGGGGGTGGGGGCTTCCAGAGGCATCACTGTGTTGCACTGTTGAGGCTGGGTGCATCAGCAGGGGATGTGGGGCCGAAAGAAACTATCCAGGACTTGCTGGCCTGCGCTGGGCTTTTTCCATCCGGACAGGGTGGACACCTGGGATCTTTTGGAACCCTGTGCAGAAGCCGAAGGAAGGAGGTACTGAGGCGGCAACAGAGAATCTTCTCCTTCCACCCCTCCCCCCACACCACTGATCTAGCTCAGATTCTAGCCTTACATTGTAAAGCTTCCATCCTGTTACCAGTATCTAACTCTTCGATCAACTCTCTAAAAGGCAGCCTGAGGACTTCCCTGGTGACGCAGTGATTAAGAATCTGCCTGCCAATGCCGGGGACATGGGTTCGAGCCCTGGTCCGGGAAGATCCCACATGCCGCAGAGCAACTAAGCCTGTGCGCCACAACTACTGAGCCTGCGCTCTAGAGCCCGCGAGCCACAACTACTGAAGCCCACGCACCTAAAGCCCTAGAGCCCGTGCTCTGAAACGAGAGAAGCCACAGTGATGAGAAGCCCGCGCGCGCGCACCGCAACAGAGAGTAGCCCCCACTCGCTGCAACTAGAGAAAACCCGAACACAGCAACGAAGACACAATGCAGCCAGAAATTAATTAATTAATTTAAAAAGGCAGCCTGAGGCAGTCTTCCTAAGATGCAAAGATGACTCCTCTCTCCACCTAAAATGCTTCAGTGGCCTGGCGTTCACGTTCCTGACTGGCCTGGGCAGGCCCTGCTCACCGCTCCAACTAAACCAAATGCTCACAGCTCCTTGAGCGCTGCAGACTGTACTGTACCCCACCTTTGCTCACACTACTCTTGGGCCTGGAAAGAACGTCTTTACAGCTGATTCCCCTTCCAAACCTGGAGAAAACAATTCATTTCCAGGACCCAGGTTACCAGCCACTCCTTCCAAGCAGCCATTCCTGATTCTTGCCTCCTAGATAAAAATGATAGCTCCCCACTTCATATCCCACAAAATCTTGTACAAACATTTCACACACCTGTGACACTACTGTCTCCATCATTTGCTCTTGTCCCCTCTCTACGCTGGACCCAGATTGTAAAGTCTGGTCAAGAACTATTTCTCTCGCCCCAGTGAAGTCTGTCATGGAGACTGTTCACCCAAACGTGCATCATTTACCTCACTGAAAACCTGTGGATTTGGTCCTGGAGAGAGATGGCTGGGTGAGGGCCAAGACACTCACCTTGCAGGTCCCTGGCTGTTGGCCCTCGTATACACGGAACACCTAGACAAGAAGAGAGGAGGAAAGTGCAGGGCTGGCATCTGACCCCAAAGAGCCCTTAACTTCATACCCCAGCACCTTTGTTTAAGATATGCTTTTTTGTTTGCTTACATAGTAACAGGTTCACTTAGAACATGTAGGAAACACAAAAAGTACAACGAAGACAACAAAGGTAGTGCCTTTTTCATGGCGGTGGAGACAGCAGCGGTGTGAAACTCCTCTCGGGTCAGCCAGCGAGCTCCAGGTGGTACAATGGCCACTGGGGTCTGTTCTTCCAGGGCCAGACCGTATACTTGATATGTCAGCTTGATGTGAGAGAAGGTGTGGACCACCTGGGGGGAGCGTCAAGAGGCTGAAACAGACCTGTGGATGTGGCCACAGAAGCCATCATTCCTGGCCCCTCCTCTGCTCACTCACCTGTCCCAGGTGCCGAAGGCGGGTGGCCGGGACGGGCCCAACCCAACTCTGCAGTTCCCGCAGCAGGGCCTTGCGCTGGTGCTGCCCTGAGGGCTCTGCAGTCACAGACGGGAACTCCCACAGTCCTGCCAGCAGACCTGAGAGGGAGGGCAGCCAGGTATCCGTTAGGCCTTAGCTACTGATGCCTCTATTTCTTCCTTGTTGCTCATGCCACCTCCCTGCACTCCGAGGATCAAGGTACCTGAGTTGGGCCTCTGCACCAGCAGAATTCGGGCACCCCCAAGGGCCCTGGGCTGCTCCAGAACACAGGTGGCAGAGCACTCCTCCCTGGGGGGCCTGCGACTGACCTTTCTGGGAAAGTTGGCCACTCCCAGGGTCTGGTCCCAGGGCTCTGTGGGAGGCGCACACAGCTGGCACTGTCCAGTGTTGGGAGCTGGGAACAGAGATCCAAGAGCCCCACTCAGGCCAGGTGCGCTTAGGTGCCAAGCCCAGAGAGCAGGCCTTGGCCCAGCTCTGTAGAATCTTAGACTGTAGAATGAAATGGAATGAGGCGGCCACAGGCAGCTCCTCGACAGTACAGGGAAGGGCTAGGGCTGGCACTCACCACACTCCTCCACGTCACGACTGCCTGGCGGGCTCCGTGAGGCTGAGAGCTGCTCCCGCTCCACCTGAGAGTCAGAGACAGGGCAGGATGTCACGGGGCAGGGGTCACTCCCTAGGACCCCTGACTGCCCCTTCCCCAGATGGCTCACCCTCTGGCGTGCCCGGCACAGGCTCTGCACAGGGCACTGGCTGCAGAGCGGGCGCTGCGGGGTGCACACTGTGGCCCCCAGCTCCATGGCTGCTTGATTAAAGTCCCCTGGCCGGGCTGGCTCCACCAGCTGCTGGGCTAGGCTCCTACAAGAAGGGAACGTTGCTGTGAGCCAAAGATCCTTTGGAGACAACTCTCCCAATCTCCCCCATTACTCCAATATCCTACCAGAGCTGCTGGGAAACAAGGGTGCTGCTGGGATCAGCACCAATGGCTCGGACACGGCATAGCACCCGTACTACGTTCCCATCCACCACACCGGTTGCCTGGCACAGAGGAGTCCAGGAGTCAGCCTGGTCTGGGAGGAGGGAAGGCGGGCACACACAATATGGGGGTGGGCTATGGGCTCACCTGGCCAAAGGCAATGGAAGCAATGGCTCTGGCTGTGTACCGCCCCACACCAGGCAGGAGCCACTGCAGGGTCTCTGCTGTACGTGGCATGTGGCCCCCTAGCTCCTCTACCACCTGATTGGGATGCGAAGGCTTAAGGTTATAAGATACCTGAGGCCCTGGGGCTCCCACGCTCCCCGCCACCCTCTTACCTTCCGGGCTCCTTCCTGTAGCCGCCGGCCTCGAGAGTAATAGCCCAGGCCAGCCCAGAGCTGGTTTACCTCCTGTAGGTGGGGTCAGAGGTCAGAGGGATCAGAGGTCGGTCCTCAGTAGTCCCCATTCCCCGACCCTAGGGTGGCTCTCACCTCCAAGGAAGCACTGGCCAGGTCCTGCAGCGTTGGCCACTTCTACAGCCCGAAGGCAGGCAAAAAGAGATGAGGCCAAAGGTGAAGGAGGTGGAAGAAGCCTTCTTTATTCCCACCCCAAAGGAGTCATCTGGGGTCTGGACCATGACCCTCCCCTTCATTCCCTGAAGTCACCTGCATCCATCGGTTATAATAGTCGATCACCGTGGCAACCTGGGTCTGCTGCAGCATGACCTCTGAGACCCACACTGGGGAAGAGGGGTTGGTATGAGGACACGGCTAACCAGCCCTGCTCCTAGCCCACAGACCCAGACCTGAGAGCGTCCAGGCAAAGCAGCCCTGCTCTCAGGAGATGTACTCACCAGCATATGCCCGCCTGTCCAGGTCCACCTCACCCTCCACCTGCCAATGAAATTCCAGATGGGCAGTTAGTGTGGAGGGGGCTGGGCACCAGCCTCCCCCACTCCACCGTCCCCATCCCTCAACCACCTACCCGCCTTCTCCAGGGTAGGTCCCGCTTCTCTCGGTCATACCAGCTCAGCAGGCTCTTCCGGAAGACTGTCACCTCAGCTGTGTCTCCGAATAGATGGTACGGGGAGACAGGGGCCTGCAATCTCACCTCCTCCTGCTGCCTGGCCAGGCCTGCTGGAGCCTCAGAAAACTCAGGGATCGTCCTTGCACAGGCTGTGCACCAGCAATCTGGGGCACTGTGGCCTGGTTTCAGTCTGTTCCACTTAAAGCTTCCCCCACCCCCAAGCCCTTGCTTAAGCTTGGGACCTGGAGTCTCTAGCCCTGGGTAGCCTTAGCCAAGTTTCTGGCCTTCATTTCCCAGGGTGATACCCCTGGCTCCTTTGTCTCTGGGTCATAATGAAAATCCATATTTCAGCCAAGCATAATATATACCTGTGCAGGGCCTTCCCATTTACAAAACACTGACAGGTTGATAAACTCATTTGATCCCATGAGAGTCAAGTGAGGAAGGAAATGCACAGACTACTACGCCATGTCACTGGTAAGAAAGCAGCTATTCAGAGCAATTATCCCAAAGCCACAGAGGAAAGTCAGAATTAGAACCTTAATTAGTTCCTTAATGCCTTGATACATACCACGCTCCCTTCCCAGCCTGAATCTGTCCCCTTTCATGGCCAATTAAACCAGCCCCTGAGTCTCTAAGACCAAGCTCCTCACCGTCAGGTGCAGACAGCTTGGCCTGGCTGCTGCTGAGGGCACGTTTCTCCCTTCCCTCCTGGCTGGATGCCTGCTTCCTGCAACGACTTCGACTTCCCACAGCTGCTCGTGGCTTCCTCATGATTGACTAGAACGGAAAGGCCCAGCCAAAGTAGTCAGTCGCCATGAGGCTAAATCTTAGGGCCCCACAGAAGGTAAAGCTACCTCCCTCCCCACACCATTCATATAAAGTGTCTAGCTTTTCTCCAAGCACTCCCCAGATGCTCATGGGTTTGCTCTTGGCTGCCTGTGGCACTGAGGTATGACCAGTAGGGCTGAGGTCCTGCAAGTGGCCTCAGAGGGACCAGCATTAGTGTAGTCTTGGAGACATAAACAAAATAAGAGGCCAGGGCTGGGCTGAGTCAAGGACCAAAGCCTCCTGTGCGGGAGCACCTGTGTATCCCTGGGAGTACAGGTGTAGGTAGAGGTTTATCTGCTTAGAGATGTAGCACATTTACACTGAAACAGCATTTAGTAATCATCTAGTCCAAACCCTCATTCTATGGAAAGGATAAACCTCTATGATAATGATTTAAAACATAAAATGCAAAGGGGAAAAAAAAAAAGGAGAAACCAAGGATCAGAGAGGGGAAAGATTTGCCTGAGAGAAGATGGCAAACTGTGCGGGGGGGGGGGGGGGGGGGGGGGGGCGGGGGAGGCAGGGCGGGCACGGAGATGAGCTATTTTTATTCCTAATCTCCTGATTTAGTAGATCATAGCCACCTATCCATTAGTAATGAATGAGAAAACACATCTGGTTGATCTTCACTCTTCCCTTATTGTTCTGGCTGCCTAACAGAACAGTGGCTAACAGTTAGTGAGTGTTATATGTCAGATCCTATGCTAAGTGCTTTACCAGATTTCTCAATCTCCTGACAACTCCATGAGGATTGTTCTAGGATTACCTCCATTTCAGTTATAAGGAAACAGGCTTGTGATTAAGCAACTTTTCGATTCAAACTCCGAAGGTCTGCCTGCAGAGCTTGCACCTGGCTATACTGCAGTCCCTGCTGAGCCTCTGGTTCAAACTCTCTCCTCAAACTTTTTAATTCACACCTCATTTTCATCAAAAGAGATTGCTTCCTCCTTCCGAGAAAAGAATGAATGAATGTACAAACGTACCTCCATCTGCACTTTCCTTGTCCTTTATCCCATTATATGGAGGAATGTTCCCTCCCCCTCCTCCAATCCCTTCCACAAGACCCACCCCCTCCACTTCCTAGCCAATCTTCCTTAACCAAACTTGCTGACTTCCATCATTCATTCTACAATCCGTTCTCTAAAGACTAAAGCAATCTTTTAAGACATGATCATGTTACTTTTTTACTTAAAACCTTCAATGGTTTCCCATTAACTCATTAAACAAATATTTATGGAGCAGTTTTAGGTACTTGGAATACTTCAGTAAATAAAACATCAAAGGTTCCTGGAGCTTATATAATTATTTTTTTTAATGTCATTATTTGAAGTCTATAGATGGTTTATTTTATTTTTTGGCCACACTGTGTGGCATGCAGAATCTTAGTTCCCCGACCGGGGATTGAACCCGTGTCCCCTGCATTGGGAGCATGGAGTCTTAACCACTGGACCACCAGGGAAGTCCCAGAGCTTAGGGTCTAACGGGAAATAAATAATGCATACAATCAGTAAATTATATAGGATGTTAGGTGATAAATACTAACATAAAGAGGAAAAGTAGAGCAGTGAAGGGGATGAGTGGGTAGGGGTGTGGGAGTGTTGCAATTTTAAAGAAGGTGGTCAAGATGGGCCTTATTAAAGTGATATTTGGCCAATGACTTAAAGCAGTTGAAGGAGTTAGCCATGTGAATGGATACCTGTGGGAAAGGAATCCTAAGAAGCTAGTGCAAAGGCCCTAAGGAGGCTGCCTGGTGTTTGTAGAACAATGAGGAAGCCAGCATGGTTAGAATGGAATAAGGAAGGGGTGAGGAGTTGATGAGGTCAGAGAGGTAAAGAAAGTGGAGAGCCTAGGACTACAAAGTACCTTGTAGGCCACTGGAGAGGGCTTTGGCTGTCACACCCATTTCTCTTAGAAGCCAATCCTCTTAACATAAGCTTTGTAGGCTCCAACAAGCCCCATCCCCCTCGCTCACTACGGAACAGCTATGTTGTCCTGAAATAGTTGGTTCAAAACCCCCAAGTGTCTGTTCTCCTTGAGGCCTCACCCAGTCCATTTCCTCTGCTTGGAGAGCTCTTCTATGTTCTACCTAACAGTTACTCATTTTTCAGGTCTTGACTTAAATGTCCAAATCTGATCCCCCCCAGTCTTACCCTCTTGTGTTGCCCTCCATTGTTGCCCTTATACCAATTTTAATTCCATATTTATTTGTGATTCTTTGATCAGTGTCTGCTTCCCCCACTTAACTGTAAAACTCCATATAAGCTAGGACTGGGTATCTTTTGTTGGCTGTTGTGTCCCCAGAGCCGAGCACGGTGCCAGGCAAATTGTATATAATACTTGTTAACTAATTTGGGATGGGGTAGAGTAAAAGGAGGTTCCCCTTTTTCCAGAATGGGAAAAATCCAAACAATTCAGAATAATGAAAAGACTCGAGAGAAAGGTTGAAGATGGACTGGAAACAGCAAATAATCAAAGAGATAAAGGGTTGAGAGTCCTTGGTGGGAAGCAGAGCCCTTGGGAAAGGGCTAGTTTACGGTAGGGACAACACTCACGGTAGCAGGAATCATGTCCAAAACCCCTCAAGGTCAACTATATCTCCTAATTACTTACAATCTGTCCCTACCGGAGGCTTAATTCAAATCCCTATTATCACGCGAACGGAT
Organism: Phocoena phocoena; assembly: GCF_963924675.1. Classification (NCBI taxonomy): domain Eukaryota; kingdom Metazoa; phylum Chordata; class Mammalia; order Artiodactyla; family Phocoenidae; genus Phocoena; species Phocoena phocoena. The sequence continues at coordinate 37,388,991 of NC_089219.1, forward strand.
TGTTTCAAAAGTGTTCCTGCTAGCCGGTCGCTCTCAACCTCCGCAGCCTCATCTCCTGTCTCCGTCCCGGCTTCTTTCACTTCCTGGAACGCCGTGAGCTCTCCACCCTCCCTGGCAGCTTGCCCCTTCCCAAATATCCTTCCTTCCCCTACACTCCCGGGTCTTTGTATAACTCCTACGCGTGCTTTAAGCTTAGCTCAGGCAGCGCCACATCCTCCGGGGATCCCCACCCCGTGGCCGAATCGATGAAGACAGGGTAACGCGAAGGCCCACGTTCCAATTGCGTTGTACGCAGAGAAAAAATTACCTCCTGCGCGATCTCCAGCGCCCAGCTCCCAGACGAACTCCAGGGGGCGTGGCTCCATCCAATCCGGGCGGTGAATCGGCCCACACCAGCCAATAGGCTCCTAGCGCGCGCCAGGCTGACTCCACCGCGCCAGACCCGAGAGGTCTGAACGGAAGTCCGACCGGTCGGCGATTCCGGGGGCGAAGCTCCGCCCCGTCCCCGACTGCAGGAGCGGAGTGAGGAGACGAAGAGGAAGTCCCGCGTGCACACTGACTATACAAGCGAGGGACCTCGGTGTCATGGCCGCCGACGGTGACGATGGCGTAGCCTCAGCTCCAGCCGTCTCTGACGGTGAGTGGCTTCCCAGGGGCCGCTTTAAAAGCCTGTGCGCTCCGGTGGGGGGAGGGTCTCGGGCTCGTAGTTCTAAGAAACCGATCTCAAGTTTCAGAGGACTAGCGCCTTCTGTCTGAACCAGCCACGAGGAGACTACAAGTCCCGATGTGCACCGCAGTTCCGCCTGCAAAAGCCTAGTCTTGGGCGCAGGGCATGTGGGGGCATGTCGGGAGATGTAGTCTGGAGTTCTTGGCTCTGTTAAGTTAGGAGGTTGGGAGTTGTGGTCCACAGGAAGTGGGATGTGTTGGGGCGTTATTCATCAGGCTCTGGGGCATACTGGCTACTGCCGCCGCTTGTGGCCATGAACAGTAGTATAGAGCCTTTGGGATATTAAAGGGGCCGAAATCATCAAGCCTTGCAAACTATTTCCTGCAGGATGTGAGGAAAAGGAACCTCACAGATTATCTATCTAGTTCTACCTTCCTCTTTTACAGGTGTTCATGCTGAGGGGGAAGAAATTTTCCCAGAGTCTCACATAAGCCACTGGAAGACCCAGGCTTTCTCTCCCCAAATTCAGGACACTGTTCACTCCAAGGCCTGTGTATAGAGCATATGTGATATGCTTGAGGAGAAAGCTGCCATTTCTTGCCTTGAGGGAAACTGCCCCTGCCCCCAGCCATGGCCTAGCTTGGTATCTTTTCTCTTAGGCCCTTGCCTGAGCATTAACATCCATCACCCTCCTTATCCCCAGGTGGTGCCAGCCAAAGCACAAAATCTGGGGAGGAGCTAGTAGTCCAGGTTCCCGTGGTGGATGTGCAAAGTGACAACTTCAAGGAGATGTGGCCATCCCTCCTGCTGGCCATAAAGACGGCTAGCTTTGTGGCTGTGGACACGGTGAGAGTTGGGAGTTGGGAGAGCAGGTGGTTGTGAAAGGGCTGATACTGTGGACCTAACACAACTCTCCCTTTACTGCGCCATAGGAACTGAGTGGGCTTGGGGACAGGAAGAGTTTGCTGAACCAGTAAGTATAAGCCCTGATCTCTTTAGTCCTAGCCTTGGAAGGAGGGGCAGACCTCAACCCTGTAGTGGAGGTCACAGTCCTGGGTGGTTTGGGTCTTTCATGAAGCTAACTCCCAGCCACAGCCACCCCCAAACCCAACCCCAAGGTGCATCGAGGAACGTTACAAGGCCGTGTGTCATGCTGCCAGGACCCGTTCTATCCTCTCCCTGGGCCTCGCCTGCTTCAAGCAGCAGCCAGACAAGGTATGGGCTGATCTCACCTGCATCCCAGGTCTGTGGCTGGGGGGAGGAGGGTTGAGATCCTGGGGAACATCAGCTATGAGGTTTTTTTCTCCCAAGGCTGGATGTAGCAGAATCTCTTCCTCTCCCAGGGTGAACACTCATACCTGGCCCAGGTGTTCAATCTGACCCTGCTGTGCATGGAAGAGTATGTCATAGAACCAAAGTCTGTGCAGTTCCTGGTACAGCATGGCTTCAACTTCAACCAGCAGTACGCCCAGGGTATCCCCTACCACAAGGGCAATGACAAGGTAGGCCTCCAGCCTAGAGACTGCCCCTTCTGTGACTTCATTTCTTACTACTGTAGGCTGGGTGCATGGGGAGGATCTGCTTCTTAGGGAGTATGGGGAATCACTAGTGACAGAGCTGGGGAAACAACACTGTTACACTGGTGAATAGCATTGAATTAGGTGAAAGCAAGGGACAGCTTTCCAGGTGAGGGACCCTGGGATAAGTGTCCTGCAAGGCTCCCTAGGGGACTCTGTCCTTCCTGATGACCCCTTTCTTTCCACCCAGGGTGATGAGAGCCAGAGCCAATCAGTGAGGACACTATTCCTGGAGCTAATCCGGGCCCGCCGGCCCCTGGTACTACACAACGGTCTTATAGACTTGGTGTTCCTGTACCAGAACTTCTATGCACACCTGCCTGAGAGCTTGGGTACCTTTACTGCTGACCTATGTGAAATGTTCCCAGCTGGCATTTATGACACCAAATATGCTGCTGAGTTTCACGCCCGCTTCGTGGCCTCCTACCTAGAATATGCCTTCCGGAAATGGTGAGGAACTGGTTGAGAGAATGGGGTGGGGCCTGGTATAAGCCTGACTATTTCATTCACTTAAGATATTTAGTGAGCACCTATCATGTGCCAGGCACTGTTTTAGGTGCTGAGGGTTCAGCAGTGAACAAAACAGACAGAAACCCCTACTCTCATGGAGCTTATATGCTAGTGGACCAATACCCTCTTGCGATGTTACAGTGAGCGGGAAAATGGGAAGCAGCGGGCAGCTGGCAGCCCACACCTCACCCTGGAGTTCTGCAGCTATCCTTCTAGCATGAGGGCCCATATTGACTACCGCTGCTGCATGCCCCCTGCAACCTACCGTATTCATTCCACCAGCATCTGTGACAACTTCTCGGTGAGAGCACCTGCCCATTTCCTGGGGGAGGGACGTTTGATGCCTGGAACCCCTCTCTAAGCTTTTTTCCTACCTCTAGGCCTATGGCTGGTGCCCCCTGGGACCACAGTGTCCTCGGTCCCATGATATTGACCTTATCATTGACACTGATGAAGCTGTGGTGGAGGACAAGAGGCGACGGCGACGACGTAGAGAGAAACGGCGGAGGTCTTTGTTGGGCCTGCCTGAGAAACAGACTTCTGGGGAAACCGAGGATGGTCCTCCCACCAAGCAGGTCTGTAGGGTTGGCCTCAAGCCTGAGGAAATTGAGCAGGAGGTGGCTGAGGATGAGACTGGGAACCAACCTGGCTCTAAGCAAGGTCACAAAAATGACTTGGAGATGGAGCAGAGAGCAGCAAGGCCTGACACAGCTGACATGGCCAGCTCGGAAGCTCCAGAGAGTCAAGTCAATCCTAACCCAGTGCCTGGGGATGGATTGCATCGGGCTGGTTTTGATGCCTTTATGACAGGTTACGTGATGGCCTACGTGGGAGTGGGCCAAGGACCCCAGCCCTGTAACACTGAACCATGGCTACCTGAATGCCACAACAAGGTATACCTGAGTGGCAAAGCTGTCCCCCTCACAGTGGCTAAGAGCCAGTTCTCCCGTTCTTCCAAAGCCCACAACCAGAAGATGAAGCTGGCTTGGGGCAGCAGCTGACCCAACTTCTACCCAGCACTCAGGGCCCAGGAAGAGAAGCTGAGGGTGGAACAGAGGGGTCTGGATCCCTCTAGCCTGTGAGTGTCCTACTCCCAACTACTAGGGGACGGGGACAGGGTCCTGGCAGAGATACTGCTGCATCACTCATGGACCTTTGCCTTTACTCCAGAGGATGAGGAACAAGGATACAAGTAAGAAGGCTGACCAGCACCTGTAACACAGACTTTATTCATTTTTAAATCTCAAAGTGTCCTGGGAAAGTTTCAAAAAAAAAAAAATCAACAGAAACAAGATATGAAAATATTTGACCAGCTTCATCTTTGGTTATTTCTTATTGCGGCTCTATAAGGACAGACTCTTCCCATAGCTCCGGCTGTAGCAGAAAGGGAAGAAATCAGTCCACGTATAAACCATTTAACCAACTGGGTGTATCACGTGTTGACAAATACATAGAGCAGGCCCTAGGGCCTACAAAACCAGCCCTACTCCCAACACAAAGTTGAAAGTTTTATAGGGCAGAACATTAAGACTCCTTCATAAATATGAAAATAGATTAATCAACTGGAAAAGATCTTTGAATAGGTTAGCTGAGAGCCATGACCACCACTCTGCCTTGCCCTCCCCTTGCATAGAAAGTGTAGTGACGTGGTCTGACCATGCAGTAAGTGCAAACAGCAATTATTCAAGTGTCTTAAACATTCTGGCAAGAAGCACCCCAGTCTTCAGGTCTGAGAAATAGCCATGCCCTTTATGGTCTCCTGGTCAGCTCCAGGTTCCATCCATTTTAGCTTATATGCCCCAGGAAAGGAAAGGAGACAGACCTGGGATAGGAGAAGAACCTGGGGTAATAGCTGCCTGCCAGTGCACACTAGAACTAGGAGTCCTCTGGTCCTGTCTGGGGAAGTCTGGGTGGGGGCCAGAGCTCCTTGCTGGATTTCAGAGGCTTGGTATTAGCTGTTTGCCCTAACTAGGAAGGTGTCTCACTGCTGCCTCACCTCATACATAGCCATTGGGCACTGGGAACCCCGAAGTTGAGCCTGGCTTGGCTTAGCCTGCCTGCTCTGTGGGCCCCAGGGAAGAGGCAAGGCTCTGCAGCAAGGGGGCCCTGTGGCTTCAGCTGAAGGTCAATCCCCAAGGTGAGGTGGGGGTTAACGCCCCTTACCCATCCAGCTCTCCCTGGGTTTTCAGGCCTATGCCTGAGACAGAAAAGGGGACTGGAGCCAAGTCTCTTGGCCTTTCTTCTACCTCCATCTCCTCAGGGGCACCTGCAAGGCATGGACTGGCCCCCTGAGACCTGGGCCCAAAACCGTTTTCTTCCTGGGGACTGGAGCAGTCCATGGCTTCATGGGCTGGAGCAGCTGGTAGGGCAGATGCTCGGAATGGTGGGATCTCCCTTACTCTGTACTTGTGACTACTGAGGCGTGGTAGGGGCCCATCAGATAGTGATTCTTCTCGGCCCACAAACGGACAAGCCTCTTGATGCAAGAACTCTGGTGAACTAGGCAAAGAACGCCACCGGCGAACAGGTGGGGCGAGGGGCTCCTGCCAATCAGCCATGGGCATAGTTCCAGGCCCTGGTGCATCCAGGTCAAATACCAAGGAGATGACAGACTTGCTGGGCAGGTCAAAGAACTTGACCTTGCCACCTTTGAGGTCCTGGCGAGCACTGAAAGGGTTGATTTTGGGGGCTCGGGCAGCATCACCTCGTTGTGGCTGGTAGTAGGGATCCAAGACATTCACTGTACGTGGGGGCTTACTGGAGAAGATGTCTGACTGGCTTCGAGACAGCCAGATAGTACGTCTTGGGCGTGGGGACTTGGGAGGGATCTTGTCATCCAGTAAGCTCAGTCGCTTCACCCCAGGTCCTTTCTCCAAGAGTCCTGAAGAATAGTGAGTCAAGTCAGTGTTACTCTCACTAGTCATAAAAAATAGAAGCAGCACTTCATACCACAAAGTGTCACCACTCAGGAAAGCAAAGTACGTTCTGTTGTCCCCATTGCACCAATGAGAAAACAGACTCAGAAGGGAGGCAATATGCCAGACCACAGCTCCAGGACTTTTTCAGTCATCCCCTGCTCCTTTGCCTTTCTTCTGGACATGGGATCCTGTAATCACAGCCCTAGAGGGAAATCCCCCTCCCCCCACCATCCTAATATCCTCCCTTGGGGTCAGGTTGGACAGTCTGGTCTAATCTCTTACCTTTGGCTGTGGACTGCAGCTTCCTGTCCCTTTCCAGCTCTTCCTCCTCTAGGCGGCTCAGAATTTCCTCCAAGATCTTCCCAATCTCCACAAAGGATGGGCGCAGTTTGGGGTCCATCTGTAGTCATCCACACCAGCCATTAGCCCTGCCCTCCCATCTTCCATCCCAAGGATGGCATTTGAGTCTGTCTGGCATCTTTTAAGATTCAGATGTGCATCTAAGAGTTCTTTTCTGAAGGCCCCAGACCACAAGAGTGAGTCCCAAAATTAAGGTCAGGGAAGATGCTATTGTCTAATACCCTCCCCTATCTCAGCAGCCTTTCTGTATATGTCTTATCCCCTTGTTTGGCAGAGAACCCTCCAAAAGGGTATGTTCACATTGGTTGATTCTATTCTTTGTTGAGTTCTGCAGCTAACATGTTTCTGGAAGCTACCTGGACAAGGCCCAGCTACCTCCTTAGTCATAACAGGTAGGTCCAACCCCAGAGCTATATAAAATAAAGGCTAACAAGAGCTTTTCTCACGGGTCTTGGACCAGCTGGACGCACAGTCCAACTAAAACCTGACCGGAGCTCCATCAATATCTAAGGCAAGGGGTGGTAGGTCTACACTACAAGCTGAGGACAGGATAATACAAAGCAATTTTCCTTTCCTTGGTCCAAGGCTCTGGACCAGAGTCTGGCAGGCCTAAAGGAAGGAATGTGGGCACTGTCACTCATCAGTGAAAAACAGGTCCCTGTGAGGCTAATTAGCAGCCTCTTTCTAAGGTCCTAACCAGGTGAACAGGGTTCAGCCAGCCCCAACCAAAGCCAGAGGAAAAAGATACTCACATTACAACAGTTGAAGGTGAGCTGCAGAAAGTCTGGGGGACAGTCTCCCACCATGTGCTGGAAAGCATCATAGTCCAGCCCGAAATTCTGTGGACGGGTATGGTGAGGAAAGACCAGGGGACATTGGTAGCCAGGTCATTAATCCCTCCACCCATCCTGGCCTGCTCAGGAGAGTGGGAACTGCCCCAGAGAAGTAACCACAGACTAAGTTCCAGCAACTCCACCCAAGAAAAAAACAATTCCATGGCCTCAAAAGCAGCCCCATCCCAGGGGCACTGATCCCATCCTGGAGCTCACCTCTGTTCGGGGAAGATAGTCTGGATCAGCCTGTATGCGGGCGATGATCTCACAGAGGATGATACCATAAGAGAACACGTCCGCCTGGTGGGAAGTGAGATCTCAGTTTCCCTCTCAATGGGGTGAGAGGTGGGGTTTCTGTCCCCCATGTCCACTAGCCCAGGCCTGGGCCCTATTGTCCATATTTCATTCAATTCATTCACTAGGCAGCTGACAGGTACCAGCCCTGTTTCTGGCACGAAGGATGTAGATCCTCACCCCATACATGAAGTGTGACTCAGGACACTTTCTGCTAAGAATGGATTCTACAGAGAACCAGACCTTGGGGTCCCCAGACTCACCTTTTCATTGTAGGGCTCATCTCGGAGAACCTCGGGTGCCATCCAGAAGGGTGAGCCCACCACAGCCAGCTTCTCACTCCCCATGCTGTGGGGTGAGATTACACGGAAAATGAGCTTGCCGCTGGCAGGTGCAATGAGATATCTGACCACTGGGAATTCCTCTCCCCCAAGGATGGGCACACACTAGAATTGACTGAATTTAGGGAGCTGAGGTTGGGCTGTGACCAAGTCCTGGCCGCTGAGAAGGAAGCTGGAGTCTTCCCTTTGCCTCAGTCCCTTCTGTGACCCCAGCACCCATTAAGGCTACCCACCTGACATCAGGGATCTTCTCAGCCAGGCCAAAGTCACCTACCACTGCAGAGTAACCATTCTCATCCCTCTTTATCAGGCAGTTCTAGGGTTCCCAAAAAAGAAGACAATGTGGCTCAGAAGTGGGACCAGCCAGCCATAGACTTTACCACCACCCCTCCCTGCCACAGGGCACCTTGTCCTCTGTTCCTTGGTGAAACCACACTCTTGGGCTGACCCCTGTGGTCAGACTTTGGGGCTCTGATAGCCATGTGAGATGAGTTAGGCCTGGATCTTTGGTGGCTGCCCTAGGATTATATCATGCTCCAAACAAATATTTACCTTACTTTCTATGTGCGAGGCATGGTTCTAAGTGTCAGAGATACCTCAATGAACAGAAACCCTTGTCCTCTTGGAGCTTACAATCTAGTGGAGGAAGACAGGCTATCATCAGGCCCCTGGCCTCCCTTCATCCTTCCCTCAGAACATAGAGACCCAAGCAAGGCCAGGTCTGATCTTGCCAAGTAATGTAAGCACAGGACAAGTGCCCAAGCCTACACCAACTTTCACTGCCCACAGGATCACAACCAACCTCTTCTCTGGCGTTAAAATTCCATGCCCTCTGGGACTTCCCTGGTGGCGCAGTGGTTAAGAATCTGCCTGCCAATGCAGGGGACATAGGTTCAATCCCTGGTCTGGGAAGATCCCAAATGCCGTGGAGCAACTAAACCTGTGAGCCACAACTACTGAGCCCACGTGCTGCAACTACTGAAGCCCATGCACCTAGAGCCCGTGCTCCGCAACAAGAGAAGCCACCGCAATGAGAAGCCCATGCACTGCAACGAAGAGTAGCCCCTGCTCGCCGCAACTAGAGAAAGCCCATGCAGAGCAACCAAGACCCAATGCAGCCAAAGAAAAAAATTCCATGATCTGGCTCTAACCAACCAGCTACCAACCTCCCCATGCCTTGGTGCCCCTATGTACACATCTTCATCCAAACTTGTAACAGACAAGCTTGATTTGGGAAGCCTGAACAGCCCCTTCAAACCTTTGTCTTTGCTTATACTGTTCCCTTCCATTTGGAATGTTCTTCCAGTTCTTTTTACTTCAGAAAATTTTGTGTGTTTTAAGACAAGCTTACCTTTCCAGTCCTGACCTCTCCAGCTCTCACCTTCATCACTCTCTCATCTCAACTCATTTAACCCCTCTGTGTCACTCCCTCTTACAGCCTATCAGAGGCCATCAGCTCCTCAGGAGCAAGTTCAGGTTTGGGCCTTCCTTCCTCACAGTATTCAATTCATGAGAGAGGCTCAGGACAAGCTCATTGAACAAATGCTGCTGTCTCCAGAGAAAGGATGACCCAAGTGACTTGAAAATAAGCACAAAGCAGCAACAAACTCTCCCCAAATAGCTGCATTCAAAATGGCCCTACACCACTCTGGCTCAGGAGGCAACTCATTCTCCCCACCTTCCTCCAGAGGTAGCAGGGAGCAGGGATCCTTGGCTCCCAGGGACATTTCTGGGGCCAGCAAGGCCCTATATCACCAAACCAGCCCTCCCCCTTCCTTGCCTTCGCGTCCAGTTGCCAAGGCATTGCCAAGTCACCTGCTTACTCCACATCAGGTACAAATTAGTCCCTTACTCTGGCTTTGATGTGATCACACTATTCTCTCTTTCCCTGAGTTGGAAGGGAAATGTGATTTCACGTAATGTGATTTCATTACATCCTCTCCTACCCTTGATTCCTGGCAGAAATAAGTGTCTCTGGCTTCTAAGCAGGACCGTCCTTGTGCTTGTCCTGGCTTTGGCCCTCCCATCAGTCCACTGGCTCAGCACTCCGCCACCCCCACCCCAGCTCCCTGACTTTACTGTCTGTGAGAAGACGGGCTCTAGGCCAGCTTGTCTATTAGACAGCCAAAGCCTAGGCTATTGGGCACTGGCTTGTGAGGCAGTGGCACCTCAGATCTATCACTTGTTTTTCTCCCCTCCTCCTCCTCTTTCACCAGCAACTCAGGTTCCTGTCTCCAAGGCTCAGTCTGAAGTCCGATTTACTATTTGCTTTATAGCCCTCAGAAACAACCCTGTTAAATTCAGCTTAGATTCAGCAAGTAAGGAACAGAACAGGACCACAGTATACTGCCTTTGTCAAAGCTGTTCAGTTTCTGCCCCATCTTCACATTCATGGAGACCTCTTGTTCACTCATTGTAAACCACCCATCCAGGAGGAACTGACTTCATAGTAGCTTCTCTGAGCAGCTAAGAAATGACTACAGCAGGGATGATCAGGGCCCTACAACATGGGGCAAGCCTGCCTAGCCCAGTCTGCCTCTGGTCTGGAGTGTGACCACTGCCTCTCTTAAAGCTTCTCCACAGCCAACAGCTGGGCATTAGAGCCAAAGACAGAGATGGGATACTGAAAACCAAAAGAGCAAACTTCAGGAGTTGGTATCTGAGGCGAGAAGGAAAATGGAGAGCAACTCTGACCAAGATTAGTTCCTATAGGGTTTTTCAATAAACTCCTGAGCCTGCCCTCAGTGGGGTCTAGGCTAGTGAAGTTTGGCTGGCAACACTTGCTGTTTTTAGTTCCTTATCTCCCATTCCTTCCTCACCTCAGCTTCTGCTGGAAGTATTCTCACTGAGGATCCCCATGAGTTCTATGGCATTAAGCTCAGTAGACAAAATCAGTCCTTATGTTACTTGATCTTGCTGCTGTTGACATTGCTGATTATTTTCTTCAGCATTTTTACATATGATTCAGGAATCATATTAGTACTGGGCATGCAGAGACTAAGCCGTTGTGGTCCTGGAGCTCACAGACTAGCCATTAGAGGCTAGTTACAGGCTATTCTTGTTCCTTTTGATTCTTCTCTCCTGGCTTCTGTGACACTATGGATTTCCTTCTCCACCTTTACACACTCCAATGCAGGCCCTAACCCACGAGGATGATGGTCTCAGGGTTCTATCTTGGGCCTACAGCTTGTGCTCTATTGTGGAGGCTATTCCACACTTCTAATTACCACCTCTGTGCTGATGACTCCCAAATGTATATCCTCGGCACTGACCTTTATCCTCAAGCTTCAACTTTGCACATCTCATCTATTTCTGGACATCTCCTCCTGGATCATTCACACTGAACTCCATTCATGCAAACCTGAACTCATCTTTTTTCCTCCAAAACTAAAACTCTAGCTATATTTTTATGTCAGCTGGCACTGCCATTTTCCACCCAGTTTGCTAAGCTAGAAACTTGAGATTCAGCCTAGACTTTTTACTCTTACTCCAAGTAATTTTAGCTTCTAAATGTTTTTCAAATTGGTCCCTCCCTCTTCATCCCCACTGCTATTACCCTAGTTCACATCCTCCCCTAAATACTGCAATATTCCAACTGGTCTCTGTGGCTTGGGCCAGGCTTGATCTCCATAATCCACCTTCCTCATTTCTGCCAGTATGATCTCTGTAAAATGCAAATCTGTGTTACTCCCCTACTTAAAAGCTGGCAATGACATATTGTATGATTCCATTATATGAAATGTCCAGAATAAGCAAATCCATAGAAACTGATAAAAGATTAGTGATTGCCAAATGCTAAAGGGAGAGGAGAACAGGGCATGGGGTTTTCCTTTTGGAGTGATGAAAAGTTTTGAAATTAGCTAGTGGTGATTACTGAATATACTAAAAACTATTGAAATGTATACTTTGCAACGGTGAATTTTATTTTATGTGAGTAATATCTCAAAAAAGCTGTTACTTTAAAAAAGTCACAATGGTTCTTCATTTCCTATCTAGAAGATAAAATCCAATTAGATAGTATATGGTCAGACTCCTCTCTTTTCAATTCTTATCCCCTACCACTTCAGCTTCACAGTCTGCACATCAGACCGTTTATGCCTCTATGCCTTTGTTTATGCAGTCTTGTCTGGTCTGGAATATAACCCCCCTCCATACATACAAGACTTACTAAGCAGAATTCAATTTTCAAGATTCAGCTCAGGCATCACCTTCTCCAAGAAGTCTTCTCTGTACCCTCAGGTTGGGTTAAATATCCTTTTTCAAAGCACCCTATGCTTCTCCTCTCTCTAACCTTAGCATTTGAGATATTATAATGAAAGTATCTGTTTCTATAGTCCCTTCCTATAGCTATAGACTGTAAGCTTTAGCAAAGCAGGGATGTCTTAAGAGGGAAGTGGCCTAGAGGAAGTGGCCTAGAGAATACTTCCTAGCCCTTGGGCAAAGGAAAGATTGTCTACTTCTGTCTGTGTGGTACCTTATGAATTATAAAATGTTTTTCATAAACATAATCCGAATGATTCAAACAGCATTGTCAGATGGGCAGACCTGAGATTTTTACATTTAAGATGAGAAAAGTGTAGTTTACAACTATAAGTGGTAAAGATGCAGGTCTTCTGATTCTAAAGAGATCCCTCCTAATGATTTTGGCCTCTCCAGAGGAACTGGCTAAAAAGCTTTCCACTAGAGAAAGCAAGGCCATGGCAGGAACAATGTAGTCTTAAGATAGCAAAAGGGGCCAGGGCCCATGGAGATGGCAGTACTGTTTGTGCAGGCAATACAATAAGACCCCTTCATCTGGGATGCTAGCCCCTACCTCCAACGTTGGTTAATCCAAGGGCACCTAGTGTAATGCTTGCATTTCTCACCCAACTTGGACATGGCCCCAGTACAAACTATTTGACTACAGAGTACAAAATATGAAGCTCAGACCACTGTGGGATTCTGAAGAAGCCAGACTAATTTTCAGGCTGTGTGGGATGCAAAGTCCACTAAATAGAGGATGAAGAATGCTTTATTCAAAAGTATACCTGGAATAAGCAGCAGACATAAGAAAGGCCCAGTCAGACTTCCGTGAGGCAACAGGTGACCTTTTCAGGTTCAAAGAGGAGCCCAGGCACTGCTGCTGCCTGGCTCCCGTTCTTCTTTGTCCTACTCCTATTATAATACATCACACCATAGCAGAGAGACTTACATGTTTGCCTCATCAAGGGCAGGGAATGATCCCATTCATCTCTGTATCTCTAACCTAGCACAGACACACAGAAAGAACTTAGCAAAAGTTTGTTATATGAAAGCCTGGATAGATGACTGAAGCTTCTTTCAAAAGCAGGTGAAAAGGCATACACTAATCATACATTCGACTCTCCATAATGGGGACTGAGCTGACAAAAGACTCAAAAGGTGGCCATGAATGCACTTCTGGAAGCCAACACAAATCCTTCAGAACTGGGCCAGAGTAGACACCTAAGAGCAGATCCTGAGGTCTCCTAGAACTGCTGCACATTCAGTATTGGCACTGAATAAAACCACCTGAGCGGAGAAATGCCAAGTCCATTTGTGAGTGTTAGCTCTAAGCTAAAGTTATTTCTATAACAACAAAAAAGGCTTTCCATGTGCCAACAACTCTCTCCACTTACCCCCAACAAATTCACTCCATAAACCCACTTAGAAAGAAAGTACTGATTCTACATCTCAAGAAGGGTTAAAAGTTTCTTTTCATACCACAGGGAGAGATCAGAGACTGAATTGCCCTCCTAAATGTCCCAGAGACGGTGGCAGTCCAAGTCTCGAAAGATTATCTGGTTTGCTGTAATGTGTCCCATCCCTTCCCTTCCCCTCCATCCCACCATGTGATCCCCTCTCTTTTCTATAATTCTTGGGAAATAATCTACTCACATATCTGTCTCTCCAACTTGACTAAGAGCCCATGGATGGTACAGATTGCATTCTAGTAATTTCTATGTTCTCTAGTAGCACAGTATAAATGGTTCCCAAAGGCTGTTGATGGTTCTCTTTATAAAAAATGACTACTTGGGCTTCCCTGGTGGCACAGTGGTTGAGAATCTGCCTGCTAATGCAGGGGACACAGGTTCGAGCCCTAGTCTGGGAAGATCCCACATGCCGCGGAGCAACTAGGCCCATGAACCACAACTACTGAGCCTGCGCATCTGGAGCCTGTGCTCTGCAACAAGAGAGGCCGCGATAGTGAGAAGCCTGCGCATCGCGATGAAGAGTGGCCCCCGCTTGCCACAACTAGAGAAAGCCCTCGCACAGAAATGAAGACTCAACACAGCCAAAAATAAATAAGTAAATAAATAAATTTTTTTTAAAGAATGACTACAGGGTGCCCTAATACACACTCTCTACCTCCCCCCAGCATTCAACTTTGTTTCTAATTCATGCTCTCTTCAGTCTCTGAAAATTGGCATTTTCTGTTCCTAGCTGTGGGGTATAGCCTAAGACCACAGCTAGATAGGCTTTTCACTCTAGTGGAATGGCCAGAGTGGATTCTTTGGAGTTAAAAAAAAAACCACAAAAAACCATTCCCACTCCCCAAAAAACCCAGCAACCAAGAAGAGAGGTATAATTCACACTCCTAGGGGAAATCCAAAAAGACTAGTGGTGCTTACCTGATCCTGGGCAGTAACAGTATTAAGCAGAAAGAAACTGCTCTCCCAGCTGCCCCTAAGAGCCAAGGCTCACGTACAGTTGTACCAGCCACTCCTAGCCTGTGTGTGGCTGTTGCCACTTCTTGATGGAGCTCAAGAACAGAATGTTTTTAAAGCCACACTGCATCCCACTTGCTTCTAAGTAAATCATCAGCATCGCAATAATTACAAAATTAGACAGAACAGCTATATCTGACAGACTCTTCACTCTTGAAAACAGTACTGCAGTAACTACTGATGTGTGAATCCTACAAAGGCAATACTGCTTTCAACAGGCACTCTGACTGGAAACCAGTGATCCTCTTTGCCGCCACCATAGGCTCAGGATCATTTGGAAAAAGGCATGTGCTTCTCTCTATCCCGGTTTACCTACCTGGAACACGCTCCTACTACTTTAAATCCTTCCTGTTAGCTCTGGCCTGAAAAGCCCGGACTGATCACTCCTATGAGGTCAATAGACTGGGGACACTCAGGACCCAAGAGCACTGAGGTCATTTAAAGAGGTGGGACAAAACTGGGTGTGGTACTCAAAGTCTCAGTTCTCAAGCAGATGTTTTGGCCTCTGTGCCATCAAGCACATTTTCTGAAAGAGGGCCAGGAAGCCTCTACTCTGACAGGCTCTATATGTTAGGTGCTAGGAATAAAAAGGTGAATATGAGCAGCACTTGAGAAACTCATGTGTTGGTGGGAGACACGGACACAATAGAACCATCAAATAATAGGAAGTGTACATGCTAAAAATAAGTAAACCTTTTATTGTCCTTAAAGAAATCAAACTCAGACCCAAGGTTGACAATAAGGAGATAATTTGGAAATTTCAAAGCCCTACTCTGTCCCTTTAGACTTCTCCCTTGGGCTTCTCATTCTTATGGTCACCGTCACCATCACACAGGTCTCCTGGATGGGGCTGCTCTGGTCTAGGTGGGGACACACCACCTTCTCCTTAATCTCTGCAACACTATGAAGATAAAACATTTGGACAAAACTTTACCAAAAGCTCAGAGATGATAAAAAGGGCAATGAAGTTTTTCTTCAACTTGAGATTCCCTAGAGTATACTTCCCAGCCTGTCTCCAGGTTGCAAAGTCATTTGTTCTCCCCATCCCCTAAAGTTCAGACCCAAGAAAGTACAGCCCAGTGATACCAGGGAGTTCTTCCTCCTAAATTCCTAGTTTCTCATCTCAAGCCAACTGACATGGGAATACCCACTCCCTATTAGGAAAACCAAAGGATAGTGGTCTTACCCTATAGTTCCAAAAAGGTTAGTCATTTTTACAATACATACACTATGACAATCCCAGACAGAATCATACTTGGACACTAGCACAATGGGACAAAGTGTTTTGGGGGCACTGAAGAGAATATGATGAGTTCTTAGGAACTCATTGGTAGTGGAGAACTTTCCTCCAGAAAGCCTAGCTACCCTAGCCTAGTGATCTTTCCTTTGACTGAAAACCTACAGTCTATAGCTAAACACTCAATTATAAAATGCTATGAACTATTTTTCAGTTATTTTCCAACAAGACTACCTCTGGTCAGAAATTATCTTTTTCAAATATCCCTTCATTCATGGTACCAGGCACCAGAGACACTCATGTAGGTGTACAGGAAATATCTGTGTGACTGACAGATAACTTGTCATGACCTCCCTCCACCTTAGAAGAAATGATGCTCTCTGAGTAGGAAGCAACAATTTGATTTTTTTAATTTTAATTTAATTAATTTATTTTTGGCTGCGTTGGCTCTTCGTTGCTGCACGCAGGCTTTCTCTAGTTGCAATGAGCTGGGGCTACTCTTCGTTGTGGTGCGTGGGCTTCTCATTGTGGTGGCTTCTCTTGTTGCAGAGCATGGGCTCTAGGCACGCAGGCTTCAGTAGTTGTGGCACAAGGGCTCAGTAGTTGTGGCTCACGGGCTCTAGAGTGCAGGCTCAGTAGTTGTGGCGCACAGGCTTAGTTGCTCCGTGGCATGTGGGATCCTTCCGGACCAGGGCTCGAACCTGTGTCCCCTGCCTTGGCAGGCGGATTCTTAACCACTGCGCCACGAGGGAAGCCCCAGCAATTTGATTTTAGTTGCATGCCTAAGGTGAGAGTATACTACCAACTTAAGGCAGTATCTAAGTTGATACAACCCCACCCATTTGCCTGGAAAAAGTGCAGTTTTCTAAGTTTTGAGTTTCTAAAACATTCTAAGGAAGGAGAAAAGTCTGATGAAAGGAAATGATACCACCTTCCAGGTCCCAGCTGTCCAACTGTCCAGTCCTTGCTTATACCAATGAAGATAAAGGACTCCTCACAACTAGGTCTCAGCTGGTCACCAGATTCCACCTGCCACTCTTATTGCTCCTTTAGTAACAGTGCAGCTGACTACAAATGGCCCTGCCACACCTAGGGGCCCTACAAGCACCTCCTCAAAGCTATTTTCTGTGTAGTACTCACAAACCAATGGCCAGGGTCCCTTGGGGACAGTACTGCTGTTTGGAACACCAGAACCATTCTAATGTGAGGGAGCCAGGGACTCACTGCTCTAGGCCTTATTGGCTCTGAGAGCACAGCCTGCTTTTGTTCCCTTTGCAAACTTTTTCTTATAACAGGCTCCCATACCCCTCATCCATGACAGAAGAGCTGTAGGAGTATGTGTATGCATGTGCGTGTGTGTGCATATGTTTGTGTTGAGGGTGCAGAATGAAATAAGAGCTATTCTTGGGCAGGTACAAAACTTCTATAATACCCCCCTAGAAGACTTTAAATCAGCTCTTGGACAGAAGTTATATTAGATGATTTATAGTTCCCATATCAATGATCAAACAGTACTATTTATATAAGCCTTGTCACGTGATGTCCTGCGCTACTTGGCCCTGAGGTGTCTGCCTTGTAGTATGGCCAACTTCCTCTAAAAGCAACTCTTTTCTAACCTGGTCACACAGCAATTTGGACAGCAAGAGAATACTACAGAGACCAGCTGACGCCAAAGAGGAACTGGCAGGATGGCAGAAACTCAATCACACAGAAAGAAAATGGGTCAGTACATTATGGCTTTCAAAACCTACACTCAAGTGACTAAAAATCACAGAACTCCTGCTGGAGGCCATGGTAGAGGATACTAAGAGACGGGCTCCCACATTGCCTTGACTGCTGTCACTCCTGTAGGGCAAGAACCTCTTAAGTGTCCTCATGCCATCTACTCCTGCAACACACATTCAGGACCTGAAGCCAAGAGTGAAGGTTCTCAAGATGTATGTGTTGCCAGACTCAGCAATGAAAGGTACCTACCCGCTGTGAGCCGAGATTGGCTTTCTAAGGACTAGCTGTACATAGTAATAAGTTGTATCCTCTGTGATTGAATGCTGAATTTATAAGAGATCTCCATCATTCTCAAGCACATTAATGACTGTTTTCTTAACACAATTTTCTTGGTAATGGAAGACAGTGTCTCAAAGAGTAGTGCATGTAAAGCCTTCGTACCTTAGATGTGAGGTCCCGATGGAAAATGCCTTTGAAGTGAAGGTAGCTGAGGCCCACTGCTATGTCATAAGCCAGTTTCACCCTCACAGTCCAGGGCAAATGCAGGTTACTGTCTAGCAACTGTTCCAGGTTTCCAGAGTTGATATACTGCAAAACAGAAGGAAAACCCAGCTACCATTTGTCAGGAATGCTTAGGGTGGTGGTGAAACCACTAAAGAGTAGACACCTAGAAGATAGAGACTGTATTTTTCTTTTGAAGTTACTGAGGGCTTATTCTGCATCCAGGCACTATGGTAGGTGCTGCACCTTCCTTTGAGAAGATCACAATCTATTAAGGGATATAGACAAACAATATAATGTAGTAAATGCTAAAAGATGGCTTTGTACAGGTACGGCAGCACTGTGCAACACAGAGGATAAAGTTACTAACTCAGTCTAGGCATGTCAGAGAAAGCTGCATAAAGGAAATAAAGGAGTCCAAAGGATGACTTGGGGGAGCAGGAAAGAAAGTCCACACAGAGGGAGCTGCATATGTAAAATTATAGGTGAAGAGCATGGTGTATTCAGGAAACTAATTTACTCGATATGGCCAGAGTGCATGAGAGAAGAGGCAGGTGAGGCTGATATGCTTTGCTAAGGTATATGGACTTTATCCTGTCTATAAGGAACAAAAGAAGCCTTTTAAGCAAAAGAGCAACATGTTCATATTTGTTTTTTAAAGAAAAGATTATTTTAGCAATGGTATGATAGATGGATTAGAGTGGAGAATACAGAGAAGGGAAAATAGGTTAGGAGATTATTGCGATAATCCTGGTGAAAGAAGAATGCCTGAGTTAAGGAAATAGTTGAGGCACTGGAATAGAGCAAGATTCAAGATTTAGATGGCAAAGTCAAAAAAAACTTGATGAATGCTGGATGGGGGATAAGGGCAATGAAAAGCTCCTAGGTTGATCGCAGGCTACTGGTCCCTGGGTGCCATTATTAAATATCCAGAATACAGGGAGAGGAGCAGGTTTTTAGAAGAGGCAATGTTAAAAGATAGTGAGTTCAAGTAGGACTTGTTGGGTTTAAGGGCATGTGGAGATGTCCTATAGAGAGTCAGTTTGAAGTTTAGGAGCAAAGTCTGGGCTAGAGACTAACATTTAGGAGGCAATGACATTGAGCTGAAGTAGTCACTGAGGCTAAGGAATGTATGGAACTGCCCAGGGGTTAACATGTAAGGTGGGAAATTACCAGAATCCCAAGCAACTGTAGCATTTAAAGGAGCAGGCAGAGGAGGAAGAAGCAAGCAAGAATGTCACCACAGAAGACAAAGGAGGAAAACATTCCAAAGAGGAAATGACCAATAGTATCAAATGCTATAGATCAAGTAAGATGAGCCTGAAAAGTGTCTACTGAATTTGCAACTGAGAAGTCACTGGCAACCATGGCCAGAGCAGTTACAGTAAAGTGGTTAAGACCAGAGTAAGATCAAAGTGAATTGAGGTGTGAGTAGGAGATAAGGCTAAGGGGAAACGACATGAAGATGTATACTTTCAAGAAATTTGGGTGTTTGTCATTCCTACATACCCATGAAGAGCTGCTTTGCCCTTTTTTTTTAAGAGCAAATAAGCCTATTTATATAGAGTTAATAAATAATAATAACAAAAATAGCAGCAGCAGCTGCAGCTAATATTTATTTACTTGGTACTTGCTTTGTGCCAGGCACTACTCTGAGAACTTTCCATTAATTACATCATTTAATCTTCATATAACCCTAAGGTAAGTGTACTATTATTCTCATTTTACAAAAGGCATTTAGAGGTTAAGCAGCTTGCTCAAGGTTACCCAATTATTAAGCAGCAGAGCCAGGGTTCCAACTCTGGCAGTCTAGCTCCAGAGTTCATGATCTACCCCTACACTACACTGGAGAGCCATGGTGTCTGGGTACAGAGAGCCTCATGCAGAATAGGAGCTCAAAATTTTTTGCCGATTAAATTCATGAACTTATTCAAACCTTACATGATGTATTATCTGCCTCCTCTTTCCAAGGGAGAAAAAGGGGAAAATTCCTCTAAGCCTAAAATTAAGCTCTTAATACCTTTTTGGAGTGGGGGTGATATTGAATTTACAAAAGACTAGGGAACCTAATGGGAGAGAAGGCAAAAATTCTGAATTTTAGGGACTTCCCTGGTGGCGCAGTGGATAAGACTCCACACTCCCAATGCAGGGGGCCCGGGTTCTATCCCTGGTCAAGGAACTAGATCCCACGTGCCTGCCGCAACTAAGAGTTTGCATGCCACAGCTAAGGAGTCCGTGAGCTGCAACTAAGGAGCTCTGGAGTCACAACTAAGGAGTCCACATGCTGCAACTAAGGAGCCTGCGAGCCACAACTGAGGAGACCTGGAGCCACAACTAAGGAGCCCGCCTGCCACAACTAAGACCCAGTGCAACCAAATAAATAAATATATGTGTAGGGCTTCCCTGGTGGCACAGTGGTTGAGAGTCCGCCTGCCAATGCAGGGGACACGGGTTCATGCCCCAGTCCGGGAGGATCCCACATGCTGCGGAGTGGCTGGGCCCGTGAGCCATGGCTGCTGAGCCTGCGCGTCCGGAGCCTGTGCTCCCCAACAGGAGAGGCCACACGGTGAGAGGCCCGTATACCGCAAAAAGAAAAAAAAAAAAAAATATATATATATATATATATGTGTGTGTGTGTGTGTATGTGTGTGTGTGTGTATATATATATATATATATATATATATATATATACATACATACACACACACACACATTTTTAAATCTGAATTTTAGTCCAAGTCTGCCTCAACAGCCATTTTACTTTGGACAAATCAACTAATAAGGCTACCCTTCAGTTTTCCCACATAAAAAGTAGGTATGATAATCCATGATCCATATTACTCACAATGTTATTATAAGAATCGAATACAAATACATGAAAGTGCTAAGAAAAAAATATAAGTTCCATATAATGAGATTTTCTGATGTGGTAACATAGCACCAAAAAGAACCAGTTGGGGGCAGCACGATGCAGCACTTCAGATCCTTGGATGAAGTGGATCAGGTTTGGCAAGGCAGAGAGAATGGCTAAAAATACGTCAAACTTCTCAAAAGGGAAACCTGTTGATCTGCTTCATCTTGCTTGATAATCTAGCTTTGGAAATCTCAAAACGAGGTATAACGACAGCATTAGCATAGTGCCCTCATCTCTTCACTCTAGTTGAATCTGTTCACAGTTTACGTCTGAGGTGCTCATTTGCTAAAATGAAACTGAACTTGCAAATTCCAAGCTATATGGGGGCAATGAAGCTAACAGCTAAACATGCAGACAAATTTCTTTAGCTCTGAGAGTGAAAAAGATATGAAGAAGTGGTGGTTCACTTGTTTGGCGTGGTGACAGTGTGACATGGAAGGCCTGACTTTGGGAGCCACTCAGGCTTCCTACTGAGGGCCACGCAGAAAGGACTGGTGAAAAGCCTGTATGTGCATTCTCTGTGGGCCAGGCTAAGCCAGGACTCTTGATTCTGGTTCAGAGAAACACATGTTTATTACTCTGTCCAGTCATGTCTCTGAAAGCCTGAGAAATCCACAGACCAAGCCACAGGGTGGAGAGCAGAGGAGAGAGGCGAGACAAGGTGAGGAACCACACTGGCTAGTAGGCTCTGACTTTTCCTGGCAAGATGGAAAAAGCACAAACCAGATCCAGAGAGGGAAACCAAATGGAATTTATTTTTACAACCCACTTCTCTTGCCTGCCTTCGGTGAATACTTTGGTGGAGCTGATAAGCCTCTGGGCCCTCAGAAACCACAACTTCTCAATGTCTCAAGACCTTTGCATGTATGAGGAAAGAAAGTTTGAGATCTGCCAAGAAGGAAGATTTCTAAGTTGCTACACTGTGTGCCCATTAGTCGGAACGTCCACTTCCCTATAAGCAGCTCCCTGTGCAGACTCGGCTGGTGTGTTCTCTGAACAAATCCCTCTGTGGGAAGCAGAGGCAAGAACAACTGTTCCAGCACATTCAGCTTTCCGGGTTGGGGATAACAGCTGCTTTGCTTTCATTTTCTTCCAGACCACTCCCTTGGGAGCTCTACAAAACAACCTAAGGCACTGGCAACACATTTAAATACCTACTACAGAGAGAAGATTTCATAATTTTATTGTTGTTCTTTTAAAATTTCAAGTTCAGAAAACTATAATATCAGCCAATCAAATGTGTTAAAGGTACTTCAATACCTTTAAGTGACTGTTCCCCAAATTTACTTACACCAAAACCTCCTCTTCATGGTCTAATAAAGTGTTAGAGTTTCTGCCATTTCATTTGTATTTGATACTTGATTTCATTAAAGACTCTTTTCTTAGAAGGCACTCAGTAAACAAATGTGTGTTTGGTGACTAAACAATATTACTATGTATGTAAGAAATCATATGCCAACACCCTAGAAAATCATCAAAGGGACGGGTAAGTGGACACTTAATTCTCCACTCAGGAATATCAATTCAGGGAATTCCCTTGCTGCCCAGGGGCACTTTCATTGCCATGGGCCCAGGTTCAATCCCTGGTCGCTGGGGAACTAAGATCCCGCAAGCCTCACGGTGTGGCCAAAAAAAAAAAAAGGAACATCAATTCAGGTTATTTCTACAAAGATTTATTGAGCACTCTTCCCATTCCTGTCACCCCCATATGAGAGTAAGAACCTATCCATTTACATCAACATTATATCTCCCAGTGATTGGAAGAGTCCCATCCACATAGTAAATGTAGGTATGTAAACACTCAGTTTACACCTTAAAGAAGTTCAATGAAAGACACATAGGTAAGTAAATAATACTAATAACCCTTTAGCAGAGGTAAATACTTGGGTATGAAAGTAGATACTGAGGAGTTTAGAAAGTTTCAGAGAAAAAGTAACACCTGGGTTGGATCCTAAAAAGATAGTTAAGAGTTGTCTAGGTTGAGAGTATGGTTCTTCCCACATACACCCTATAGGCTCTGATGGTACCACTCAGACACAGACAGACACATAAACATGCCCATACAAAGAATATTCTGGAGCAGGACTAGGCAATACTTACCTCTCCCCGAAGTAACATTCACTACACCCAGGGCTCCTGTTCTCAATTCTTGCTGATTCTGATCATAACCTCACCCAATCATAAACAGTCAGAAGACCAAGGCAAATGGCTACCTTTTTTTTTTTAACTTTGAATTATCAATATACTGATATCTGTAATCAAACAAACATCTATGAACAGTGGTTCAAAGACATATTCAGAGAGGTTCTGAAGAAAACATCAACTGTAAGAATTATTATACCTTTTTGATGAATCTACCCAAATAGCCTAGAGCTAAGGCACTTACCCAAGGCAGATAAATGTGCTGCCATCCAACTAACAGGGATCATTTGCTGCCACTTAATTAGCACAGTTGTCCTGAGGTAGACCCATTCATCTATCCATCCACCTACACAAACATTGAAAACCTACTACATAAAAACATAAAACTAAGTGGGGCCAGTCCCTGCCCTTAGTTCACAGTCTAGTCTAGTTGAGTTCACAGTCCAGTAGAGATGACATATAATCAACTAACAATTTTTTTTCATACAGGACAATGATGAGACATGCTTCACAGAAATATCATTCTAACAGTAATGTAAAAACTGTATGGAAAGGTCAAGAATTGAGGCTGGGGGGCTTCCCTGGTGGCGCAGTGGTTGGGAGTCCGCCTGCTGATGCAGGGGACACGGGTTCGTGCCCCGGTCCAGGAAGATCCCACATGCCGCCGAGTGGCTGGGCCCGTGAGCCATGGCCGCTGAGCCTGCGCGTCCGAAGCCTGTGCTCCGCAACAGGAGAGGCCACAACAGTGAGGGGCCCACGTACCGCAAAAAAAAAAAAAAAAAAATTGAGGCTGGAAGAACAGTTAGAAGGCTTCTGGAATCATCCAGGTGAGAAGTAACAAATGCCTGAGAAAGACAATGGCAGCAAGAATGGAAAGGAGGTTAATACCTAGAGATATCTCAGAGGTAGAACCAATATGATTTGGTATTTAATCAAAGGCAGGGAATAATGAAAAGAGATACGGTATACAAAGTATGTCTAGCACAGTGCTCAGCTGACAGTACACAACTCATTCTCCCCACTATCAATATCTAATCATCATCATCCCTCCCCTTGGTTACGCCATTAGCTTTCTAACTAGTCTTCTTTTCCCCTTCTTACATCTTGAACAGACTTAGCTCTCATTCCAATCAATTTTCCTTAATACAGCCAAGATTAACCTTCTAAAATACCAACCTGAAGCCACTCCCTTGTTAAAATTATTCACTGATGCCCTATTACTCTTAGGATAAAATCCACAATCCTTAGCATGGCACACAAAGTCTTTCACTCCTGCTTATAAGGGTCTGACCCCTGCTTACTTGCACGTTTGTGCACATTGCTGGTCCCTTTACCTGGAATACCTTCCCCCACATAGGCCTGGCTAATCATTCATTGAGGATTCAGTTCTGTTTCCTGGAAGCCCATATGTAGGGTTGGGAGTAAAAAAGACATTCTATGCAAAAGGAACACAAAGATAAAGTGCAGAGATTAGTAGTCATTCCTTTTTGTTTTTCTTTCCCTGCGTAAAGTGTAAGTAGGGGAGAAGGGATAAAGCTAAAAAGTAAAGCTGGTCAGTAAATTATAGTGGTGAAGCCCACATACTGCAGAGTTAGACTGCCTAGGACTGAATCTCACCTCTGACTAGTTGTGTGACCCTGGGTTGGTTACTCTTTAATATTCATCTACAAAATGGGAATAATAATAGAACCTAATCCATAGAATTATGAAGATTTAATGAACTAATGTATAAAATGCTTAGAACAATGTCAAAGGAAGTTCTCAATGTTAGTTGTTATTATTGCTATTATTATTATATTTATTGTTAGTGTAAAAGTTCTGGAACACCAAGATGAAACATCTATAGCTAATTTAGCAGATCATGGGGACCACTAAAGGTTTATAGGTAAAGGTATAATATAATCTATTGTGTATTGAACTATGTCTCCCAAAAAGATAGGCTCAATTCCTAACCCCTGGTACCTGTGAATGTGACCTTATTTGAAAATAAGGTCTTTGCAGATGTAATCAAGTAAGATGAGGTCCCATTGGAGTAAGGTGGATCCTTAATCCAATATCTTAACAAAAAGAGGAGAGGAGATACAGACATACAAGGAGAATGTCATGTATCGATGGAGGCAAAGATTTGAGTGATGCATCTGTAAGCCAAGGAACACCAAGAGAGACTAGGAAGAAGCAAGGCAGGATCTTCCCCTAGAGCCTTCAGAGAAAGCAAGACCCTGCCAACCTTTGATTTCAGACTTCTAGCTTTCAGAACTATGAGGGAATAAATTTCTGTCTTTATAAGCCACTCACATTGTGGTGCTTTGTTAGGGCAGCCCTAGGAAACTAATACAGGACCAAAACTACATTTCAGAAAGCCCATGGTGGTAGCAGGATAGAGGAGGAGCTAGAGGGAGGTTTGAAGGGTACTGCATCATCCAGATGAGAGATGACCAAACGCCTGACTTAGAATGCTACCATAGGTATGAAAAAGTGGGCTAGAGTTAGAACAAGCAGAGGTAGAATCTAAAGGATTTAGCAACTTAATGGTAGATACGAGAACTGAGGAAAAAGAGTCAGAGGCAACTCAGAGATTCCAAATAGATGTGTTGAGAGAAACAACGGGAAGAGATCCTACAATCTTATATACCAAAAGTAGTCAGAAGCTCATCAGAAACCAGCATCAATGCCAAATAGCCAAATCAGTGGCTTGTCAAACCTCTTCTCTGGATGGGCCCTCTGCAGAGGAGGGCCTGGGCCCCGACCTAGTTTTCACTGAAGCCCAACAATGCCATTGTGCTGGCCACTGTATATTTGTTGGTTGGCTCCAAACACAAAGGCTAGCAGACATCCCATCCTGCTGGCTTGGTTTAAAGAAGAAAAGAAAGCTTTGTTACTGCCCTGGGTAATTCCAGGACAGGCATCCCAAGAGCGCCCTGTGGGAGGCTCATGCTCCAAAGGAGCCTCCTGTTCTCAGCTCGAGGTTCCACAGCCACTACAAGTGCACATCCACACATCTGCCAAGGCCTGAGTTTGCCACGGTTCAGCCTCCACTCCAGGAGGTCCACCGGGACCTGCCTGACTCAGTCAGTAGTAATGAACTGATTCAAAGAGAAAGGGAACCCAAAATGTGTTTCAGAATATTTAAATGTTTCACTCTCTCTGCCTTCATATATGTTTACTGCCCAGAATACTCTTCTTCCCCTTCACAGCTTTGCTAATTCTTATTCATCCTTCTAAACCCAGCTTGAGTCTCTTATTTTGGAAACCATTTCCTGATACCCCATCCCATACTTTGTGCCACTTTGGCCCCCTGTATGTATTTCTACTATTGTTATCATATTGTACTATAACCTTGATGGCAGGGACCAGATCTTTCTCAACTTTGTAAGCCCAGTATCCAGTGACACAAACAATAAATTGTTGAATTAACAAATGAATAAGTACATTTAAATAAACAGAGGCAGATTTTAAGTTCCCTCTTTTATTTGAAGCCCTCCCAATTCTGTCATTAATGTAACTTAAAATCAAAAAGAGAAATGTGCTTTGAGAGGAATTTTCTGATAAATATCATGCAAAACAAACATTTAATAATGCTTACTATATGGCAGATACTATGGTAGCAATGAATTTAAAGCAAAATACAAAACAGTGTGTTTGGCCACTCGGCAATATGAAATTTTGAGGATCCTTTGACACTCTGTCAGCAGATTCCTTAAAATGTCAGAAGCACATGGACTTAAAAAATATATCTAAGATCTCCTTCTGAGAATTATAGAGGGTATTTCTTTTATCAGTAGCTGAAAGCCAAGTAGAAGAGGCCATAAAGATATCGCCCCCTCTTTCCTCACACTTCCCACAGACACTTAGCATAACCCATTCACCACTTTAAGAACATGTTGTTGGGCTTCCCTGGTGGCGCAGTGGTTGAGAGTCCGCCTGCCGATGCAGGGGATGCGGGTTCGTGCCCCGGTCCGGGAAGATCCCATGTGCCGTGAAGCGGCTGGGCCCGTGAGCCATGGCTGCTGAGCCTGCGTGTCCGGAGCCTGTGCTCCGCAACAGAAGAGGCCACAACAGTGAGAGGCCCGCATATCACACACACACACACACAAAAAGAACATGTTTGTTTAACGCACCTGAAGTAGTAAGAGTGTTTTTCTATGCACATAAACTACTATAAACAACAAAATGACTGTTTACCCACAAGATTCAAAAAAGTATGACTGGGACATCCTGGTGGTCCAGTGGTTAAGAATCCACCTTCCAATGCAGGGGACACAGGTTCGATCCCTGGTCGGGGAACTAAGATCCCACATGCCGAAGGACAACTAAGCCCTGCGCCACAACTACTGAGCCCACGTGCCACAACTAGACAGCCCATGCACCACAACTAAAGACCCTGCATACCACAATGAAAGACCCCGCATACCGCAACAAAGATCCTGTGTGCCCCAACTAAGACCCAACACAGACAAAAACAAAAAAAAGGAATGACTAAGCTTTTCCCACAGATTTTTAATTCTTACAGCAAACATCTCAAAATCAAAATCAAATTTGTTTAAATAAACATTAAAAGATAAATCTGTAAAACAAATCTTCTCAAAGAAATGAACTAAGATAACAATAAGACTATTTTCTTTGCCCCATAAAGCTCTACTAGCAATCAATGGTTCCAGACATGATTTATGATCAGCCCAGGGCTCCTGACTACTCCATCCAGCTTGCTTTCCTATCCCCAAATCCGTAATATCTCTACCAGCAACATGGCTATTAAGGTCATGTTTAAAAGCATTCTTCCCTCCAGCTTGCTACCCCACATCTACTACAACCCCACATCCTCCAGCTTCAGACAGGAACCTCTGACATTCACCTGGTGATTGGGCTCAGAGTGAACAAAGCAATCTATTAAGGAAGACAACACATCCTGCCTCCCCTTAGCAGATCTCAGGAGTAAGGGCTTGACAGTGGACAAAATGAAAATGGAAACCAAAAGAGGTTAAGTTTCTAATTAAGGTGATTTATATCAAAGGAGACTCTGTCCTCAAATAAGCTAATCATTTCTTCTACCTCTTCTGCCCATATCAACACACCACTTGGTCTCCGGGTAAGGAAGAAGTCAAGCAAAAGTTAGAGGCAACTATAAGCTCAAATGGTATCTTCTAGTGGCAAACAGTAGGTAGGGGGGTAGAAAGGGAGGAAAGGTTTCCAATTTGCTATGTGGAAGACAACTTCCCAACCCAATAGTCATGCCAAGTACAGGCAGAAATCTCCTCTGAAGGCTAAGGGTCAGATAGGTAACTAATTACCCGCAAGTTCACAAAAATTCACAAAGACTAGTTGGAGTTATCGAAGGAAGGGGTGGGAACAGAGGACTCAGCCAGTTCTGGTTCTACTGCTGAGAAAACAGACTTGAGGTCTGGTGTATACATAAATATCTACAGCTGTAAGGAAAAAGAGAGCGCCTTTTCTTTGGTTTCAGACCATCTCAAGTGTCAGAATGATGTGCCCCCTGTAATTCCCTGGCGGTCCAGTGGTTAGGACTCTGCAGTTCCACTGCGGGGGGCATGGGTTCGATTCCTGGTTGGGGAACTAAGATCCTGCATACTGCACGACCAAAAAAAAAAAAAGAGAGAGAGAGAGAGAGAGTAAATGAGAAAAATCAGATGATAAATCTTAAGTCTGGATTTATTTTACCATGTTCCAAATTATCTTTCCTCTATCAGCCACTGGACTCTCTGGGAAGCAGCTAATGCTGGTCTAAGGCCAACTCTCAATTCAAACAAAGCAGCAGATCTGGATGTCATGTCACTCAGAAGCGTTCTAGGGATGCTAAATTCTAAAACATTTTTCTAAACGACTAAAGGCAGAGAATGACCATAGCACTGAATTCTAAACCCTTTCCAAATAAATTCAGAAAGTCCTAACACACAATTAACTTCATTTCTTGAGTTCACTGAGAAGAGGTTCAATGCCATTCCTAGATCAGTGTCTAGCAGAATAAGCCCCAATAAATACTAATTGAATTAATGAACAAATTAAGTGTCCCTAACTATCTATCTACATATAGAAATTCCTTCTACACTCTCCATGAATCAGCTCTCATCAGCTACCTCAGTCCTTAGACCTTAGACCAGAAAGCTCTTGCCCAAGGAAGGGCTTTAAGATGTAGTGATGTGTTATCCCTGAAAAGCTCAAATGCTGAGTCTGGTCTTTTGTAGCGAAGAGACTATGCCGATTACAGTGTTATGTTAAAAAAAAAAAAAAGGGGGCTTCCCTGGTGGCGCAGTGGTTGAGAGTCCGCCTGCCGATGCAGGGGACACGGGTTCGTGCCCCGGTCCGGGAGGATCCCACATGCCGCGTAGCGGCTAGGCCCGTGAGCTGTGGCCCCTGAGCCTGCGCATCCGGAGCCTGTGCTCCACAACGGGAGAGGCCACAACAGTGAGAGGCCCGCGTACAGCAAAAAAAAAAATCCCAGGTAATACACACACAGCTGAGGAAGTTCTCCAGCAGCACTCTCCAAGTTTTCCACATCTCAGTAAATGAAACAACCACCCACCTAGAAAATGGGCATCTTTTTTTTTTTTTTGCGGTACACGGGCCTCTCACTGTTGTGGCCTCTCCCGTTGCGGAGCACAGGCTCTGGACGCGCAGGCTCAGCGGCCATGGATCACGGGCCCAGCTGCTCCGCGGCATGTGGGATCTTCCCGGACCGGGACATGAACCCGTGTCCCCTGCATCGGCAGGCGGACTCTCAACCACCGCACCACCAGGGAAGCCCGAAAATGGGCATCATTTGATTCCTCACTCTTCTTTCTTACCTAAGTCACAAGACCTTGTCTTTCTATTTCTAAAACAGATCTTTAAAAATCTTCACAGATACCACCGCAGTTCAAGCTACCCATATCTCTCATATAATCTATACGTTTCTCCTCACTGGTCTCCTTGCCCTCACTTCCGTCCCTCTACAGTCAATTCTCCAGAGCAGCCAAAGTGCTATTTTAAAATGTAAATTGTATCCTACTACTCTCCTGTCTAAAATCCTTCAACTGCTTCCTGCTGTATTTAAAACAAAATTCAAAATCCTCACCATGGCCTATAAGGCCCTGTATGATCCAGCCTCTTTCTCTCAAATTTTTAATCTTCTCCTCCCTAATCTTCATGAATATCTCCTTTTCTTTTAGGTATTCTCAGAAAAGTATTTCTATGACCTTATGTACAGGATAAGCTAGTCAGTATCAGCATATATACATTATCTTTACTTATCTCATGGATGGATCAACAGTTTTTTCAAAGGTACATACTCATGAGGAAAATAATGCCCAAGGGTATGGAATAACAATATAATATGATGGGATAGATCTGAAAGGCAGTCCATTCTAAGCCCCACATCATACAATTGAAGTCCTTCTATAACATCCTTGCCAAGGGGCCAAAGTAACCCATATTAGCTTTATGAAGAGAATAGTTAGGGAAGAGAATAATCATACTAAACACAACTGTCCTCCTTAATGGTGGTGCCCTCTCTAACCAATACTCCAACTTTCCAACATCTAAGAATGTGATCTTTAGCTTCCTGAGCTTAATAAAATGGCAGTGCCTGAGGAAGCCTGCTATTTCCTCCACCCCAAGAACCCCAAGCTCTTCAATGACCTGTTACCTATTTGTTGCTAGTGGTAAACAAAACAGAACATGGTCCCAGTCCTACTGGAACTGACATATGAGAGAGACAATAAACAAACATTCAAATAAATGAAGATCTATATGTTATGAGATGTGCTACAATGAAAAAGGAAAGAGAATAATATCAAAGAGAATAATGATCTAAGTAACGATCTAGATGCAGGGAGATCACTGGGAAAAGCCACTACAGTAAAGTGAAAATTTAAACTAAGACTTGAAAATTGACTTAAGTAGGTAAAAGTGGAAAAAGAGCTTTTCAGTTATTATTTAATCTAATTCTTAGCTTCTTTTTATATAAATAGCAATCATAATAGCTATATCTCACAGGGTTGTCATAGGATGAAAAAAAGAAAATGCATGCAAAACTTTACATTCCAGATATATTAGCTATTTCTCTAACAAGTATTATGATTTTATAATCAGAAAAATGTTATTTTTTTTAAAAAGTGTCCCTGACACTGCCAAGTACAATAAATTATTGGTTAAAAAAATGAAATATTTTCTTATCCAAACACCTTAGTTGACTTGAAGACTTATCAGGTAAGTAACATGTCTGTTGTTTTATTTGTAAGTTAGTGCTCGGTTCTGTTCCTTCTGGGTGTACCAGAAACGTATGTTTGATTGACTAGCTAATCTGGGTAGAAAAGAAATTGTTGAGCAAATTAGTTACAGAGGAAAAGGATGACTATGCAAGAGGCCTTACAATTGAACAACATAAGAGGCCATTTAGAAATTACTCCATTCATGAGGCAAGAGTTCCAGCCATTCATACAGGTACTAAAATGCATTGGAAAATTTACCTCAACTTCACTTTTTAGATGACATAAAATGTTTGTTGTTTGCTTCCTTTCTCCCTATTCAATCATTCAGCCAATGTCTATAAATGAGTGTCCTAAACACAAGGTACTGCTGGGAGATTAGGAGCATACAGATAAGTAAGACACTATCCCTGCCATTATATAATAGCCAGCAACTGGTTTTACATAGCACTTTCACAGTTACCTCATTTGAACTTTGCAAGATCTTGAAACATTCTGTCATCCTTTTCTTTATTTTCTATTAATAAATTTATTTATTTATTTATTATTATTTTTTGGCTATGTTGGGTCTTCGTTGCTGCACGCAGGCTTTCTCTAGTTGCAGCGAGCAGGGGCTACTCTTCCTTGCAGTACGCAGGCTTCTCTTGTTGCCGAGCACAAACTCTAGAGCACGCAGGCTTCAGTAGTTGTGGTGCACAGGCTTAGTTGCTCTGCGGCAGGTGGGATGTTCCTGGAGCAGGGCTCGAACCCGTTTCCCATGCATTGGCGGGCAGATTCTTAACCACTGCGCCACCAGGGAAGCCCTGTCATCCTTTTCTTATGAATGAGGAAATCAAGCCCAGAGATTTAAATAACTTGTCTATGGTTATTCAACTAGTAATGGTGGAACCTGGATTTGTACCCAAGTCTTTTGACCCTGAAGCCTGGGTTCCTCCTCTATTCTAGGAGCTTACACTTGTGCAGGGAAACTAAAGCAAAAATAACTTTAATATATGGCAAAATGTTTAAAAAGAGGTGCCAAAAAAAGTGTAAGAGAAGGTCAATGGAGGGAAACATTTTGATTACATAAGGGAGAGGTACGGAGGTTTAGCAGTGGCAGAGAAAGAATCAGGAAAGGTTTTATGGAGGAATAAGTGGACTTTGAGCCAAGTCTTGAAGGGAGGGAAGATTTCTATAGGATAAAGGCAAAGAGTGTATTCTGGGCTGAAGAAATAATATGAATAAAGAGGCAGGAAAACACACAGTGTTTAGTACACACATTAAACCCAGTTTGCCTGAGTTATAGAGTACTTGTTAAAGAGGAGGAGAGCTAGAAGAAAAAAAGGCAGGATGATGCTAGAGCACAGAGGACCGAATATCAGGCTAAGAGTTAATCCTGAGTTCTATGTTTTAACACTGGCTGTGCATCAAAATAACTTATGGCACTTTATTAATTTATTTTTAAAAACAGATGCCTGGGCCTCACCCAAGACTTTAACTCAATAGGCCTTGTGTGAGGTCCTGGCATCTGCACTTTCTAAAAAGCTCCTAAGCAATTCTGGTAAGCAACTAAGGTTACAAAACTATACTGTAATCAGCAAGGAAATCACTGAATGCTTTTGAACCAGAAAATGCCACTGATTATTCATTTATTCATTCAATCAACAAATATGATAAGGGACTTCCCTGGTGGTCCAGTGGTTAAGACTCTGTGCTCCCAATGCAGGGGGCCCAGGTTCAATCCCTGGTCGGGGAACTAGATCCTACATGCCACAACTAGAGATCCTGCATGCCGCAACAAAGATCCCACGTGCCACAACTAAACCTGGCACAACCCAAATAAATAAATTAATTAATCAATTTAAAATTTTTTAAAGATGGTATTAAAAAAAATATATGATAAGCAGCTATCATTGTCAGGCACTATACAGGACCCAGTAGATGTCAATGCAAACAAAACAGTCAAGGAATTTATAAACTACATACACAAGCAAACAGTGAATTAAAGTCAATGGTAAATACTATTGTATTATGGGAGCGTGTAGGAGGGGTACCTAACTAATCTTGGGAGATTAGAAAAGGCTCCCAGAGATAGTGATATCTAAGCTGAGTCCTGAAGGTTAAATAGGAGTTGGCCAGACCACTGGGAGATGGAAGGACTGTGTCCTAGGCAGAGGGAAGAGCTGGTGCAGAGACCCGAAGGTGGAAAGGGTCACATCCCATTTGTGGAACTGAAAGAGAAAGAGGTTCAGTACAGCTGTAGTGCACAGCTAAGACAAGAACCAACAGGTCAGAGAAGAATGAGCAGTGAGGCCACAGAGATAA
Organism: Phocoena phocoena; assembly: GCF_963924675.1. NCBI lineage: Eukaryota > Metazoa > Chordata > Mammalia > Artiodactyla > Phocoenidae > Phocoena > Phocoena phocoena. Next base: position 37,422,240 of record NC_089219.1, read on the forward strand.
TGAGTACCAGGATTAGATGTTTTGACTTTAACCTGAGGGCAATGAGGAGCCATAGAAGGGTTTATGCAGGGAAAAACAAAATTAGATTTGTATTAAACACGGTGGTGTTGGCAAAAAGACAGACATATAGACTAATGGAATAGAATAGAAAGCCCAGAAATACACCCTCATGTATCAAAGGAAAGGATAGTCTCTGCAACAAATTAGAGATGGAGAAATGCAAATGAAAACCACAGTGAGATATCACCTCACATCCATTAGAATGCAACTATTAAAAAAAAAAAACCAGGAAATAGCAAGTATTGACAAGGATGTGGAGAAATTAGAACCCTTGTGCACTATTGGTGGGACTGTAAAATGGTATAATAGCTATGGAAAACAGTATGGTGGTTCCTCAAAAAATTAAAAATAGAACTATTATATCATTCAGCAATTCCACTTCTGGGTATATTTGCAAAAAAACTGAAAACAGGGTCTCAGAGAGACATATGCACACCTACGTTCAAAGCAGTATCATTCACAATAGTCAAGAGGTAAAAGCAACCCAAATGTCCATTGATAGATGAATAGATAAGTAAAATATAGGATGTATATACTTACAATGGAATATTATTCAGGCTTAAAAAGAATGGAAGTCCTGTCACATGTTACAATATGGATGAACCTTTAGGACACTAAGCTAAGAAAAATGAGCCAGTCACAAAAAGACAAATACTGTGTGATTCCACTTTTCTGAGGTACCTAGAATTGTCAGAATCATAGAAACAGAAAATAGAATAGTGGTTACCAGGGACTGGAGGAAGGGGGAAATGGGGAGTTGTTTAATAGTATAGAGTTTCAATTTTGCAAGATGAAGACGATCCAGAAATCTGTTGCACAACAATAAAAACATATTTAATACTAACTACTGAATTGTACACTTAAAAATTGCTAAGATGGTTAAAAAAGAGATCTGTATTTTAAAAGGACCACTCTGGCTCACAATACAGACAGTATGGATTTAAGGTGAGGAACAAAACTGACAGGGAGACTAGTTTAGAAGGTTGTGGCGAAAGAGATGGCAATGGCAGAAGGAACTGGCCTAAGGTAAATGCATTCAGAGTAGTAAGAGGTAAAATGGTCAGGTCATGGTGACTGAGAAGATGTAGAAAATGGGAGAGATCAGGGATGAAGGAAAAGAGAACTATCATTTGTAGAAAAGCTAAGCACTCAACTAATACTTTTACAAGTTAGTAATTCATTTAATAAACATGTATGAAGTAGCTACTTGTGCCAAGTACTACAGAAGGCTTTAAACAACTTTTCTGCCCCTTCACAGAACAACTTCTCCTTTTTGAAGTTCACCTAAACTGGCCGTTGACACAAAGTGTCTGCTTAATAATTATTTGTTGAGTAGGAAACAGACACAAGCAATTTCTATGAGAAGGTGAAATGAGCTAAAATGAGCATGTTGAGGAAAGAAAAGCTTATGATTCACTTTGGAAATCACTGATCTAAGAATTTACTATATAAGCAAGCAATGGTGACCACGATAACAAGAAAAGACCAACATAAAGAGCAAGTAAACACAGAAGGTACAGACAGTAATTAGGTATCAGGTGTAGGAATGCTGAAATGCCCTTGAATAGTAGGAATGTGTGAGAGGTATATTGGGAGACCACCCTCTCTCCATTGAAGATTCAGAAGTGAACAAAATAGCCAGGATCAAGGAGCTTAAAGTCGAGTAAACTGGATTACAGTCAGGTGGAACTTGACTCAATCCTAGCTCCACTACTTAGCTAAGAGACCTCAGATAAATTAATTTCTCTCTGAGCCTCAGATTTCTCACCTGTAAAATGGGGAAAATAGCATATATTCCATGGGATTGTACGCTAATATATCCCCACCCCCACCGCCAAGGGAGAGGCTTAGCAGGACCTGGCACACTGAAATAAGAAAAATGACTTAATGATTTTCATTATTATTACTCGGGAAGTAATACAGCAGTTGAAAAACGCCTCCTTCTAAATCAATAAAATATTTTCTAGTGAAAAAGCTGATAAACAGAAACAGGAATGTGCACAAGGAAGGTATCATTCAGAGTACTCCGTGGAATCCCAATGTTCTATGAAGTTATCTCCACTTGGAGATAACTTGAACTTGAACAGGTTCAAACTCAACCTGTTCAAAACTGACCTCTTGATCATTTCCCATCTTGTACCTCCTGTAGTCTTCCCCATCTCCATTAACAGCAACTCTATCCTTCAGATTCTCAGGCCAAAAACCTTGGTTATCCTTGAGTTATTTCATCTTCTCAAACCTCTCACCGAATGCATCAGGAAAGCCTGTTTTCTCTGCTTTCAAAATAGATCCAGAATCACAAGGTCCACTGCTACCACTCTGGTCCAAGTTACCATCATTTCTCACTTTTTTTGGCATAGTCTCTATTTATTGCATGGACTCTGTTGCAATAGTCTCTCTTAACTAGTCTTCCTGCTTTCAACCTTGCCTCCTTTTCAGTCTATTCACCACACAGTAGCCAGGGTGATTCTGTTAAAAGGTAAGTCACATCATGTCACAACTCTACTCAAAAACCTCCAAAGACTTCTCAATTCACCCTGAGTAAAAGCTGAAACTCTTACAATGGTCTGTAAGACACTACGTGCTCTGGCCCATGTTTCCTCTCTTACCTTCATCTACTACTATTCTTTTTTACTCTCTCTGCTGCGGCCACATCACCGTCTTTGGAGTTCTTCGACCACATTCAGCACCAGGCATTTCTGCCTCTATGTCTTCGCACTTACTGTTCCCACTGCCTAGAACACTCTTTCCCCAGATATTCACATAGCTAGCTCCATTACCTCCTTAATTTTTGTCTCTTCTGTGATACTTCCCCTATCCACATATTCAAAATTGCAAACCCCACAGCACAAAACACCATATATATTACAATTTGTTTTCCTGTTTAATCTAACTCCTCTGCCCACCCCCTGCTCATTACAATGTAATTTCCATGACGGTAGAGATCATTATTTGTTCATTATTATATTCCCAGTACCTGGAATAGTGCTGGACACATAGTGAGAGCCAGTAATTTTTTTTTTTTTGAATGACTAAATGAGCTGGAGGCAAGCTAGCAAGTCAGGGACAAACTTCTTTAAGAATGAAGTAAACTAAATGAACTCTTCTATTATTTGTGGGTTAAACTGCCAACCACAAATTCTTATTTCTCAAATGTCTTAGGGAGTTACTAAAAATAAGGGCAGAAAACATGTACCACAATTTATTTAGAGATTTCTTTATTACTAAATGACCAAACCAAAAAGTTAAACAAAAGCTACTTTTTTCAAAAGTAAAGAAGATGCCAACATGTATTAATAGGAATGCTTTAGCTATTTTTACAAGTATAAATGAAATAAACTTCTAATTGTGAAAGGACTTGAGATGTAACATTTCACACTATTTTTGACTTTGGGCTCTTTCCACTGGAGTTAATTCAGCTTTCTTATATATACTATGGGCCCAGCCACACGGGTCATTATACAGACCCTATTTAAGAGACTGAGTTCCACTAGAGGAATTTGACATAACTTGGAAGGTGAAAGGGAGAAGAGAGACAAGGGTCCTGGAAGGCATATCTAAGGCCAGCATGTGTAGAAGACAGCCAAAAGACCCACCCAACTAAAGGGAGCAATTTGAATTCTGAAATCCGATTAGAGAGAGTCTAGAATGCTAAACAGAAGTTTTTAAACAGAAGCATCACATTATCAAAGTATGCCTAATGAAGATTACTCATGTAGTAGCATATCAAATTGAAGCAAAGAAATATTAGGGACAGGAAAAGCAGCCACATGCTTGAAAGATAGGGTATGGGTATGCTGCCAAAGTTAACCCAAGGCAGGCACCAGACAACTTTGCATTTGGCTCAAGGTAAATAAGGCCAGGAGAATACTCTGTACTGGGTCACACAAAAGCAAGAAAAGAAGCAGGCAAAACTAATAGCAATATCACTGCACACCAAGAAACTGGAATCGGGGTCTGGCTGCTCATTTTTATAAATAATGCATGAGTTTGGTCACTGAACCCACAGAGTTTCCTTTCATTGTAAGCTCTCTGATTATATAAGGCTTCTTACAAGTCTGACAGAAACCGACTCAGAAACAACACATATCAACCCACATAAACAAGGAGTTTTCAAAGTAACTCTTCTTTAAGAAAGAAGGTATAGAGTTGGGGTGGAAATGGTGAGTGAGAAGAGGATGAGGGCTATGTGAATTTAAAAATTCTCTTCAGCCACCTGCAGGGCTGACCATTCCCTCATGAGGGAAGAGCATTTCTTTCAGTACCAAGTATCTACCTGGCTGAGGTGACTTCGCTGTAAAGAGGCCAAGCAATTGCTCTGTTTATAGCTAAGTGGTTCTCATTGCCACAGTGGAAAAAAGAATAGTTTCTCCATGGCAGAAATGGCAAGAAAGACCCCAAAACATCCTACCCGCCAAACAATTCTTTTGCTGACTCCCTGGACCAGAGTATTGTCACTTGAGGCCCCTGCCCCATAACCTTATACCCTACTTATCCCCCAAATTCCCAATCTTCTAGGCACTAAGAGGTTCTGCACAAAGAGGTTCCCCAAACTGTTTGATTATGAGGATATTTCCCTCTTTGTGCTTTTCTTAACAAACTAAAAAACAAGAATAAAAACAAAACAAAAACAAAAAGCACAAAAAAACATTATGAGATGTCGTATAATCTGTCTGGAAGCATCTCTCTCTCCTCTTTCTTTGACAGCCCCCCCCAACTTGAATATAGAAGAGAAAACATATAGCATGTAAGTTGGTGGCAGCCACTTTTTATGAATGACAGCCAACCTTAGGGTGAAGTTGACAATGTAAGCACAGAACAAAGAGATGGAAAGAGGTGGTGGTGGGGGGTGTCTCTGGATAACATCTATTTAGCTGTTGAATTAAACCAACCCCTAACCTAATAAACTGCTGGAATTCCAGTTTACATGTCCTTTTGTTGCTTAAGGCCACTTAACTATTTTCTGTTACTTGTACCCAAATACATTCTAATATATCCAGTAACCAGAAAACAGCTTTCCCAAATAACCCAAAATATACAAAGTTAGTCAGAATCGAATTCTACAAATACTACACATGCTACACATACAAGAACCTGTACTCAGCACTATGAAGAATACAGACGTGAATTAAGGACATCATGTTGTAATGGAAACAGTACAGGCTTTGAAGTCAGATGAACCTGGATCTAAATCCTACTTTGGGGAAATCATTTAATTTCTCTCAGCCTTAGTTTTTTCATCTATAAAACGGAGGAAATAGGACTGTAGAATTGTGAGAATTATAGCTAATATATAAAACACCAAGCATAGCACTTAGCCCATAGTGGGAGTTTAGAAACTGGTAGTTATAATTTTTAAAATGAGAGCAAGTCTTTACCCTCAAGTAGGGTAGAAAAGACAAATGATTATGATGTGCTGACTGGGATATTTATAGGGTATGGGAAATTGCAAACAAAGGTTCCAATTCTTCACCCCTTACTGAATCACTGTCCTTTGACATGTAACTTTGCAGTATGCTCCCAGTGTGGACTCGGGCATGTGACTTGCTTTGTCCAAAAGGATGTTGGCCAAGCAAACTTGAAGATAAGCAGAATCATGAAAAGCACTTGTGCAAATGGGCTAGCATACTCTTGCTATTCTGGTTTCATCTTAAGAAGGACATGTCCAGGTTAGCCCACTGGTCCCAGAAGAGAATGAGAAACAGCTGGAGCAAAGTGCCCCACAAAGCCCAGCCTAGAGCAGACCACCAGCTGACCTACAGATGCATGAGTGAGCAAAAGTAAGAGCAGCAAAACTGCCCAACTGGGCCCAGCTCAGCTTAGCTGAACCTGCAGAGGTATCAGAAATAAATGTTTACTGTTGCATGGTTTTGTGGCTGGATATTATACAGCAATAGCTAACTGACCATATGGTTATATTTTCTGTCTTTAAAAACCAAAGATTTCCACTTCCTTGATATTTGTGACCAAATGAAAGATAAGGTTAGGTCTTCTGAGTCAAAGACACACTTTTAGATTCTTAATTCAACTTATTAAACTCAAAAGGTTCTACACCTAGTTTTTTTTTTTCTTTAAAGGAACATTTATTTATTTATTTATTTTTGGCTGCTTTGGGTCCTCGTTGCTACACAGGGCTTCTCTAGTTGTGGTGAGCGGGGACTACTCTTTGTTGCAGCGCACGGGCTTCTAATTGTGGTGGCTTCTCGTTGCGAAGATGGGCTCTAGGTGTCAGGGGTTCAGTTGTGACACGCGGGCTCAGTAGTTGTGACACACGGGCTTAGTTGCTCCGCGGCATGTGGTATCTCCCCAGACCAGGGATCAAAGCTGTGTCCCCTGCGTTGGCAAGCAGATTCTTAACCACTGCGTCACCAGGGAAGTCCCTCTACCTGATCACTGTTGTGGCCTCTCCCGTTGCGGAGCACAGGCTCCGGACACGCAGGCTCAGTAGCCATGGCCCACGGGCCCAGCCGCTCCGCGGCATGTGGGATCTTCCCGGACCAGGGCATGAACCCGTGTCCCCTGCATCAGCAGGCGGACTCTCAACCACTGCGCCACCAGGGAAGCCCTACCTGATCTTTTATCAACTTCTTTCTCTTTAACAAATATTCATTTGCTTAAAAACTTAGAAGTCTATCCTTACTATAGGTAGTTTAAAGAAAACACACCTAAATGTCTTACTGTTCCAAGTTCAATTAATGTCTACAATTACAATGAAGACTTGTGGAAATGGCTGAAGCCCAGAAAAGTCTATATCACCATTGTATATGAGAAATATTCTTCTTAATAATATCAATACTTTATAGGCATTAATAAGAGCTATGCTTGTCTCCTGTAATTATTGGTAAACTGTTTTAAGAGAAATAAGGAATGGTGCTCACATTACTGTGGAGGGCAGGCATTCTGCCAACCAAGAAATATTTACTAAATATCATCCAAGTTCCAAGCAGTATGCTTGATGTTATTAGTAATTTATTTTTATGATCCTTAGTGAAACCAATAGCTGTGCTGTCAAGTCAAATTATAAGGCAATTAAACCTACGAGTCTCCAGAAATCTATGGCATGATGGCCTTTGCTGATCCCCTTCTGAAAACAAGCAAGAACATTTGGATATTTGGGCCTCACGGCCTTCAGCCTATTAACATCATAATAAAGATTGTTAATATCATAAACTATATCAATATCTCATTAATGATACTGGAAATACACTCACAAAGCACTTACTGCATATTGTATATGGCTATAAACAAGCTAATAAGCAACAGAAAATATTATTTAAGTGCAACATGGCCAAAAGAATGTTGCATTATGATCATACATTTCTGCCATTTCTACTACATCCACTTTTAAACTTGAGACATGATCACAGATTTCAAAGCATGTTCTTCTTTGTCAGTAAAACCAACACACAAGCCCTTCCAATGAACTCACATTTCAGAAAACAGTGATATAAACAGAGAGTGCAACAAATACTTTTACAAGTGTTTATTAATTAGTTTATTAGTGCCAGAGCTTTAGTAGATAGAAGGCTTGAGAGGACAGAGTTTTGTCTTTGAGGAATTTATAGACTTACTTCTGAGAAAAGAAATACACAGAAAATGTTTCTTGATCCAGGATGCTGGTTATGGGTGTGTTCATTTGTGAAAACCTAGTGAGATGCACACTTTTCATGTGTGCTTTTCTGTTATGTTATACTTTGTAAAATTTTTTAAAAATCTAATGACATTAACAGTAGTACAGAACTAAGTACCAAATGAAAAATACTGACAATTCAAGGAGTTCAGGAGGGACGAGTCACTGTTAATAAAAGCTGTAATAGTTAAAATGTATTAAGCAATCACTACATGCCAGGTACTGTGTTAAATAAGCGTTTTATATTTCATCCTCACAATATCACTGTGAGATCATGATCTAACCAACAGTTATTTGCCACAATTACATAATTACTTCTTCCTCCTTGAAACCCCTTCCTTTCCATTCCAGGCCAACACACTCCTGGGTTTTCTTCCTATCTCCCTAGCTACTCTTCAATCTGCCTTTTACCCCAGACTTTTAAAATTCAAATACTTTAGGGCCCAGCTATAGTCCTCTTCCCTATCTAGATTCCCTGGGATAGGTATTACTATCGTTATTCCCGTTTTACAAGTGAAAACACTGCAGCACAGGGAGATTCAAACCTAGGCAATCAATACTACAGAGCCCATGCTCTTCACTACCTCACTAACCCACTTTCTTTGGTCTTCCATACAAGAGGCAGGACATAGCTACACACACTTCACATTCCGGTATCCTCAGTAATTGAGAAAAAAGACATAGGGTAAGGCACACAGGACCCTCCTTGATAAGATATTAACGATTAATACCAGGGAACCAATGCTCTTGCAAATTCTGTTAAACAATTTTCCTTCCTAAATTTCTTCACTTTGTGTTTTGGTACTTCTCAAGGAGAAATGTGAAAACATTCTAGAACATAGATTCTCAAACCTAGATGCTCATTAGAATAATCTGAAGAGCTTTCAAGAATACATATGGGCCCTCTGAAGACCTACTAAACCTAGAGTATTCCAGGAATCTGTGCTTCTAAGAAGCACCCAAGCAAATTCTGAAGTTGGTAACCCAGTACCTGAATTTGGGAAGCCTTTGTTCCAGAGAGGATTCTCAGGTCCTCAGAGGCTGAGTAATGACTACCACATATTTACCTGCCTATAAGAGGCTGAAAATGAAATGAGAATAAAGATGTAAATTCTCCAAGGAGTAGTTTCCTTCAATCAGGAAACTAGAGCAGCAGCAGTGGAATTTTAGATCAGGACACCACAAATTTCTGGGTAGTCTGGGAATTTGTTGCCATGATAGAGTTTGCAGCCAAGTGATACCATCCTTTAGTTTAGGAGGGGGTCATCTGGGCAGCAAGAACCAATATAATATTTGAGCACTCATTCCCCGAGAACTCACCACATGTTATTAGGGAATCCAAGAGTATTAATAGATATGGCCATTGTCCCCAGGCTACAGAAGAAAACATTGTTAACATGCCATTTTTGCATAACCATAAATGCACACATATTTTGCGTACATATGCGAGTAACAATTACAGTGGAACCATACATGCTGAAACTAAGGCAAAGAAGTCACTACAACACGCTCATTGAAGTCTTACCTCTGTGAGTGCATGCAATTGTCCTTGATGTACACACACACCCATGAACCTACAAAACGAAACAGATGTTTTTTAAACAAATGAAAAGGACATGAACATAACTAGTGTAGCTGCACATGCAAGACAATCCAATACCTGTGAAGTCTACTGGGTTCCTGTATAACAGCGGTCCCCAACCTTTTCGCCACCAGGAATGGGTTTCGTGGAAGACAATTTTCCCGGGAAGGGGGTGGGGTGGGGTGGGGTGGGGGAAGAATCGTTCGGGTGGTAATGCGAGCAATGGGGAGCATTGGGCCGCGGCAGATGAAGCTTGGATCGCTCGCCTGCCATTCACCTCCTGCTGTGCGGTTCCTAACACGCCGCAGACTGGTGCTGGTCCTCGGCCCGTGGCTTGGGGACCCCTGCTGTATAACAAACCTTGATAGCACTCCTGTAAGTTTCTAAGTTTATCATGAAACATCTGGTTGTGGCAAGACCTAGTGGTAAAAAGCAATGGTAGGGACTTCCCTGGTGGCACAGCGGTTGAGAGTCCGCCTGCCGATGCAGGGGACACGGGTTCGTGCCCCGGTCAGGGAAGATCCCACATGCTGCGGAGCGGCTAGGCCCATGAGCCATGGCCACTGATCCTGTGCGTCCAGAGCCTGTGCTCCGCAACGGGAGAGGCCACAACAGTGAGAGGCCCGCATACAGCAAAAAAAAAAAAAAAAAAGCAATAGTAGAAGAGGGAGGGGAGCAAGCCTTTAAAAACAGCATGGTATAATGGAACAAGCACCAAACTGGAAGCAAAGAAACCTGGTGCTGGTTTAGCTCTGCCATTATTTGACTACGTGCTCACACACACAGAAAGGTCACTAACCCTATGGGGCTCAGTTTCCTCACCTAGAAAGTAAGTAGGTTGAACTACCCAATCTGACAGTCTGTAATTTACAAACAACAAACGGGTTGGGAGCACCCGCATTGGCTGGATGACCTTGACATAAAAAGAACTCTTCTAAATATGTAATTTTAAAAAGAACCCAGTAGAAAAATAAGCAAAAGGTACACGTGTAACTCACACAAAAATAATAAAGGGCTAATAATATCAAAATGTACTCTAATTCCCTCATAATTAGAGAGATGTACACTAAAACAGGAGATACTACCTTTTAAATCTATCAATGAACAAAGATTAAGAATGATAATGCTTGGCGAATTCCCTGGTGGTCCAGTGGTTAGGTTGAGTCCCTGGTCAGGGAACTAGGATCCCGTAAGCCGCGCGGCACAGCCGGAAAAAAAAAAGAATGCTAATGCTCAATGTTGTCCAGAAGGTAAGGAAACTGGGATAGGAAACACTGTTGAGCTCTTGGCCCAACTTTTTCAAAGGGTAATTAATTGATCACATCTAGCAAAAATTTTAATTGCTCCAACAATTCCACCTCTAGGAATTTATCTTACAAGTATACTCAATTTGGGTGAGCAAAAATTCACATAAAAGGACATCTACTTCACCGGTGTATGTGAATCTAAATACCCACCAATAAAAACTTGTTAAATATTTATGGTATAGGGCTTCTCTGGTGGTGCAGTGTTTTTAAGAATGCCCCTGCCAATGAAGGGGACACGGGTTTGAGCTCTGGTCCAGGAAGATCCCACATGCCGCGGAGCAGCTAAGCCCATGTTTCCACAACTACTGAGACTGTGCTCTAGAGCCCGTGGGCCACAACTTCTGAGCCCATGCACCACAACTACTAAAGCCCACACGCCTAGAGCCCGTGCTCCACAGCAAGAGAAGTCACAGCGATGAGAAGCCCGCGCACCGCAACAAAGAGTAGCCCCTGCTTGCCCCAACTAGAGAAAGCCCATGCACAGCAACGAAGACCCAACACAGCCAAAAATAAATAAATATTTTTAAAATTTATGGCTTTATTCATAGATTGGAATACTATATAGCATTAAAAAGAATGAATTAAACTTTATGCACTGACATGAGAACATACCCAAAATATACCATTAAATGAAAACATCAGGCTTTAAAATCCCATTTGTGTAAAAAAAATTTTGTATATTAATAGAAAATGTCTAGAAGCATTAATAATAAATGGTACTGAAGGAGAAAAGGGTGATTTTTATTTTTTAGTGCACATACTTATGTCATATTTGAAGTTTTTTCAACCAACAGGCTACATTTATATATAAAAATAATTTTTAAATAAAAATCATAAATCAATTATTATGACTGATGATTATAAAGTAGAAGAAAATAAATGACATAAAGTCAGTGACACTTGGGGCTTGGGTTGTCAAGAAGGAAGTCTCATTAACAATATCCACAGGTCCCAAGTAAGTTCTAGTTTAGAAGGGCAAAGGAAAGGGAAGAGACTGACTAAAGTAAGAGTGAAGGCACAACAGTAACTGTGCTGGAAAGGACCATAAAGTTCCAGGAAGGCAGAGTCCAGGTCATATTCTTCCCTGTGCTCAAGCACCTAACAGTGCCTAGCAAACAGTTTGCTCACTCAGTAAATAATTGTTAAGTGAAAAGAAAGTGAGGGAGAATGCCTGGTCGCTGTAACATCACAGCAGAGTTTTAAAGACATGCTGCTTCAACCAAAATTACTAATGTGGAAATTTCAGAGTTTCTCCAAGAGGTGGTTTCTGGACCACTGGTTTTCTCTAAGTGCATCCAGAGACACGGTGGGGACTTGAGAAAGGAAAGAACCCAAGGAAATATCTAGGTAGTACGGAAAATAGGATGCAGGTTCCAATGACTAGCTGAAACTTACCTCTGGCTTGGGAATAAATAGGGAGCGAAATAACAGAGTAGTTAAAAGAGCTTTGGAGTGAGATGGTGTGGGTTCAAATCCCACCTCCACTCTTTACTAGGCAAGCATTAGTTTCCCTCTCTGTAAAATAGGATAATAGTGCCCACAACGTAAGGTTGTTGGAAAGACTGAATGAAATAATGAATGTAAAGTTCATAGCACAGTGACTGGTACATAGTAAGAGTTCAAAAAATGTAAGCCATTTTCATAATTATAACTTAGAAGTGGACCAGGTAAGAATCCAATTTGGTCACAGGTGGCTGGGCAGAAGCTGGTTTTTATGTATGCCTACTCTCCCCTCCATTCCCCATCCTTTGTCCCTACCTCCATCCTCTGCTTTGTAAAAGTGGGACATTTAACTTTATTCATCTGTCGGTTTCTTTACTATGAAACTAACTATCTAATACAGAAGAGAATGAGGGGAGGAATGTGGGACAGGTAAAAGTCTAAAGAATAATGAATATAAGTAACACAGAGTGCTGGAAGACTGAATCTAGACTCCTGAATGTTTCTGGCCAGCACAGTATAGCGTCTATAAGCTATGCAGATAGAGCATCTGAGAGTTGCAGTTAACATCACAAACTAGTTGGGTAAAAGATAGGAAGCTGTACTAGAGCAAAGGAAATCCAGGCAAGATAAATGAGAAAACAATCAATCTAGGGGAGATGCAGTTGTAGAGGTATCTTCTTTATTCTTATTAAAGACATTTTATTTTATTTTTTTGGTAATAATTTTTTTATTGAAGCACAGCTGATTTACAATGTTGTATTACTTTCAGATGTACAGTAAAGTGATTCATATATATACATATACTTTTTCAGATTCATTTCCCTTAGAGTTTATTACAAAATACTGAGTATAGTTCCCTGCACCATATAGTAGATCCTTCTTGGTTTTATATTTTATATTTAGTAGTGTGTATATATTAATCCCAAACTCCTTCCCCCACACCCTTCTCTTTTGGTAATGATAAGATTATTTTCTATGTCTGTGGGTCTATTTTTGTATATAAGTTCATTTGTATCTTTTTTTTTCACATTCCACATATAAGCGATATCATATGACAGTTGTATTTCTCTGCCTTCATTTAGTATGATAATCTCTAGGTCCATCCATGTTGCTGCAAATGGCATTATTTCATTCTTTTTTATGGCTGAGTAATATTCCATTGTGTATATATACCACATCTTTACTGTAGAGGTATCTTAAAAATAGGTCACTGTTCTCTAAGTGTTCGTACAACTCCCCAATCACTGGAATTATGACAGTCAGTATTCCATTCATTTATTCAACAACTATTTATTGAATGGCCACTATTTGTAAGGCATTAGGGACAGGACAGTGAATAAAACAAAGTCCCTTCTCTCACAGAATTTTCATTCTAGGAGTAATTCTGTTGGAAAGCAATTGTAATAAAAGGTTAAGCAGGTGTTTTGCAGAATGTGGTTAAATTGTATGCATAAATAGCTGTTTCTAGGGACTTCCTTGGTGGTGTAGTGGTTAAGAATCTGCCTGCCAATGCAGGGGTGACAGGTTCAATCCCTGGTCCAGGAAGATCCCACATGCTGCGGAGCAACTAAGCCCATGCGCCACAACTACTGAGCCTGCGCTCTAGAGCCCATGTGCTGCAAATACTGAGCCCACACACCGCAGCTACTAAACTCTGCGCACTCTAGGGCCCGCATGCCACAACTACTGAGCCCATGTGCTGCAACCACTGAAGCCCATGCGCCTAGAACCCATGCTCCACAACAAGAGAAGCCACCCCAATGAGAAGCCTGTGCACTGCAACAAAGAGTAGCCCCTGCTCACCACAACTAGAGAAAGCCCGCGTGCATCAACAAAGACCCAATGCAGCCAAAAATAAATAAAAAATTTTTAAAAATAGCAGTTTCTAGTGAACCTCTAACAGAAAGGATGCTTCTCTGAGATTAAATGGTATTCCTACCTAAGGATAATTCTATTCTCATTACCCCTCCATAGCAAAAAGAGGTAAAGTAAAATACAATAAGCTACGTTTCTTCCTTCACTACAGCTTTCTAAACTATAATGGGCACTAACAGTGGTTAATAACTATGGCCTACTACTCGTTTTCATAAAGTTTTATTGGAACAGACATGGTATTTTCTATGGCTGCTTTTGTGCTACAACAGCAGAGTTGAATAGTTGTGACAGAGACTGTATGGCTTGCAAAGAGTAAAACATTTACTATCTAGTCCTTTACAGAAAGAGTTTGCTCACCTTTACACTAGAGCATAGAAATCTATCCATATCCACCTAGGGGAACTTAAAACAAGTTACTTAACCTTTATAAATCTCCATTTCCTTATCTGAAAAAAAATGGACCTGAAAATAACACTACCTTAAAGGATTGTTAGGAGGGTTAAATGGATATTTCAGGGACAATGTTTAGCAATGTCTAGCCTATGATCAAATAAAGGTTGTTTTTTATTTTGTTATTATTAATGATTCTAAATTATGCCATCCCTTACATGGCTATTAGAGTTACCTTTTCAAAACACAAAATATGTCATTTCCTTCTTTATAAACCTTCAATGGTTCCCTTCTGCCTATAGAATAATGTCAAAATTCCTTACCACAGCACTTGAAACTTTCCATGATTTGCTCCAGCTTATCTCTGGAAGCTCACACTTTCCCATGAGCCTTATTCTTCACTCATCTCTCCCTTTCCTCTGGTTCTATCCTACAAATATATTTAAATTTACCCATCTTAAAAAATGCTTCCCTTGTCCCTCTCCCTAAAATATGATCCTAATACACTCTTTGCACTTGTAACCAAACTTTAAGGTTACATACACTATCTACATATCTTTAACCTTCCTTCGTTTCTAAACTCATTATAACCTGCCTTCTGCCCACATTACTCTCTTGTAACTTTCCTTACTCTGGAAGATTCAGAGTTTTATTTATCTCTGTATTTCTAGCACCTAGTATAGTACCTTGCACACAGTAAGGAAGCTCTCAGTAAAGACTTGTTGAAAGGCATGAATGATTTTTTTTTTTTTTTTCCCGGTACGCGGGCCTCTCACTGTTGTGGCCTCTCCTGTTGTGGAGCACAGGCTCCGGACGTGCAGGCTCAGCAGCCATGGCTCACGGGCCCAGCCACTCTGCGGCATGTGGGATCTTCCTAGACCGGGGCACAAACCCGTGTCCCCTGCATCGGCAGGCGGACCCCCAACCACTGCGCCACCAGGGAAGCCCCGCATGAATGATTTTTATGACCTGGAAACTTAAGTTAAAGCTCTTCCCTGAGCTGGAAGACTTCATTTACTTACTGAAAATTATCCTTCTAGGATCAGCTAAAATTTCATCTTCTCTACAATGATCTCCAGGATGCCCTCAGTAAACATCAGTACTCTTTCTCTCTTTTCCTGCCCCCCAGTACTCCTAACATCCTTCTTTGAAAGATTGCTCATTAGCATAAGTGAAGTAGTCCAGGGTGTGGAGTCAGACTACTTGGATTTGAATCCTGGCTCTGCCACTTACTGATGACCTCTCTGTATTTCAGAGTTTTCCACATGCAAAATGGCAATGTTAATATTACCTAACCTATATGGTTATTGTGAAGATAAAATGAGACAACTTGAGCTCCTGGAACATAATAAGCCCTAGAGAATGTTAGCTCTTCTTCTCTTAACCTTTCTGACTTCTTCTCCAGACTGGAATATAAGAAAGGTTTTTAAGAGTACAGATCTCATCTAATTTATTTCTATATACAGTGCCTGACATACAATGCTTTGCATGTAAGATGCTAAACAAGCATTTCTTGAATGAAAAAGCAGTAATCACCAAATTAGCTTCACAATGTAAACTCGTTTTATAAGAAAGAACATTTAGAGACAGGTACAAGGCTGGAAAGCCAAGAGGTGTTTACTTTATTTAATCAAATATTTATATAGAAGCTAGGCAATAGGATTCTACTAGCAAAACAATGGCTACATTCTAGTTATGGATCTCCTAGAAGCTGAAAGTATTTGGTTTGGGTGTGATACACCCTTGCTTCCCTTCCCCCCAGACCCACCATCACTATGACCACATCATCCACAGAGATGTCACAGATGACACATTCAGGCAGGCACTGGCTTCATGTGACAGTCTTCCCCACTTCCTACTCTCACCACCACATCACAGTGGTGTCGCACAATTCTACCTCTATGTGAAACTTTTCTGCCAGGCCTCCTCACCCTCACTTCCTCCCCACCACCACCATGTCGAAAATGGTGTTACAGAGCTGGCAAGTTGAGACAGGCATTAGCTTTATATTGGAAGAAGAGTTTGAGCAGAGTTAATCATTCCAGTTGCTATAAACAGAATATACTTTAAAAGGGAAATATTACTCATACTTAACAGGGAAGAGATTTATGCCTAGAAAAGCATTTAATATCAACAATAAGTTTTTACTGAAATTTTTATTGCTTCTTTAATGAAAATCTAAACTGTGGCTGAGGCTTAAAATCACTTTTGGTAAGAGACAGGATCTAAAAAAAGTTACATTCTGATTGATTCTTATTCTCCACTACCACCACCCAAAATCATGCAAGGTAAAATTACTTAGCTCGGGAAGGGAGCACTTTCTTAATGGATATTCTTGAGAGTGAGTGATTACTCAACTTTGTTATTTTAAATTTCAGATTACACACACATTCACCTTGCTTTTGATTTTTTTAGACCAGTGCTTCCTAAATTTTAATGTGGAAACAGATCACCCAGAAATCATGTAAACTGCAGACTTAGATTCTATAGGTCAGGGGGCACTTGAAATTCTGAATTTCTAAAAAGCTCCCAGGTGATGCTAATGCTGCTTGGTCTATGGACTTATATGTTGAGTGGCAAGGCTCAGTGCAGACCAAGGATAGCTAGCTGATCACTACTCTAAAGTCAGTAAGACTACAACAGGAAACTCCCAACTCTGATACTACTGGTAAACTAGACTTTGACCAGAGACTTTGGCTCCCTCTAAGTAGAAGTATTTTTGACCGAGCATGCTTCTGAATTACCAAGGCACTCCATCAACACCACACTGCTATAGCATCATCATTTTCTACCTTTAACTGTTTTATAATATGCCTTATATCTCCCCTACTAGACTATAAGCTTCTTAATAGAATTCCCTTGCCTGGCATATGACAATATATAAACACTTGCAGGATAATTTAAAACACAACTCTGACCACTCAAAAATTACTGAGTGCCACTGTGTGCCAGGCACTGGTAACGATCATAATAATTATGATAACAACTAACTCAAAGTGCGTTTACCATCTAGGCATTGCTCTAAGTACTTTATGTTATATTCACTGTTGTAATAAATTTATTTATTTATTTATTTTTGGCTGTGTTGGGTCTTTGTTGCTGCACGTGGGCTTTCTCTAGCTGCGGCGAGCGGTGGCTACTCTTTGCCTCTGTGCACTGTCTTCTCATTGCGGTGGTTTCTCTTGCTATGGAGCACGGGCTCTAGCTGCGCGGACTTCAGTAGTTGTGGCACACAGGCTCAGTAGTTGTGGCGCACGGGCTTAGTTGCTCCGTGGCATGTGGGATCTTCCCGGACCAGGGCTAGAATCCATGTCCCCTGCATTGGCAGGCGTACTGTTAACCACTGTGCCACCAGGTAAGTCCTACGTTGTATTCATTTAATTCTCACGATAACCCAACGAAGTAACACTTTTATTAACCTAATCATATAGATGAAGAAACAGGCTCAGAGAAATTAAGTAACTTGCCCAAAGTCATAACAGCTAATAAGTGGCAGAGCCAGGAGTCAAACCTAAACAGTGGGTTCCAAAGTCTGTGCTCTCTCTCTTTTTTTTTGGCCACACCACGTGTCACGCGGGATCTTAGTTCCCCGAACGGGGCAAACCCGCACCCTGCAATGGAAGCGTGGAGTTTTAACCACTGGACTGCTAGGGAATTCCCAAAGTCTGTGCTTTTTTTTTTTTTTCCCCAAAGTCTGTGCTCTTAACCACAATGTTATATTACCTCTCCATATAGTTATAAAAAGGATATAAAAATGATTAAGATACAACCCCTCCACTTAAGAAGCTACTGGCTACTCAAAAAATTGTTGTGGCAGCTCACAGTCCCTGATCAAAGTCCAAATTCTTTGGCGTGTTATTCAAGAGTCTGAATGATCTGACCCCAACCTCTCTTACCTTATCTATTACATCGACCTACATTCTCCTCTACATTTTAGTTATATAACATGCCTCTCCTAAATATGTCCTGAATTCTCCCATTTCCACTTTCATTTTGTTGCTAGAATGAGTCTACCTTTCTAATCAAAATTAATCTTTCTCTTCCCTATACACTCATTATCACTCCATTTAAACTTCTATTGTAACACTTATCACGCCTGCCTTCTACATGTTTTAGCTACGTCCACCTCTTCCACTCAGTCAGAGGATTCTTGAGGGCAGGGATGTTACATATGGAAGGGAATGGCTACTTGTTCACTTCCTTTTTTCCTCCTGAAGTAGACTACATTTCCTAGTTGGTTAAGACTATAAAACTGAGTTCTGGCCAGCGGTATAGGGGCAGAAGTGATTATTTCCAGGCCTGTCCCATTAAAAACCTCAACACTGTCCTCCATACTTTATTCCTTCATCTGCCAGCAGATGCAGAAGACCCAGTAGAGGAAACTGAGGCCCTGTCCTAGGTTAAAAAGAGCTCCCCTTCAACCTCCATGCAACATGCATTGGACTGGAACATGAGTAAGAAACAAGCTTTTGTGTCTCTATATATACCTTAAATACTGCCTTGTTCATAGTTACTGCTCAGTAAATATTTACTGAATTCAATTAAAAGTTAAAATTCTTATTTCAGGGCTTCCCTGGTGGCACAGTGGTTGAGAGTCCGCCTGCTGATGCAGGGGACACGGGTTCGTGCCCCGGTCTGGGAAGATCCCACATGCCACGGAGCGGCTGGGCCCGTGAGTCGTGGCCGCTGAGCCTGTGCGTCTGGAGCCTGTTGCCTGTTGCTCAGCAGTGGGAGAGGCCACAACAGTAAGAGGTCCGCATACCGCACAAAAAAAAAAAAAAAAAAATCTTATTCCAAGGCAGGACCTTTCAAGGCCCTACTATTAGCCAGCAGTCTCCAAAACTGGGGAATGAGCAAGACTGAAGAATGGAAAGAAAATTAGAATTTTTACTTTTTTTTAATATGAAAAAGAGAAATTAAGTTTTACTAATATTTAATAAGGGTTGATCGTAGCACCTGGGGATGTGCTCAAAAATATTTCCCAATGGGATACTATGGAAGACAGAAGATATCCAAAGATGTCCATGTCCTAATCCCTAGAACCTGTGAATATGTTATGTTAGTAGGCAAGTAGAATAAATTAAACTGCAGATGGAATTAAGACTGCTAATCAGCTCACTTTAAATTAGGGAGATTATCCTGGATTAGCAAAGTGGGTGCAATGTAATCACAAGAGGTATTCAAAGGTGGAAGAGGGAGGCAGAAGAGTCAGTATCAGAGGGATACAATGTGAAAATGACTCAACTGGCCTTGGCTGGCTTTGAAGATGGAAGGGGACTACAAGCCAAGGAATGCAAAAGAGACTCTAGAAGCTGAAGAAAGTAAGAAAATAGATTCTCCCCTAGAGCCTCCAGAAAGGAACATAGCCCTCCTTGAATTTAGCCCAGTAAGACCCATCAGACTTCTGACCTACAGAACTGTAAGATAATACTTTTATGTTGTTTTAAGCCATTAGGTTTGTGGCAATTCGCTACAGCAGCCATAGAAAACAAATAATACATAATCAAAAAAATTTATGGGTCACTATTCTATGTTATAATGCTCACAGATCTAGGATAGACTTTGGGATTTGACTCTTTCTAAACAAGCATAAGGAAAATAATAATGTTATTATGTTCCTTCGTGGCATTTACATCCAGTGGGTCAAATATTTATTGAACTCTTAGTTATGTATAAAGCTCACAGTTAAACATTAAAGTTTAAATGTTATGCCTTCTCAAAAGTTTATTATCTAAACAGAAGAATGAGGGAGAGGTGTGATTATAGTCTAAAACACATCTATCTAAACTCATTCTGAAAAACAAAACACTGACATTACTGTCAGACTTGGACCTCTTCAATTCTGCATAACAGGACCTAGTAAGAGGTCTGTGACCATTGTATCAAAGCTGTCAAGAAAATTACTACTTATTGCTCACCTACAATATACCTGGAAACTGTGCTAGGTGTTTTATAGGTACTACCTGAGATGAAATTACCCCCATTTTATCATCTAGGAAAATGAGGTTCAGGGTATTTAAGTGACTTGACAAAGATTAGAGAAGGTACTGGAATCTGGATCTATTAGGCTCCAAAGCCTATGCTTGTTCTGTGACAATCAGTATGGAAGAAAAAGGCCAGTGGTTCAATAATAATTTCATTTTGATTCATAAAAAACTATCTATCTGTAAACTAATGAAAATCTTACTGGTTAGCTTTAAAAGTCTTTCTACTGCCAACTTTGAGCAATAAAAGCACCATCCATATTGTAAGAGTTCTTCTGACCTGTACTGGTCTTTCCAGAAAAATGTCTGACTCCAAAGTTTGGTAAAAAAACAATTAAGAGGCCCGAAATAAACCTACAGTAAAATATTAAGATGTGGGGCTTCCCTGGTGGCGCAGTGGTTGAGAATCCGCCTGCCAACGCAGGGGACACAGGTTCGAGCCCTGGTCCAGGAAGATCCCACGTGTCACGGAGCAACTAAACCCATGTGCCACAACTACTAAGCCTGAGCTCTAGAGCCTGCGAGCCACAACTACTGAGCCCGTGTGCTACAACTAACGAAGCCCACGCACCTAGAGCCTGTGCTCCGCAACAAGAGAAGCCACCGCAATGAGAAGCTTGCACACCACAATGAAGAGTAGCCCCTGCTCACCACAACTAGAGAAAGCCTGCGTGCAGCAACAAAGACCGAACGCAGCCATAAATTAATTAATTAATTAATTAAAAGATAATAAAAAAATAAAATGAACTGCTTTGTATCTTATTCCCAAATAAAGCAAAGATACCAATGCTCTCTTAGACTAGAAAAAATTAGCAATAATCAAAAAGGAGAAGAGAGGGAAATGGCTCAGAACTCAAGGTCCAAAAGAGCTATGAATATTAGATCCATAAAAAAAGGAGTACTATCCTTGGGTAAGGCTTGCTGCAGTTCAAACGTGTTTTAGAGGTATTACATCATGGAAAACTGGTTGTGCAAGATCCTAGATACGAAAACTCATAAGGAAAACTCAGCTGAACAGACATTAACCACCAGAGCCTCACATCAGGTGACGCTAAGCAGAGCTGGTTCAGTCTGGCTTTCTCTTTTCTCTCCACGTTTTTTTTTTTTTTTTTTTTTTTTCCGGTACGAGGGCCTCTCACTGTCACTGTTGTGGCCTCTCCCGTTGTGGAGCACAGGCTCCGGACACGCAGGCTCAGCGGCTATGGCTCACGGGCCCAGCTGCTCCGCAGCATGTGGGATCTTCCCAGACCGGGGAACAAACCCGTGTCCCCTGCATGGGCAGGCGAACTCTCAACCACTGCGCCACCAGGGAAGCCCTCTCCATGGTTTTTATAGTCCAATTTTAAGATAGCTAAAGGCAGAATAAACATTCCGCAGCCATCACTAGATCATGTCAATAGCACTATATATAATAACAAAAGGACAAATCAAGTGCATGGTCAAATTTTACTTTTTCTTAGTGAAACAATACAAATATATAAAAAGTTTAAATTTGATCTGCTTGCTTATAAATATTAAACCAGTTTAATAAATATAAAAACATCCTAGATTTCTGAGAGAAAAATATCCTCTATCTTGAATAACAACTGAAAGTAAAATGAGACTTAAGAATGAATTCATTCCGTATTTTCTTTATTTCATAGAAAATTTTAAACCACATTGCTCAAAACTGCCATGCAAGCAGCAAAATACCAAGTCTCCCGACAAAGGCAAAACTATTAATACATATATGTGCAGTGACTTTAAATGTTCCCCAAATGCTTTTTTCTTTTAATCCAGGAAGTTCAGGAGAACTAAAATCCACAAACCCAAGTATATAGATTGTCTCCCCAAGCACTGAAAAAGCTTCTTCTCCCTTCCCAAATTTATCCTTTAGTCTACAATTACTCATAAACTCACACCAAAATAGCAAAATATAAACACAAACTTCAAATTATGTGAGCATACTTCTGAAACACTCTCCCAATGATTTATTTCTTCCCGAATTCAATACAACAGGCAGGTATCAAGTAAATACTCAGTGCAAGGTTTGTACTCTCCATAGATAAACAGAACACTTAATTTTTTTTTTTTTTACGGCCTGTCACATATATACTAAGCACAGTGTCAGGCAATGAGGATCAATGGGGGCCATAGAAATAAACATGATGGTTCTTTCTTTAAGGAGTTCACAAATAATGATAATAGTAGATAACATTTACTGAGCACTTACAATGTGTCAGACACTGTTCTAAATACTTTATAGGAATTACCTCATTTAATCCTTATGAAGACATTATGTAATAGGTACTACTACTATCTCCGTTTTACAGATAAAACTGAAGACAGATTAAGTGGCTTCCCCCAGGTCACACAACTAGCAAACGGCAGTCAGGACTGGATCCTTAACTTTTTTTGTTTTGCTTAATACGTTATCTGTTTATTGTTGTTTGGATCCTTAACTCTTAAGCTTTATGCTATACAGTCTTATTATATGATGCTTCAGATGATTATAATAATAGCAGCGTCAATAATAAAAATGACAGCTAAGATTTAGTGCCTTGCATTGTGATAAGTTCTTTTTTTAAAAATAAATTTATTTACTTTATTTTTGACTGTGCTGGGTCTTCGTTGCTGTGTGCAGGCTTTCTCTAGTTGGGGTGAGCGGGGGCTACTCTTCCCTGTGGTGAGGTGGCTTCTCTTGTGGAGCACGGCTGTAGGCGCACGTGCTTCAGTAGTTGTGGTGTGCGGGCTCTAGAGGGCAGGCTCAGTAGCTGTGGCGCACGGGCTTAGCTGCTCTAGCAGCGTGTGGGATCTTCCCCGACCAGAGCTTGAACCTGTGTTCTCTACACTGTCAGGCTGATTCTTAACCACTGCACCACCAGGGAAGTCCCATGATAAGTTCTTTATGTATGTTATTTCACTTAATCCTCCCAGTGAAACCGAGCAGGACCTTGTGGGGCTCCTTGGAACAGAAGCCTTTCAAACAGCTGCTAATCTGGGAAGGGAGGGGATGCAGAGACAAGGGAGGAGCAGTCAAGAAACAAAGTGCAGGGGACTTCCCTGGTGGTCCAGTGGTAAAGAATCATGCAGGGGACACAGGTTTGATCTCTGGTTGGGGAACTAAATTCCCACATGCCGCGGAGCAACTAAGCCTGCACGCCTCAACTAGAGAGCCCATGTACCGCAACTAAGACCCAATGCAGCCAAATACAAAAAATAAACAAAAATTAAAAAACAAGATATTCGTTAAAAGAAAAGAAAAGAAAAGAAACAAAGTCTAGTGTTGCTGCCTGAGAACCAGATGGTCCTGCTGCGACAATGTCGTCTCAGTACAGCAGCCGCCGGCCCCAGACAACAACAACTGTGAGGAAGGTGAACAGTCTCTGCCCCAACCAGCCGGCCTCAGCAGTTCCTGGGTGGAGCTCCCCATGAACAGCAGCAAGGCCAATGACAATGGCAATGGGAAAAATGGGGGGCTAGAACATGTACCCTCCTCATCCTCTATCCACAATGGAGATATGGAAAAGATTCTTTTGGATGCACAACATGAATCTGGACAGAGTAGTTCAAGAGGCAGTTCTCACTGAGATAGTCCCTCCCCACAAGAAGTTGGGCAGATCATGTTTGATGTGGAAATGCACACCAGCAGGGACCATAGCTCTCAGACAGAAAAAGAAATTGCAGAAGGAGAGAAAGAAGTGAATTCTTTGAAGAAAATCATAGACTGGGTATCTGACTGGTTCAGTAGACCTGAAAACGTTCCACCTAAGGAGTTCCACTTCAGGCACCCTAAACATTCCATTTCCTTAAGCATGAGGAAAAGTGGAGCCATGAAAAAAGGGGGGATTTTCTCTGAAGAATTTCTTAAGGTGTTCATTCCATCTCTCTTCCTCTCCCATGTTTTGGCTTTGGGGATAGGCATCTACACTGGAAAATGACTAAGCACACCTTCTGCCAGTACCTACTGAGGGAAAAGAAGAGCCCCTGGGAAAGAGTGTGACTTGTGAAGTGGTGTACTGTCACAGTAGTTTATTTGAACTTGAGACCATTGTAAGCATGACCCAACCTACAACCTATTTTTACATATCCAAGTTCCAGTAACTCTCAAATCCAGTATTTTATTCAAACTCTATTAAGGCATTTTACTAACCTCATTCCCTTTTTGGCCCGTAAAACACTTTAGAATTTCCTAACAGAGTTTACTGTTGTTTAGATATTTGCAAGGGCTTCTTTTCTGCAAATGCCACCAGCAGATTATTTTTAATTTTGTCAACAATGCTGTTGTCTCCTTTTAGTACCATCAGACTTAGACCTGCATCATTCACGGTATAAATTTTACTCTTGCAAGATAACTCCCATCATTCTCTTAAAATGAGACCAGGTTAGCAATTGATATAAAAGCTTTATTGTTTTGTTTTTCAAGACAAAGGCAAGCTTCTCTAAGCTTGAATTTACAGTTATTAAAAAAGAAAACAAAAACAAACAAACAAAATAAGACACTAGAAAAAAATACCCTGGGCAATAAAAAATTATTTTAAACCAAAAAAGAGAGAAAAACAAAGTGCGGCCTTGGGGCAGGGCCCTGGTTCCACCTCAAGGGATACACATAACAATATCTTTGAGCTCTTCTACAGAACTAAAACCCCCAAAAATGGAAGACTTAGCATTCTTCATTCCAGAGAAGATCACAGTTCGATTAACTTCAAGAAGCTCATCAGGAGACCACCTAGGCCAGATTAAAGGCATGCAGGCCCTGTACACACCCTGATCCCTATCAGCAACCCCACCCTTGAACCACTGCTATAAAACTCCTCATCAAATCTCCCCAGGTTGGGACACACAGTTTTTCAGGGCACAAGCCCGCTGTGTCCCCCTTTGCCTGGCAAAGCAATAAAGCTATTCCTTTTCACTTCACCCAAAACTCTGTCTCCGAGATTCGATTTGGCACCAGTGCAGAGAGGCCAGGTTTTCGGCATCACCATCAACCTGGTACAGTAGTACTATTATTATTCTCTACTTCACAGATGAGAAAACTGAGATTAGAGGTTATATAACTTACCTAAGGTCCCCTAACTACTAAGAGACACAACCATCCTGAACCTCTCCTCTGAATTCCAGACTTGTTTACCCAACTGTCAACTTGATATCTCCTGATCTCCCATCCCCAAACCTGTCCCCTATTCAGTCTTCCCCAATGTAGTTACTGGCAATTCAATTCTCCCAGTCATTCAAGTCAAAAACCTAAATAAGAGTCATTCTAGATTCCTGCTTCCTTGTGCTAATATCCCACACCCAATCCATTAGGAAATTCTATTGCCTCTACTTTCAAAAATAACCAGAATCCAATTACTTCTTTCCACCTACACTGCTACCCATAGTCCAAGCTCTCTCTAGATGACTGCAATTGCCTCCTAACTTAATTTTCCTCAGTTATATTTACAAAGCTTCAAATAGGTATATAATGAAAATAGAACCCAGGGCTGCCCATATCACCACTGAATCCTACTCCCCTGAGTAAGTAACAATTCTTTTACTGTTTCTTCTATTTACCAACACAGCTCTAGCTAACATATTTATACTGCTATTTCTGACCTTCTACTGACTTTCCAGTGTGGAAGCTGAGGGTTCCACCCTCTTAAATTACTTCCTTTCAAATACTGGGTAAAAGACAATTTGGGGTAAAATCAATATTTAGGAGGAACAAAAACTCAGCATTTGCATTATTATGACTGATTATAATCACTACTAAGCCAAGTAATATATTATGAATACATTTTATTTCTTGCACAATTTTTAGTGTTTTGCCTAATTTTTCATTTGCTTAGTTACTATATGCCTACCATTAATTCTTCCCAAAGTCTCCAACAGAATTGTAAAATTCTTCTGAATATGAATGTCCACCATGTCAAACACATCTGGAAATCCATGAATTCTTTCCTTAAACCCCACTCCCCAATATTTCTCCTAGAGTTCTTGATCCTCCCACTCCAGTTTGGACTGCTTATTCTCTAGACTGTTATCCAGCAGTCACCCTGGGTCTTGCTATCACCCTTCTTTCCAGATCTTACACCTTCCTTTTTATTTTTACTTAATTGTTTTGTTTACCCCCTTGTTTTTGATGGGATACATTCCCCAGAAGCTTCAAAAGAAAAGCTTTTGCAAGGGCAAAGTTTTCAAAATGTTGCATGTCTGAAAATGTCTTTACTCTCATGCCTGACTGGTAGTTTGACTGGATATAGAATTCTAAGTAGGAAATAATTTTCTCTCAGAAAGCATTGTTCCATCGGTAGAGCTTCCAGAGCTGGTGCTGAGAAGTCTGATACCATTTTAATTTATACCATTTTAATTTTCAGTCTTTTATATGGCATCTCATTCCCCCCCATAGAAGTGCTTAGAATCTTATTTTTATTGCCCATATTCTAAAATTTCATAATCATATGCTCTGGGGTGGGTCCTTTTTTTCATTCATTGTGCTGGGCACTTGGTAGGACCTTTCACTTTGGAAGTTCATGCTCTTCAGTTGTAGAAAATGTTCTTGTATTAGTCAAAAACAGACTTCCTAGATTGATCCTTTAATTGTCTTATCTTTTCTCTCTTATTTTCCATCTTTGGCTTTTCTCCATTAATGGATGATTTCCTCAACTTTATCTCCTTGGCCTTCTAGTCAAATGGTTTAAATAAAATCATAACTAAATAATCATATAGAACCATATATAAATAAATAATTATATTTTAAAATTTCCAAGAATCTTTGAGAATCTTTGTGGTTCTCTAATTATTCCTATTTTATAGTATACCATTCTTGTTTCATTGATGCAGCTCCTTCTCTAACCTCTCCTGGAAGGATATATATTTAGAAGATAGTAATTAGAAGGTTTTTTGGTAGTTACATTTTAAAGTTTTCTTCTTTTACTTGGGGCTCTTCAATTTCTCCAAATCCACCAATTTCCTGGCAGGTGGTGGGGGTGTGGGTGGGAGGCAGGTGATTCCTACCTGCTTAAGAGTCGCGTGATAGAAGAGGACTAGAAGTCTCAAGAGCCTCACCATTCAGTATGCAGACAATCCCTTCACCTCCCTCTTCTCAGTATAACGTTCCTTTCCCATCTGCTGTCCTTTTAGATGCTTACCTAGTATGAAGGTCAGTAAGCATTCTAACATTCTCATTCAATTTTTTCCCCAAAATAAAAATTCATCTCTTGTCGGGGTGGGTGAGACTTAACTGATTGTTGCAAAGAATGGGGATGGTGACTTTTAGGCCCAGTTATCCCCGAAAAGACTTTCAATAGTCCTCCTATTTTCAGCCCAAGCCTGACATCCACCTTCAGATCCAGAGGTGAACTCTAAGTTTTGTAGGTTTCTGTGATACAAACTGGCTTGCTTTTATGTAGTACCTGCTTCTATAGATACTATTTTATAGGCACTGGAAATAATGGGTTGGCTAAAAAGTTCATTCGGGTTTTCCATAGGATGTTACGGAAAAACCCAAACAAACTTTTTAGCTAACCCAATACAGTGGTGAACATTATAAAGCTCTACCCTCAGGGAGCTCACCCTACCCTGGAGGCTATAAACAATAAGTAAACAAATGAATAAATAAGATATTTCCAAAGATGATAAGAACTATAAAGACAAAGCAGAATGAGGGGATAAATAGTGATATTGGATGGCTATTTTAGACAGGCTAGTCAACAAAAGTCTCTATGAGGAGGGGATATCTCAGAAGAAGCATGCCAAATAATTCTGGGATAAAGACATTACTATAGGAAATGGGAAAAGAAAGTACAAAGACTGAAGTAGGAAAGAGGTTGGTGTATTTGAGAAACAAAAAGGTCAGTAAGGGTGGTGGTTAGGATGGTGTAAGCTACAGGAAGAGTGATCAGAAATAAGGTCAGAGAGGCAGGCAGGACAAATTAAGGCCTTGTACATCAAAGCCCAGAGTTTAGATTTCATTTGAAGGGTGACAAAAAGTCACAGAAGGAAATTCAGCAGTGGGGGATGGTATGATCTGATTTACCTTTTTAAAGTTCAATCTGGCTACCATGGGGCAAGAGGGGAACTGAACTAGAATGCTGGCTTGTGGAGGTAGTAAGTAGTAGGCAGACAGGGCATATTTTAAAGATAATGCTAAACTACCTGAAGGTTTGAGGTAGGGTGTAAAGGAAAGATATTAAGGATGACACCTAGGTTTTTGGCCTAAATAATAGATGAATGGCAATTCCATTTGCTGAGATGGGAGAGGTCTAGAAAGTAAAATATGGGGGCGGGGTAGGAAAACGATCAACGGGGGTCCATAATACATACTCAATAAACAGTAGCTATTGTTTATATTAAAAATCATCTTCCATTATATGTCAATTATATCTCAATAAATTTTTTAAAAATCACCTTTCTGGGGTTGTACTACTTCACTCTCCACAGATGATGACATAAACAGTACTGAAGCTTATTCCACATTTTATTTTACAGAAACTTTCTGGTTATATGAAATTAGAACTTAGACTCAATTCCTAAGTCATTAGACTTTCTACCTTAGTACAGAGAAGAAAAAACAATATTAAGACCCCCCCTTACCAATATGCTAGTATTATAAAATTTGCTTTGAGGGCTATATTGACACTCTTTCACCTAGTTATTCACTAGGATTACAATGATAAAATTAAAAAGATGCACTTTAATCCATCATTTTTATTTATTTATTTATTTAAAATACCTTTTTTTTTTTTTTTTTTCTCCGGTACGCGGGCCTCTCACTGTTGTGGCCTCTCCCGTTGCGGAGCACAGGCTCTGGATGCGCAGGCTCAGCAGCCATGGCTCACGGGCCCAGCCGCTCCACGGTATGTGGTATCTTCCCAGACCAGGGCACGAACCCATGTCCCCTGCATCGGCAGGCAGACTCTCAACCACTGCGCCAGCAGGGAAGCCCTATTTAAAATACTTTTTAAAAATTTATTTATCTGGCTGAGCCGGGTCTTAGTTAAGGCATATGGGATCTTCGTTGCAACACATGGGATCTTTTAGTTGCAACATGTGGAATCTTTTAGTTGCGGCATGTGGGATCTAGTTCTCTGACCAGGGATTGAACCCGGGCCCCCTGCATTGGAAGCACAGAGTCTTAACCACTGGACCACCAGGGAAGTCCCAATCCATCATTTTTAAATGCTTCCCATTTATTCTGAACAGCACACACACAGACACGCGCGCACGCGCACACACACACACACACACACACACACACACACACACACACATATACTCTGAGATAATGTATTTTTCAAACCTGATCATTTAAAAATTATTCAAGGACTTCTCTGGTGGTCCAGTGGTTAAGACTCTGTGCTTCCAATGCAGGGGGCCCGGGTTCAATCCCTGGTCAGAGAACTAGATCCCACATGCATGCTGCAACTGAGACTGCATGCCGCGACTAAGAGTCCACATGCAGCAACAAAGATCCCACGTGCCATAACTAAGACCCAGCGCATCCAAATGAATAAATAAATATTTTAACATAAAATAAAATAAAAATTATTCAACATTAACTCAATGTGATTTCTAACCTGGTCCATTCTCCTCTTTTGTTAACAAAAGGAGAAACCAAAGCCCAGAGGTCAAATAACTTGTCCAAGAGAACACAATTAGGAAATCATGGAGTGGTGTTAGGTCAAATAACTTGTCCAAGAGAACACAATTAGGAAATCATGGAGTGGTATTAAATGCATAAGAGGAATAGTTGAAGATAAGGCTGGAAAAACAGGTCAGACATTAGCTGTCAGCCTAAAGAATTTTTGACTCAATTCTGAAATAAAGGGGAGCCACAAAAGGTTTTTAAGAAATAAGCTATACAATTAGAGCTATGTATCAGGAAGAGTGAAAGGTGGGCAAAAAGATAGGAAAAATAACTCACTCCAGGCAAAAGTGAAGAGGACTGAATTGACAGATGCATAAAGGAAGGAACAGATGCAAAAGTCTTTGAAGATTTAGAATCAAGAGCTTAGCTTCTGATTAGAAGCAAGGAATAAAAGAAATAACCAAAGATGACTTTGGGATTTTCATAATGGGTAACTGGAAAGAGTGCTCTCTTAATAGCTGAGATTGGGAAAATACCCTGCCGTATCCTCATAGCATTAGCGGATATTAATCTGTTTCCTAGATGTACAGTTTGCTTCCTCAGGAGACTGTCTGGGAGACAGCCCTCTACTTCTCTTCTATTCACCATGATATTACCTAGCACAGGGCTGGACTGAGTAGCTCCAAACAAATATTTGGTTATTTGAAAGCATATTCTTCATTTTAACAAAATGGCAATCATATTGTTGCAAATGGATTCTGAAGGGGAGCTAAAACAATTCTGAAAAAAATTGGTAGATAGGAAAATAAATTCAGAATGTGGCCTAAAGAAAAGTAAGCATGAGAATGTGAACAAGGAGTCTAAAAGAAATATTAAATTTCTCATGGCATGAAGAATAACAAAGAGGTATGAGAACAAATCTTGGTACAGGTCCTCAAAAAGGCCATTGGGGAGTGGAAGTGAGCAAGGCATGGTATTGGGTTACAGATCTTGAGCGTAAGACTTCCTGGCATAAACAACCTTATTCACAAGAGGCCCAAACTATCAGTCCCTGCACTCAACAAAGCACTTCATTGTTCTTTTTTTTAAACTGATAAATTAGAGCAACTGATGATAAAACAACCAATCTTAACTGTATCCATGTATTAAAAAAAATACATACACACAAACAAAATATACACACCTACTTGCCTCTATGACTCGTCAGGCCCACTCCTTTCCTTCCAACTAGAAATCTTAGAAGGGAGAAAGATAAAAGGAAAAGAGGAAGTAGGGAGGTTGGGGTCAAGAAAAAGAGAGAAATAAAACTGCAAAAATTCAGCTCACTCACTCCTGCTGGGCACAAAATAGCTGTGCCAGCAGAGGACCAAGCCATGCCCAGAGGATTAGATGCCCACCATCTGGCAGGTCATACAGATACCCTTTTTTCCCAAGTAGGCCTTCAAAATCACTAATGCAGCAATTTTCAACATTTTCTTTGTTTTAAGTGGAAACCTTTTCTTCAAAATTCTTATATGGAAGTTCAATATAAAACAGATACAAAGTGAAGCTACTCTGGCTGGATGAAGCAAAAATGGAAACCGAAAGCCTCAGCTGCTCAGCAACCTCCCTCCTGGGGTCAAGCCCCTGAGGAGGCATATCTGTGAAAATCCTAGGGTTCCAAGAGATGGATTCGTCCCAATTTAAATCTCATAATCTCAGTATGAGGGAAAACTTTGGTTCATACTTCTGCCTCAGCTTTTGCACCTATAAAAACTAACTAACCTATACTAACAGCTTGAAAATAGACTAAGAGCCATACTAACAAACAGTAACAAAAAAATTGAATTATAAAAAATATAAAGTATTAACAATAAATTTCTAAGACAACTTGAAAAGCATTTAGGAAATAAAAATTCTAAGAATTTTGAGACTGGAACATAGTTATGCATAGTTTGATATTTAAGGCATCCTAGGGAAGTATAAAAAATGCTTCTACTGCTATAGTACTCCTCTGGGTAACAAAAGCCAAGAGGACTCTGCTTGCTCTAGGCCCCTAGTAGGATAATTTCCTTTTGTTGTATTCAAAATATACATTGAAAGTAAAGACTCAAAAACATGAAAGATATAAACAACTAGAACTTCTTTAAAAAGGTAATCCATGTCCATGCTTTTAACTGCACTATATTTGAGACAGATGGCTTATGCAGAACAAAAAAGTCACCATCAGAGTGCAAACCCACCATGGTTAACAATAATCATAATAATTTTCATGCTTACTGTGGATTATAACAGATCCATAGGCTTTATGTACATTATCTCATTTGTTGGTTTACTGTAAAGATCAAGATAGAATTAACACTACCTTTTACATATTAGAAAACTTAGCTGACAGCAAAGAATATGATTTTTTATATAAAAGGGAAAGGTGTGTCATTCCTGAGCAAAAGAGATAGGCTATGAAAGTAGATCAAGGTGACATCAGAATAGGAATGGTATTCATCACACCACCACGTTTCTAGGCTGAAATACATATATATTTAGTGAAACAAGAGCAAAGATGTACATGGATTGTAGGCCAGGATGTCCAATATAGTAGCCACTAAGCTTCATGGGGTAATTTAAATTTAGTTCGTTGTTTGTACTAGCCACATGTCAATGCTCATTAGCCACATGTGGCTATTGGACAGCACAGATAAAGAACATTTCCATCATTTCAGAAAGTTCTATTCTATTCAACAGCATTACTCTAGCAGAAAACCCTTGAATGTATTAAAAACAGCTGCAGGGACCTCCCTGGTGGTCCACGGGTAAGACTCTGCACTCCCAATGCAGGGGGCCCAGGTTCGATCCCTGGTCAGGGAACTAGATCCCTCATGAATGCTGAAAAAAAAAAAACAAAAACAGACCCTGTATGCCGCAATGAAGATCCTGAGTGCCGCAACTAAGATCCAGGGCAGCCAAAATAAATAAATGAATAAATTTTTTAAAAAAAGACAAAAAACAGCAGCAGACCCTCAACAAATGCTTGGTGAGTGAATGAATGATAAAAGACAGACGGGATGCAATGAAACATTTAAAAAACTAGCCAGAGGAAAAGAAACTAATAATAATAGCTAACATTTACTGGGCACTTAATACAAGCCAGGTGCTTTATATGGACTAAATTAATCCTCAATAACAACTCTATGAGGGATTTACTGTAATTTACCTCATTATAGATGGGAAAACTAAGGATCTCAGAGGTTAAGTAACTTTCCCAAGATCCACAATCTGAATCCAGGCAGCTTAATCTAGAATCTAGAGCCTCTGTTTTTAATCATTATACTATACTATTCTACTTCTTATATAACAATTATATTTTTATTTTTTTTAGATTTTTTTGATGTGGACCATTTTTAAAGTCTTTATTGAATTTGTTAAATATTGCTTCTGTTTCATATTTTGGTTTTTTGGCCATGAGGCATGTGGGATCTTACCTCCCCGACCAGGGATCGAACCTGCACCCCCTGCACTGGAAGGCGAAGTCTTAACCACTGGATCACAAGGGAAGTCCCTATAACAACTGTATTTTAAATTTTTGCTGTCATGGAATAAAATTTGTTTAAAGTCAATCTTCCCATGCAATCACCAGTCAAGTTCATAGTGAAGAGAATAAAAAAAAGAAGTGGTGAATAAAAAAGATTGGCAGGAAATACGCCAAATGTTAACACTAGTTTGATCCCTAGATGCTGCGATTAAGGAAAATTTTTATTTTCCTGTTTTTGCTAATTCTATTTTCTAAATGTTCCATAGTGATGATGTATCCCTTCTGCAATAATAATAAGACAATAAAAATACTACTTTTTTTTTTTTTTTTTTTTTTTTTTTTGCGGTACGCAGGCCTCTCACCGCTGCGGCCTCTCCCGCTGCGGAGCACAGGCTCTGGACGCGCAGGCTCAGCAGCCATGGCTCACGGGCCCAGCCGCTCCACGGCATGTGGGATCTTCCTGGACCGGGGCACGAACCCGTGTCCCCTGCATCGGCAGGCGGACTCTCAACCACTGCACCACCAGAGAAGCCCTAAAAATACTACTTTTTAAACAAGATGAAAATATAATCAGCTTAAGAATTCCTAAGCAGGGACTTCCCTGGTGGCGCAGTGGTTAAGAATCTGCCTGCCAATGCAGGGGACACAGGTTTGAACCCTGGTCCAGGAAGATCCCACATGCCGCAGAGCAACTAAGCCCATGCACCACAACTACTGAGCCTATGCTCTAGAACCCACAAGCCACAACTACTGAGCCTATGTGCCACAACTATGGAAGCCCACATGCCTAGAGCCCGTGCTCCACAACAAGAGAAGCCACCAAAATGAGAAGCCTGTGCACTGCAACGAAGAGTAGCCCCTGCTCGCCACAACTAGAGAAAGCCTGTGCGCAGAAACGAAGACCCAACGCAGCCAAAAGTAAATAAATAAATTAATTTTTTTAAAAAATTCCTAAGCAGAACATCAAATCAGGACTCAACCATCTCACTCTCAAATATTGTAGATGCCCCCTAACTGATCTCTTGGTTACCAGCTTCCCCAACACTAAACCATTCCACATTTGCCACCAGTTACCCTCTGTCATCTAGTCCCTGCTCAGAATCCAATACACAAAGCATAAAATAGAATATTCTTGGCTTTATGCAAAACATTTCTGAATGGTCTGGCCCAATTCTACCTTTCCACGTTTACCTACCAGTACTATCCCATCAAATCCTCTAAGAGAGGCATGATAGAAAGAGTTCTTCTAGAAGCATGGTAGAAAGAGCCCAGACCTCAGAGACACAGACCTCAGCCAACACATAAACTCTTGGCCTCAGTTTCTTCAATGGAGAATCGTTGTGAAGATTAAATCTTTTAATAGGTAAAGCATGCAGCATACGACAAAGACTTCAAGAAATGGTGGTTTTCTCATTGTTATTATTAGTCCCAAAAAAAATTTTTTCAGTCTGAAAGCAGTCATTGTTAATTAACTGACCAGATCACAAAAATAATCATCATAGGTATCTTAGTTCATCCTCCTAACAAGCTGTTAATCTGGTCCTCCCTGTTGCCAGCAACTCCACATTCTACAAAATGGGTGGTCATTTTCTTCATTCCACCTCACGGAGAAGATAATTTGAAGGGTCACAGGAAGTTGTTTGCTTCTTTGAAGCATTTTCCAATGGTATAGGTCTCATAAATAGGATCCTCCATGTAGATAATGCCATATTTACCAAGAGATCAGGCAATCAGTGTATTATCTGTCAGGGCAATTTGCTTCTTGTTGATTGTGCCATAACCACACCTGAATTCATTTATTGAGTTCAGGTTCAGTTACCCCCACTAAATATATGGTTCCACAGTCCTCAGCATGTTAAATGGAGCTTTGTTGATCTTAACAAAGGTGCCATTGAAGACTTGGCAAAGGTAAGGAGCTGTAACATCTTTCAGACCTTTGGGCTCACACCACTGATACCTCTGATCCTGATGACAGATGCTAATTTGGGTTCCACAGCTGCATAGAAGTTGCCAGCTTTTCTTACCATCCTAGCCATTAGAATCTCAGTTCTGTACATCTGCCTATACTCTTAGTGATAGCGCTTAGCTTCTTCATAGACAAGCTTCATCCTTGCCTTTTGAAGCATCTTTTGGGCAAACTTTTTCCCCAGGCACTTGGTCTTCAGCTCTGCAAAATTCCTTTACTTTTTCTTAAGGGTTTCTGGCACAGCAGGAACATTATTTTTCTCTTCGCCCGCACCCTCCATAACCAAATGGGTTTTTAATTCACTGACTCCTCAAAAAGCTTTGCGCTTTTACCTCTGTGCTTTATTTATTATTATTATTTTGCTCCTTTCTGAGTTCCTTCCCTATCTTCTAAAATCCTATTAAAATTCAAGTTCCAGGGACTTCCCTGGTGGTCCAGTGGTAAAGAATCCACCTTGGGACTTTCCTGGTCATGCAGTGGTTAAGAATCTGCCTGCCAATGCAGGGGACACAAGTTCGAGCCCTGGTCTGGGGAGATCCCACATGCCGCGGAGCAACTAAGCCCATGCACCACAACTACTGAGCCTGCGCTCTAGAGCCCGCGTGCCACAACTACTGAAGCCCGTGCGCCAACAGCCTGTGCTCTGCAACAAGATAAGCCACCACAATGAGAATCCGGCACACCACAACGAAGAGTAGCCCCTGCTCGCTGCAACTAGAGAAAGCCCGCGTGCGGCAACGAAGACCCTATGCAGCCAAAAAAATAAAATAAGTGTTCTCCTTAAACTGAAACTAAATCCTAGTCTTTAAAACAAACAACAAAAAAGAATCCGCCTTACAATGCAGGGGATGAGGGTTCGATCCCTGGTCAGGGAACTAAGATACCACATGCCACGGGGCAACTAAGCCCGTGCGCCACAACTACTGTGCTCGCGTGCCTCAACTAGAGAGCCTGTGTGCCGCAAACTACATAACCCACGTGCTCTGGAACCCGCGCACCACAACTACAGAGCCCACGCGTCCTGGAGCCTGTGCACCACAACTAGAGAGAAGCCTATGAGCTGCAAGGAAGATCCCACGTGCTGCAACTAAGACCCGATGCAGCCAAAAATAAAATAAAATAATAAATCTTCAAAAAAAATTCAAGTTCCAGGTTGAGTCAACCTCCTCCAAGAAAGCTTTGCTGACTCTGCCAAGCTAATATGATCTCCGACTCCTTTGAAATTCTATATGACTAAGAGTTTACCCAAGTGGTAGCGTCCTAGCTGATTTTATTAGTTCTCTTTTCATGTATGTAAGTCCTAGATCTCCAATTAGAGTGCAAATTCCTTGCTAGCAGACATTCCATTTTACGTATACCTTTTTGATGTCTGACATCACCAGGCATATACTAGATGCTCAAAAAATTGTTAATCTGATTTGTGGGTAGGGAAAAAAGTCATAATAAAATTACTGGGACTTCCCCAGTGGCACAGTGGTTAAGAATCTGCCTGCCAATGCAGGCGACATGGGTTCGATCCCTGCTCCGGAAAGATCCCACATGCCACGGAGCAACTAAGCCCGTGTACCACAACTACTGAGCCTGCACTCTATAGAGCCCACAAACCACAACTCCTGAGCCCGCGCACCACAACTACTGAAGCCCACGTGCCTAGAGCCCATGCTCCGCAACAAGAGAAGCCACCGCAATGAGAAGCCTACACACCGAAACAAAGAGTAGCCCCAGCTCACCACAACTATAGAAGGCCCACGCACAGCAATGAGGACCCAACACAGCCAAAAATAAATAAAATAAATTTATTTTTTAAATAAATAAATAAAATTACTGGCTGAATGTTTTTGTAGTGGACTAGGAAGCCAATAATTCTATACAAAGGTATAAAGTTTCAATTAATCAGTACAATCTAATTCCATAATTTTCTACCACTGACCACACATGTAAGTCATACTTAAGTTATATGATTTCTCTTTAGTCCAATATAAATATTAGCCTTAAACAACCCTAAGTAAATTGCACTTTTAACTTTTCCAATTCTCTTACACATATGCCCTACTTTAATAATATATTGACTTAAATTTTCTTATTTGGTTTCATTTAGAAATATACTCACCTCACTAAAAAGTCAAGACAGGGGGCTTCCCTGGAGTCTGCCTGCCGATGCAGGGCACACGGGTTCGTGCCCCGATCTGGGAGGATCCCACATGCCGCGGAGCGGCTGGGCCCATGGGCCACGGCCGCTGAGCCTGAGCGTCCGGAGCCTGTGCTCCGTGGCGGGAGAGGCCACGACAGTGAGAGGCCCGCGTACCGCAAAAAAAAAAAAAAAAAAAAGGTCAAGATAGGGACTTACCTGGTGGCGCAATGGTTAGGAATCCTCCTGCCAATGCAGGGGACACAGGTTAGAGCCGGGGTCTGGGAAGATCCCACATGCCGCGGAGCAACTAAGCCCTTGCGCCACAACTACTGAGCCTGCGCTCTAGAGCCTGCATGCCTAGAGCCCATGCTCCGCAACAAGAGAAGCCACCGCCATGAGAAGCCCGCGCACCGCAACGAAGAGTAGCCCCCACTTGCCGCAACTAGAGAAAGCCCGTGCACGGCAAAGAAGACCCAATGCAGCCAAAAATAAATAAATAAATTT
The DNA here is from genome assembly GCF_963924675.1 of Phocoena phocoena. Classification (NCBI taxonomy): domain Eukaryota; kingdom Metazoa; phylum Chordata; class Mammalia; order Artiodactyla; family Phocoenidae; genus Phocoena; species Phocoena phocoena. The sequence continues at coordinate 37,460,167 of NC_089219.1, forward strand.
ATTTTTTAGAAAAAGTCAAGATAGAGTGAGAAAGATTTATATACAGTAACCCCTTGGTATCTGCAGGGCATTGGTTCTAGGACCACCCCACCCCCTACCCTGTGAGGATACCAAAATCCACAGATGCCCAAGTTCCTTATATAAAAAGGCATAGTATTCACATATAACTACACACATGCATATACTCCCATATACTTTAAATCATCTCTAGATTACTTACAATACCTAATACAATGTAAGTGTTATATAAATAGTTGTAAATACAATGTAAATGCTATGTAAACAGTTGCTAGGCACAGCAAATTCAAGTATTGCTTTTTGGAACTTTCTGGAATTTTTTTCCCAAATATTTTCAGGCTGTGATTGGTTGAATCTGTGGATGCAGAACCTGCCGATATGGAGAGCTGACTGTACTAATTACTAAAAAGTAATGATTATATAACCTTATTATACATACGAATAATTCTCCTTTAAAAAGGTAAACTATGTCTCCTCAAGTGAGTGCTAACAGTTAAGAGTAGATAGCCTGGGGGCATAATTTTATTTTTATTTTCACTGATTTAATTATGATTCCTCCTAAACCAATTTAAGAAAATTAAATAACCACTAAAATCATCTCTCTTGGATAAATTACCAATTCAGCAATAGGTAACAACAGTTCTAATGAGCTGCTACTAAGAGTAAAGCAATTTGAGAGACATAAGGAAGTTGCTTTATTTTTTTAAAATATTTTTTATTTATTTGTTTGTTTATCTGGCTGCGCTGGGTCTTAGTTGCGGCACGCGAGATCTTTTAGTTGCGGCATGCGGGATTTTTAGCTGTGGCATGCGAACTGTTAGTTGCGGCATGTGGGATCTAGTTCCCTGACCAGGGATCAAAACAAACCCAGGTCCCCTGCATTAGGAGTGGGGAGTCTTAGCCACTGGACCGCCAGGGAAGTCCCAAGTTGCCCTATTAAATGCAGTTAATTACCAGAAAATTAAGTCTCAGTAGCTAGAAAAAGACCTAGAGCACAGCTAAATCCCAGCAAGACAGATTTAGCATGAAATCTTGAATCCCTCTTTTCAGCTTTTAATACTATTCTAACAAGTCTCCAATAATGTTTCAGCTTTCTCACTGATCCCCAGAAGGAAGGAAAAGCCATTACCTAAGGATGTTGGGATGGGAGAGTCTATTCATGAGCTGCACTTCTTTCAGCATGTTTGCACGGTTACTGCTCAACGTGTTCATCTTAAGAGCCATCACCTGGCCAGAAGCTCGGTGGCGCACCTAGAAAATAAAATGGGACAAAAAAAGAGGCTCAAGGGCGGCAGCTATATAATGAGGTCAAAGCCTCCACGTGTAGAACATGCCAAGATGTTTTACTGCCAATTTAGATAAAATAGACATGGTAAGGGATGTTTTTCTATAAACTCTGATTACATTAGGGTCTCACTTCCATTAACAAAGATTTATTCCATCGAAGACCAAAACTGTTTCACATTAAACTGGCTAGAAACACATTGTTAATAATACCTCAAGAAATCATGTCTTTAAAATAAAAAAAAAAAACCTTAGGAAAAAATGGGGAAATTTTATTAGGCTGGTTTCTTAAGGCCAACATTGCTGAGTCTTAGCAAACTGAAAGGAAAAAGTCTCTTTTGTGGAATTTTAATTGTGCACAGAAAAGATTCATGCATAAGCCTTATATAACATATAATGAACTATAAAACTGTCTTTATAGGACACTAAACCCACATCCTCAAAATCTCCCCCAAGCACCATAAAATGTATATCTATAAGAAAAAAACGTATTGCATGTTAAATATAGAAAGAAGGCAGTGAATCCTTTGGAGCTAATACTGTAGTAACCCAACACAAAGTACCTTATAATTATTTACACACACTCAAGTCAGATATAAAAACATGAGCCACACCACTCACACTATTACCCATATGCACAGAGCAAAGTCTACTTCTAAAACATTCATTCTCTGTAGATTCAATCTATTTTACATATAAAAATATTATTTTATAATTTCAATGCACACTCAACAGGTTTAAAAAAAAACACAATACTTGCAAGAAAATTAACTATGTTTTCAGCCTCTAAATGTGGTGTCAGTAGTAGCAAAATGAGACTATCAGAGAAAATATTTTGCCTTACCCAAAAAAAGCTCAATTATTCACTTAGATATGTGTTTCCTACTGAATTATGAATGAAGCAGTAGAAAAGTTATTAAGTAACAAGGACCTCATTACTTTCTGGTTAAAAAAAATTCATTTCAGGGTTTCCCTGGTGGAGCAGTGATTAAGAATCCACCTGCCAATGCAGGGGACACGGGTTCGAGCCCTGGTCCAGGAAGATCCCACATGCCGCAGAGCAACTAAGCCCATGCGCCACAACTACTGAGCCTGCGCTCTACAGCCCGCAAGCCACAACTACTGAGCCCACGTGCCACAACTACTGAAGCCCACGTGCCTAGAGCCCGTGCTCCACAACAAGAGAAGCCACCGCAATGAGAAGCCTGCACACGTCAACAAAAAGTAGCCCCCGCTTGCCGCAACTAGAGAAAGCCTGTGCGCAACAACGAAGACCCAACTCAGCCAAAAATAAAATAAATTTTAAAAAAAAAGAATGATTAAAAAAAATTCACTTCAGATCATGCACAACAGGGACTTGCTATGCAAAAATGTCATCATCCTATGGACTTTCAGAGTACTGTTTCAGTATATTATTTCCAGTTGACCAAGTGGAAATTCCAGTAGAAATCATGACAATCTACTTAATTCTTCAATCTCCAGAAATTCTTTGACATGACAATAGCCCCAGAAGTTTAGTGTTAATATAGAACAGACATCACAGCTTATCTTAAAATTCAAAGAAACAATGCTTCAGAGTAGCCAGACATAAGAAGGGGAAGGAAGAAGCAAAACACTCAGAGCCACAGGAACCCTGAATAGAAGAACTGAGGCAGAACACTGGCTGTCTCACCCCTCTTCTAGATCACTTAGTGAGATTTGGAACCCAACTCTCTTCCTAGTGCATCAATGATTCTGTTGTCATGTACCTCGTGATTGATGAAAGAGAAGTGGCTTTCCTTTTCAGATCCTGCATGGATAAGTTAAAAGAGACATTTATATACAAAGAACACACTGACAGTATTTTTCCAACTCTATTTACAGAAAACATCTGTGTTGTAATAAGGGCTCTCCATTCTGAAACTCACTCCTCTTTTTTTTTTTTTTTTCATCATCTGAAAAGTATCACTGAGGTTTTTTTTTAAAAAGTCTGCTTTTAAGAAAGTTTAATATTGGGACTTCCCCGGTGGCACAGTGGATAAGACTCCACGCTCCCAATGCAGGGGCCCTGGGTTCGATCCCTAGTCAGGGAACTAGATCCCAAATGCATGCTGCAACTAAGAGTTTGCCTGCCACAACTAAGGATCCCATGTGCCGCAATTAAGGAGCCTGCAAGCTGCAACTAAGGAGCCCTGGAGCCTCAACTAAGGAGCCCACCTGACGCAACTAAGACCCGGTGCAACCAAATAAATAAATATATATATAAATAAAAGAAAGTTTAATATTAAAATAATGTGTGAAATTTAGGGATAAAAATCTGTTTCAAACTAATCATAAAAAACCTTACTTCCGGGCTTTCCTGGTGGCGCAGTGGTTGAGAATCTGCCTGCCAATGCAGGAGACACAGGTTCGAGCTCTGATCTGGGAAGATCCCACATGCCGTGGAGCCACTAGGTCCGTGAGCCACAACTACTGAGCTTGCGCGTCTGGAGCCTGTGCTCCACAACAAGCGAGGCCGCAACAGTGAGAGGCCCGCGCACCGCAATGAAGAGTGAGTGGACCCCACTTGCCGCAACTAGAGAAAGCCCTCACACAGAAACGAAGACCCAACACAGCCAAAAATAAATAAATAAATGTATTAAAAAAAAAACCTTACTTCCTTAAACAAGTGATGAACATGTCCATAACATTGTAGTTGTCTTTCATTTGCATAAAATATTTTTCTTCTTTCTTCTTAGCTCCTCAAATTCTACCTATCTTTGAAGGCCACACTCAAATATCCCCTTCCTCTCTGAAGTCTTCCTTGACTCTCTCTAGGAACTGTTTGTGGTATCCTTTATACTGCCTCAGAACAACATTCGGAACACACCAGTATACCACTCATCACATAGTTCTGTAAATAAATACCTCCTTGCTAGGCTATAAAGCATCTTGAGACCAGAATCTATGTTGTATTTGTCTTTGTCTTGCAGAAGGCCTGGCACATCATAAGGTCACAGTGAAAACAACAGCAACAACAGTTAGTTAAATGATACTTCTAATGTACTTTCTAAGGACAGTGAATCATTTATTTATCCAGGTAATTTCTTTGTGGGGTGGTGCTTTTGTTTTTCTTTTTTTGGTGGCAGAGATTTGGGGGGAGGATGCAAACAGAAAAGTAGTATAAGATTTGGCTTAAATTTTCTGGAGTTTACCATCTAGAAAGGGACAAACAATAAGCTATATGACTAGTCAGATAAGAAAGAGAATAAAGAATCAAATACAGCATGAGAGGTATTTATATGAATGTTGATGCACTTAGGGAAAAACTTCATGGGACTTCAGTGACACCTCCAAGAATTAACAGATTTGGATAGATTTTTTAAAGTACAGAACAGACTACAGGTAATAAAGAAAAAAGTACCATCAAATTTAGAGGTTCCCTGCCTAAATGCAGGAGGATCTTCATTCCAAGTTGTCAAAACCATGAAAATTAATTAGCCCTCAAAGCTACTTAGATTTTCAGATTAAAGGGAAGGCCTATTTCTGCCTAAGTTTGTCCTCTACACATAGATCATTGTTACTACTACTAAGAGGATTCCCAAGAGATTGATATCTTTAAATATCTTTAATTTTTTTTTTAATATATACAATTGCCATATGATCCAGCAATTCTACTTCTGGGTATATACCCAAAATAATTGAAAACAGGGTCTTGAAAATATATTTGTACACCCAAGTTCATAGCAGCATTATTTACAAGAGCCAAAAGGCAAAAGCAACCCATCCATCGACAGATGAACAGATAAACAAAATGTGGTATATACCATAATGGAATATTATTCAGCCTTAAAAAGAAAGGAAATTCTGACACATGCTGTAACACGGATGAACCTTGAAGATATTATGCTACGTGAAGTAAGTTAGTTACAAAATGACAAATACTGTATGATTCCACTTATATGAGGTTCCTAGGGTAGTCAAACTCATACAGAAATAATGTAGAATGGTGGTTGCTAAGGGTTGTGGGGAGGGGAGGAATTTGGAGCTGTTTAATTGGTACAGAATTTCAGCTTTGCAAGATGAAAAGAGTTCTGGAGAGTGTAGCACAAAAACGTGAACTGAACTATACACTTAAAAATGGTTAAGATGGGGCTTCCCTGGTGGCGCAATGGTTGAGAGTCCGCCTGCCGATGCAGGGGACACGGGTTCATGCCCCGGTCCAGGAAGATCCCACATGCCGCGGAGCGGCTGGGCCCGTGAGCCATAGCCGCTGAGGCTGCGCGTCCGGAGCCTGTGCTCCACAACGGGACAGGCCACAACAGTGAGAGGCCCACGTACGGGAAAAAAAAAAAAAAATGGTTAGGATGGTAAATTTTATGTTATACATATTTTATCACAATTATAAATAAAAGAAGGAAGGTTAAAAAAAAAAGAAGGAAGGTAAGGAAGAAAAGAAAGAAGAGATGGAGAGAAAAGAGAAGAGGAGATGTGAGGAGCAAAGGGTAAGGGAGAGGATCACCAAGGTAAGGAAATTACTACCTCTCCTTGACTTTTAAACTCATCTGATGCTACCACAGGGTCTTCAAATCCACTTTCTAAAGAAGAGCATAGGAGAGTGGTGAAGTACTCGAGCTTTGGAGATGAGCAGACCGAATCCAAATTTTAACACTTAAATGATTAGAGTGACTGCTCATTGAAGTCTTCTGTTGTAAAATGAAGAGAATAATAGTCTCTGTCTCACATGGAGGATAAAATGATGTTGTTATGTTAGATTAACAAAATAATGTGTATAACATACTTAACACAGTGCTTGGCACATAGTAAACATTCAAATAAATAGGTGTTGTTTTTAATAAAAATAAGAAACTATATGTTCATAAGAATTTAGCATATCAGGTGAGTTTGAGATGATATAGAAAATGTACACTTGCAATTTTAAGTAAAAATAGCAATATTCAAATCTGTATATGCCCCTGAGATTGTTTATTTATTACAAAGGGGAAAAGGTACCTTTACAATGGAGCGGTCTGGTGGCTAGCACTTAACCAAGGGATCTTATTTAGCATTACCGAAAGTAAGACATGCAACATTATCGAAAGTAAGACATGCAACATTATCAACCTTCTGATACAATGTATTATACTTGCCAAAATGTTTAACTCAAATCTAATTATAAGAAAAAAATTAGACATATTCAGAATATCTAAAATACAACTGGATGGTACTCTTCAGACAAAGCGTGGGGGAATATTCCACATTAAAAGAGATTAATAGTCATAACCACTGAAATGAAATGCATGAAACCTTGATTGGATTCTGGGTCAAAAAAAGCTGTAAAAGACTTTTTGGAGGCAAACAAGAAAAAAAAATTTTAATGGAATTATTTATTTATTTTTAAAATTTTTTTGCTGTGCCCTGAGTCTTGTGGGATCTTAGCTTCCCAGCCAGGGATTGAACTCAGGCCCCGACAGTAAAAGTGCTGGGTCCTAACCACTGGACCACCAGGGAATTCCCAGGGAAATTTTAAATAGGGACTGTATATTAAATTATTTTACTGAATTAAGGTTAATTGTCTAAGGTATAAATAGTGATACTATGGCTTTGTAGGAGAATATATTCTTGGAAGATACATACTAAAGTATTTAAGTGTCACAATGTCTGCAATTTGCTCTCAAGTGGTTTGCCGGAAAAAATACAGAGAGATAAAGCAATGTAACAGAATATTAATAATTGGTGATTCTAGTTGAAGGGACTTAACAGAGGTCTATTGCATTAGTCTTTCAATTTTCTACAGATTTTAAAAGTTTCCACGGGACTTCCCTGGTGACGCAGTGGTTAAGAATCCGCCTGCCAACGCAGGGGACACGGGTTCAAGCCCTGGTCCAGGAAGATCCCACATGCCGTGGAGCAACTAAGTCCGTGGCAACAAAGCCACAACTGCTGAGTCCGAGTGCCACAACTACTGAAGCCCGTGCACCTAGAGCCTGTGCTCTGCAACAAAAAGCCATTGCAATGAGAAGCCCGCGCACCATATACCCTGAGAAAACCATAATTCAAAGAGTCATGTACCACAATGTTCATTGCAGCTCTATTTACAATAGCCCGGACATGGAAGCAACCTAAATGTCCATCAACAGACGAGTGGATAAAGAAGATGTGGCACATATATACAATGGAATATTACTCAGCCATAAAAAGAAACAAAATTGAGTTATTTGCAGTGAGGTGGATGGACCTAGAGTGAAGGTCCATACATACAGAGTGAAGTAAGTCAGAAATAGAAAAACAAATACCATATGTTAACACATATATATGAAATCTTAAAAAAAATGGTTCTGAAGAACTTAGGGGCAGGAAGGAATAAAGACACAGATGTAGAGAATGGACTTGAGGACATGGGGAGGGGGAAGGGTAAGCTGGGACGAAGTGAGAGAGTGGCATGGACATATATACACTACCAAATGTAAAACAGATAGCTAGTGGGAAGCTGCCACATAGCACAGGGAGATCAGTTCGGTGCTTTGTGTCCACCTAGCGGGGTGGGATAGGGAGGGTGGGAGGGAGACGCAAGAGGGAGGAGATATGAGGATATACGTATATGTATAGCTGATTCATTTTGTTATACAGCAGAAACTAACAAACCATTGTAAAGCAATTATACTCCAATAAAGATGTTAAAAACAAAAAATAAAGCAGCCCGCGCACCACAACGAAGAGTAGCCCCTGCTCGCCTCAACTAGAGAAAGCCCGCGGGCAGCAACAAAGACCCAAAGCAGCCAAAAATAAATAAATAAATAAAACTAGTGTTAAAGATGATTTCAAGGTCTACAAACAAAGGAACAAACCACAAACTAAAGGTCAGTCAAGTGTGTGCATGCAGCCTGTAAGTAACTGGAAGTAACTGATAATCTTTCATTAGACTTTTCAGCCACATTCAAATAACAGCAAATACTATCATCTTCTATATACAAGGCACTGTGCTAGATGTTGAGAAGGCTCTTACAGATCAACATGAGACATCAGTTTGTCAGATCTTCCAGCAATCTTTGCTCCCAAATTGCAAAGTTATCTTGTTGCTCTTCAGCTTAAAATTCTTTAATAGCTCACCACTACCTGGGGAATAAAGTCCAAACTCCTTAACAAAATTTAATCCATCTTCTGCTCCCTGTATATTCCCACCATCTTCTCCCCTTACCTTTAGTTATTACATACTAATATTTGTAATTCTTTCCAAAGGTATCATCCTCTCCATACTTACTTGCCTTGACACATGCTATTCTCAATGCCTTGATGTAATCCTCAATCCCCTGATCCCTGTCCCAATCTCCCTTCCAAATTCCCTTCAATTATTCAAGATATAAGAAACATCACTTTCCCTGGGAAAATCTTACTTTATTTCAAGAAAAGTTGGATGGCTCCACTCCGTTTTCTTAGTACTCTGTTCTTATTTATCTCTGTTACAGCACTTGCATATTGTATGCTGTTAGTCTATGTATCTATTTATCTCCAATATACCTAAGGGCAGTTCCAATTCAAGGTGGCAACTAGGAAGCTCCTGAACTTACCTCCTCCCTGAGACACAGAATCTACAACTGCATATGGAACAATTTCCTATATGCTTAAGAGCAAAGACTGCCTTATTCATTTCTTTATCCCCAGAATAGTTATTCAGCTCCCCGCCTCCCCAAAACACACATTCTGACAAGCAGGACTTCTTCTTATATGGACAAACCTAGATTTTTGGCAAAAATTGTTAAAAGGTAAGCAGGAAAGAAAAGTATGGCAATTATTACATAACTATCAACAGACACTGGTAGACTCTGGAATAGAAAAAGCAGATTACAGGTTATATACAATCCTATGTCTATTAGCTACTGCTCTATCCATTTTTATTCCATTCAAGTAAGCATATTAACATGCAAATGAGTGACAGTAAATATAGGGGTACCTCTAATTCAACTCTAATTTATATTTTTAAAATTAAATTAATTGCATATGTTGATACTTTAACCATTTTAAATAACAAATCACATGCAATAACTTCATCCTTTAGCAGTGTGGTATGAAACCAAACTGAGGATCTCTTCTCTGGCAAAGTGCCTAGTATTTAGTAGTTGACTGCTCAAAAAATGTTTGCTGAATTTAAATGGATAACTTGAGTCGGGATGGTTATTTTCTAGAGGTGGAGAAAAGCATAAACCTCTGACCAGCTCAGAGAAGTAATAAGGGGAGAATTAAATAACAAAAAAAGGACAACAAGGTAAGAACTGTAACAAAGTAATTAATCATTAAATTAACTATTAGATGAGTGGCTTAGGACTTCGAGCCAAGAAGTCACAGTGAGTGTACAATAAGTATACAGTAAGCTGGTATAGCAACATTAGTATTAGGCAAATAAAGTTTAAAGCAGTAGTTTTCAAGGGAGGCTGTAACATCTCACTTCAGAGGTGTCTTTGAAGTTTTCAGGTGAAGTGTTTTGGTTATAACAACGGTTGGGGGCAGGAAGTGTTGCAGGCCTGAGATGCTAGACATCCTGCAGGTACAGGATAATACCGCACAAGGAAGCATTGTTCCATGTCCAGTATGAAATGCAAATGTCTTACCAGACATTCATGTAAATAAAGAACATATTTATTATTAACTAAGCTTGGATTCTAACTCCATTTTACATAAAAACAAAGTCATCTTGCATAGTTTTAAAATATACTGAACTTCCTAGGAATGTAACTACCTGTAAATTGAGGAAAATTGTTTTTTTTTGTTTTGTTAAGAATATCATTAAGAACTGGTCAAGGGCTTCCCTGGTGGCGCAGTGGTTGAGAGTCTGCCTACCAATGCAGGGGACACGGGTTCAAGCCCTGGTCTGGGAAGATCCCACGTGCCACGGAGCAGCTGGGCCCGTGAGCTACAAATACTGAGCTCTGCGCGTCTGGAGCCTGTGCTCCGCAGCAAGAGAGGCCGCGACAGTGAGAGGCCCGCGCACCGCGATGAAGAGTGGCCCCCGCTTGCCACAACTAGAGAAAGCCCTCGCACAGAAACGAAGACCCAACACAGCCAAAAATAAATAAATGAATAAATAAATTTAAAAAAAAAAAAAAAAAAAAAAAAAAAAAGAACTGGTCAACATTTCAGAAGATCAGATCACTAATGGCAATGCTGCTTCTGAATCCCAATATAACACATCTGTATCAGAATCCATTTGTAGTTTTTATATTCATGGTGATTTATTTAGCCTTTATTTTAAAAAAATCAAATATATAAATAAAAAGTGGAGAATCCTGGTGGTCCAGTGGTTAGGACTTGGCACTTTCACTGCCAGGGGCCCAGGTTCGATCCCTGGTCAGGGAACTAAGATTGCACATGTCACATGACCAACACAAAAGTACAACATGGATAAATAAGAAGTGTGTTTTTGCTTTACCCACAAATAAAGTTATCAATGTGACTACTCTGCCAACTTTTTTTCCTGATGGAACGTTCCAGTTAAATGAACATTTAGAAAGAAACACTCTGATAAAGTTGGCAAAGATATATTATACCTCCCTGTTTTCTCTCCTTAATCAATCTGTAGTTTGTCTTGGCAAGCTATTCCTATTTCAGCTGAAGTTACCTCTTTCCCTTATCACATCACAGATAAGTCTGGCCTGTTATTACACTTTTATTCTAATATTCACTGGCATCTCTGCTCTTTAATTTTTCCCCTTTCGTGGAGTGGCTTCTGTCCTCTCTTAAAACTAAACCTGTCATATTTAGGAAGGTAAAAGCATCTAACCACTTTACTATGTCTTCTAGCATAGTTAGGCCCCAAAATGTGTATATTGAAATCATTTTTACTAATTTAATTTTCTTTTACTTTTCGTTTATTACACAGTTAGGGTATCATGTCGATGTTATATAATTATAAAGCAATACTACCAAAGTTACCTATCGATTTCATTTCAGGGTAGTTAAGAGTTATGTTTTTAAAAATTGCTATAATACCTAAATTTATAGCACTTGCTACATACTAGGTTCCTCTGTGTAACTGCTTTAGATGTATTAACTCAGTTAATTCTCAAAATAATTCTGTGAGATATGTATTATTAATATTTCGCATTTTACAGCTATGGAAATGGAGGCAAGGGGAGATTAAATGACTTTTTCAAAATGAGAGACCTAGTAAATGGCAGAGACAGAATTTGAACCCAGATAATGCAAAGAACATTCGGCCTGACAGGGTTGAAAACAAGTGGGCTAAGGAAAAAAGCACTGCATGCACACTACATAATAATAATTTTGTCAAGAATAATCATGATCTTGTATGTATCTAACAACATACCCTTATAATATACCAAACAAAAAATGACAAAATAAAAGGCAAATTTGACAAATCCAGAATCTCCAGAGGATATTTTAAAATACCTCTCAGAAACTGAAAGCTTAAGCAGACAAGAAATGAGTATGGATATGGTTTTTTTAATAACAAAACTGACATGCTTGATCTAATCTTGTCCCACAAAGGTAAGTTTTGTTGATTTTTTTCAAGTGTATGTGAAACAATTTACCAAAATGCATGGATACTACATCATGATGGTTGAATCACATTCTCAGACCATTATGAAATAAAATTAAAAGTCAAAAATAAAGAGATAATTAAAAATAAGCATAGTGGGCAATACTAATTGTTTACCCAACATCTATTTTCCCCTTTTCTTAACTGATGTAACTCCAATTAGGTGGCATCCTGCTTAATTAAAACATTCAATCTGGCTATCTTCCTTGCAGCTAGGGTGGCCAGATGACATAGTCCTAGTAAGGCGATGTAAGTGGGAATTGCTTGGTGGGGGATTCTGGGAATGCTAATGTTTTCCTGATGAAATTGTCCTTTTTATAGTCTGAAGCAAAGATGTGGTGCTTGCATCAAGAGCAGCTAACTTGTAACCAAAAGGACAAAAGCTGCACACTAAAGACAGAGCTAGAGGAAGCCTGGATTGTTGATAACTTCCTCAAGCAGTTGTAAAGCACAGGAATTTCTCAAGATTTCCTGAAAAAAATTAATATATTATTTGAAAAAGCCACTGTGTTCAGGTTTCTGTAGCATACTGCCTAAGACAATCCTAACTGATCTGTAAAAGGTTCAAAATAAATAATTTAGAGTTCAACTAAAGATTCTAGGGGAAAAAGTATAATAAAAACAAAAAATTAATGAAATAGAAAATGAAGAAACAATAAAGAGGTTCAACAAAACAAAAGTTGATTTGGGAGAGAAAAAAACTAATAAAATAAACGTATCTACAGAAATTTTTCATTTTCAGGTCTCTGCCTACTTCTCTAGACTCATCACAGGCTTGCCATTTCTTTCCATGCACCCACCAGACTTGAACCAAACCTAATTTTTCACTCACCATTCCGAAAATATTCCATGCTCTTATTCCTCTGTGCCTCTGCGAATGCTTTTCTTCATGCTTGAAATGCCCTTTCCCTGCTTGTCTATCTGACAAGCTTTCTTCCCCTTCAAGAAAACTCAAGGGTGAACTCTGGGAAGCATTCTCTGACCGCTTCAAACAAGGTTTGTACTGGTGCCCCTTATTAAGTCCCTTAGCACCCTATGCATACTTTCACACACTCAGCAACTATCTATTAAGCAATCTGAGGCTCTTGATAAAGGCTCTGTTTCAGCAAATACTGTATTTTAAATACATTTCCTGTCTTCCACCCTAAGCAAAGAGCTCTTTTAGGGCAGGATTTTATTTATTTCTCTATCCCTAGCACTAGCTCAATGAACTACACCTAATGAGCATTAACTAAATACTTGCTGAGTAAATGAATGAATGATTAAGATAGCAAATAACTGCAGTGTTTATTACATGCTAGAACAGAAGTATCAGCAGAGTGCTATGAGGTCTCAAAGGGGAAGCAACCAATCCTCTCACTTGCCTCACTGCAAAAATAATATACTCTAACATCAGCTTTTTATAATATCTCTCACATGCTTTCACGTATATCATATCATCTACAGAAATACATCTATGCACTGAGTGAATCCAAGCTGTACATACAACTTGTGTGCTTCCAGTTTTTGTTTTTCCAGCTGGATTTTCAATTAAGGTAAAGGATCTTGGGAGATATTTTTGTATAGCAATATGCACAAAGTAAAATTTTCTACCTGATAAATTAACCCTTGATGTCACCTAGTGCTGAGCTCACCCCACAGACACACCTGCAAAATTCTTTACTAATTAGCAGCCCAACTTTCCACATCAGCTCTGGAGGAACTAGTAAATGTACTGAATATGGCCAAAAGCTACAATCATATACTACTGTGTGTAAACCTTAAGAACACATGTGATACAAATAATCTCCTTTAAAACGTATCACTTCACCCCAAAAAACTGAACCTCCCCATGACAGCTCCATCTCTGAAACCCCCTGTAGCTCAAAGAGGTTGCAAAACCAGATAAATGCAACATGGAAAACAACAGGAAATTTAGCAAGAAGCAGTTTTGACAGACAATAAGGATATGCAATAAAGACCATTTCCAAGGTGCAGAGCCCTAAGAAGCCTTGGACTGCTATCATCCTCTTTCTCCCAGGCTTTTCAATGCTAAACTCCTTTTTAAAAGGTGGTGGGAGATGGGAAGGAAGTTCTTTCCTCTCTATTCTCTCTTTTGTAAATCTCCGTAATATGGTGTCAGCCCCTTGGAATTTATGTTTGGTAGATTTGGTAGCTTCCCTGATCTTTAGGAACCTGTCTCTAACTGTTGCTTGTCTCTTTTTTCTCCACATCCTCCCCAAGTAAAGGGACCTGTGAAGATTCAGTCCTTGCTGCTCTAGCCTTCTCTGTCCATACTCTTTTCCTTAACTGTTTCTGACATTGTAAACATTCTCTGATGATTAAAAATGTGCTCAATTCCTAAAAAACACTGCATTCGTGCCAGAGTAATATGGTACAATTAAGGGTTTTCTCTACATTCATTACCCTTTAATTCCATTCTTTATATTGAAGGTTACATTAATTCTCTAACTACATGGGGTAGTTTAATTCTGAAACGGCTGACTTGATATGAAGAGATAAACAGACACACACAGACACACAGACACACACACACACACACACACACACACACACCCCACACACAAATCTTGCTCATGGAAGTTTTGGAGTTGAGGGTGATTCACATCACTCCCAGAACTCACTACTTTGTTCCCCAAATGGCCTTGGTATAAACTGACATCTCAGTCAGAGGAAAAACTCTGAAAACTGGTAACATCAGAAATACCTAATAGGCTTTATCCTAACCTTCATCTTCAGGTAGAACATGTACTGTCTCACATCATCCTCACTGTCCAATTCTTAGTCATCTTACAAAAGCTGCCTTATACACCTCTAAGACTATAGAGCTTAACTCTTTTCTGATACAGTAATTATTAAAACATACAGGCACTGCATCTTATTAGAAGAGTCACACGCAGTACTGATGAAAACACTGTTTACAGTGAGGTCTCAGAAAGGTGTATAGAGAAGCACAAACACAACCGTGAAATAAAATATAAACAATCTGGGAGTTCCCTGGTAGCCTAGTGGATAGGATTCCGGACTTTCTCTGCTGTGGCATGGGTTCAATTCCTGGTCGGGGAACTGAGATCCCACAAGCCATGTGGCATGGCAAAAAAAAGGATAAAATATAGACAATCTGAGAAAAATCCTTAAGTACTTGTAGATTCAGATTGCAACATTTAAAAGAGAAGATTCACTCTCATACAAATTCCACAAGTTATAGTTTGAGAGGAGAAAAAATTACAGTCAATTTGGAGCACTGAGACCACAGCAGCAACACTAGCAATAATGAGATCCAGTATCTTACTTTTCAGACAAAGCAGACAAGGCTACCAGAGAACACAGAACCTTTACATTCCCAAGCACAAAAATAAAACATCCCAGAACAAAATAACATTCACATACTAAAATGTTTCCTTTACTTTCCATATACAACTGTTCACCCTACAGATTTAAAGTTTGCATGACAAACTCCATGTGCACTAAATAATAAATGTACAGCCATGAATGTGAAAAAATCCGTTTTTCAGTACTAAGCAGACAGCAGATATCTGGCTCTTCTTGTTTATAAGTTTACTAATCTTATGGCTTAGCATTTCTAGATACAGTGCTGTCAATTTCAGAAAATATACCAAGGAAAGTGGGAAACTAAGCCTTTGTCTTATCTTTTTTTTTTAATTTATTTATTTTTTAATTTTTGGCTGCATTGGGTCTTTGTTGCTGCCCGCGGGCTTTTCTCTAGTTGCCTCAAGCAGGGGCTACTCTTTGTTGTGGTGCATGGGCTTCTCAGTGGGTGGCTTCTCTTGTTGCAGAGCACGGGCTCTAGGCACGTGGGCTTCAGTAGTTGTGGCACTCAGGCTCAGTAGTTGTGTCTCACGGGCTTAGCTGCTCTGCAGCATGTGGGATCTTCCCAGACCAGGGCTCAAACCCGTGTCCCCTATATTGGTAGGCAGATTCTTAACCACTGCACCACCAAGGAAGCCCTGTCTTATCTTTTATACCTCGTTATATATTGTACTTGCCACATGAATTTAATCAGGTTGAACTCTATAAAAAAAACTCTTATTATATATGCTATCATAGTCCAGAAATATCATAAATACATACAAATTAATAAATAATCTATTTCTTGTATACCAAATCAAAATTAGATGCAATAGTCCATTCATCAATTAGGTAGATAGGAATTCAAATCCTAGTTATTCCATTTACTTGTTGTAATATATTTAGCAAGATGCTAAATTTTTTTTTTTTTTGCGGTACGCGGGCCTCTCACTGTTGTGGCCTCTCCCGTTGCGGAGCACAGGCTCTGGAAGCGCAGGCTCAGCGGCCATGGCTCCTGGGCCCAGCCGCTCCGTGGCATGTGGGATCCTCCAGGACCGGGGCACGAACCTGTGTCCCCTGCATCGGCAGGCGGACTCTCAACCACTGAGCCACCAGGGAAGCCCAAGATGCTAAATATTTTTAACCTCAGTTTCCTCATTTATATAATGGAAGTCTAACTACTTATAGGATTATTGTAGTCATTTTAAAAGATAACGTGTATGAGTTCTTGACACAGTACTTATCACAAAGAACTCAACAGATCTTAACTATATATAATAGAAATAGTAACTAGCCCTTATATAGGGTGTATTACGTGCTAGACATTATTCTAAGTACTTCATATATACTAGTTCATTATATCTTCTCAACAACACCACTATAATTATCTCCATTTTGCAAATGAGGAAACCAAGGCACAAAAGTCAAGTAACTTGCCCAAGATCAGAAAGTTTATAAGTGGTAGAGTCAAGATTCAAACCAAGGCAGCCTAGCTCCAGTCTCTCAGCTACTTTGCCTCTTAATGTATTCTTATAATGTATACATATACATTTTTTCTTATGCAATGAATAGTGAGTGCTCTCTATGTGGCAGTCTGCGCTAAACATACAGACATGAAAAACACAGGGAGTTTTGATCTAACAGAGAAAGGCAAACAAGTAAACAAAAATGTATCATTGCTCTGATAAAGTCTGTACACGGTATATAGGAGCATAAAGAAGGGAACACTCATTCATGCTATGAAAAATATGATACTAATGGTAAGAAAAGAAGGCATCTGATTTCATATAACCTTCAAAACTGAAATCACAACTAAAAAGCAGTAGGCTGATAAAAAAGAATGAAATAATACCATTTGCAGCCACATGGATGGACCTGGAGATTTATCACACTAAGTGAAGCAAGTCAGAGAAAAACAAATATCATACTATAACACTTATTTGTGGAATCTTTAAAAAAAATGATACACATCAAATTATTTTACAAAACAGTAACAGACTCACAGACACAGAAAACAATCATATGGTTACCAAAGGGAAAGGGGGGTGGGGGAGGGATAAATTAGGAGTTTTGGATTAACAAACTACAGATACACACTGCTATATATAAAATAGATAAACAACAAGGACCTACTATATAGCACAGGGAACTACATTCAATATCTTGTAATAACCTATAGTGGTAAAGAATCTGAAAAAAATATGAATGTATGTATAACTGAATCACTTTGCTGTATACCTGAAACCAACACAACATTGTAAATCAACTATACTTCAATAAAAAATTTTTAATAAAATAAAATAAAAAAATAGTGGGCTGACCTAAGATCAAATTTGAACTGTTGTGTAAAACTGAAATAGAGAAAATAACAATATCAAAAATTTTAAGAGATTGATGGACTAGGCATTGTACAAGGTGATCTACATATTTCATTTGATCCTTCCAACACTACAAGTTGGGCATTGTTATACAGGGTACAGTGAAATGAACAAAAACTCTATGTTCATCTTAGGTGTGAATTTCTTCATCACGTCTCACTCTTCCACTCATTCTAACACACAGATACACACATACACACACTGCTTCTCTTACCTCTGTTGGTAGTCCTATTTAGACTCCTTTGCCAGCTCTTCCTTCCTCTACACAACCCTTAAATGTTGGAGTTCCTCAATGCTTGGTCCCAAGCCCTCTGTATAATCTCATTCATATCCTTGGCTTCAGCCACTCTATGTAAATGGCTCTTAAATTTACATTTCCAAACAAGATCTATTCTCTGAGCCCTAGATCTTTATAAGAAACTGCTTATTGGGACTTCCTGGTGGTCCAGGGGTTAAGAATCCGCCTTCCAATGCAGGGGATGCAGGTTCGATCCCTGGTCAGGGAACTAAGATCCCACATGCCATGGGGCAACTAAGCCCACACACGCTAGAGCCCACGTGCCACAACCAGAGACCCCTCATGCCTCAACTACTGAGCCCGCACGCTCTGGAGACCATGCGCCACAACTAGAGAAAAGCCTGCATGGTGCAACGAAAGGCGCAGCATGCTGCAACCAAGATCCCACATGCCGCAACTAAGACCCGATGCAGCCAAATAAATAAATATTAAAAAAAAAAAAAGCAGGGCTCCCCTGGTGGCGCAGTGGTTGAGAGTCCGCCTGCCGATGCAGGGGACACGGGTTCGTGCCCCGGTCCAGGAAGATTCCACATGCCGCAGAGCGGCTAGGCCCGTGAGCTATGGCCGCTGAGCCTGCGCATCCGGAGCCTGTGCTCTGCAACGGGAGAGGCCACAACAGTGAGAGGCCCGCGTACCGCAAAAAAAAAAAAAAAAAAAAGAAAGAAAGAAACTGCATATGGATCATTTCCACATATAGGTCTCATAAGCACCTCACACCAATCCAAATTTAAAATCATCAAATGTGCTCCTCCTTCAGGGCTCATACTTGAAATCATCTCTCTTTTTTTTTAAATTTATTTAATTTATTTTTGGCTGCATTGGTTCTTCGTTGCTTGCACAGGCTTTCTCTAGTTGCAGAGAGCGGGGGCTACCCTTCGTTGCGGTGTGCAGGTTTCTCATTGAGGTGGCTTCCCTTGTGGAGCACAGGCTCTAGGTGTGCAGGCTTCAGTAGTTGTGGCATGTGGGCTCAGTAGTTGTGGTGCACAGGCTTAGTTGCTCTGCGGCATGTGGGACCTTCCCAGACCAGGGTTCGAACACGAGTCCCCTGCATTGGCAGGAGGATTCTTAACCACTGCGCCACAAGGGAAGTCCCTTGAAATTATCTTTGATTCCCCTTTCCTCTCACCATCACATCCAATCATTCACCAAATGCTACAGATAATACCTTCTAAATATCTCTCCATTTTTTTACAAGCATACTTAAATTGGTAAATTAAAAAGCATGTCTAGTATTTCAAATCATTTCATTCTTCTCCACCCCCACTGCTACCACACAACACTTCCACCACAAGTTACACATTACATCTTTCACCTGGACCATTGCCAAACTGAATCTATTCTTACCCTCTCCAATTCATTTGATATTTGCAGCCAGTAATTTTTTATAATGCACATCAGAACATATTACACCCTTGAATAAAAGCAAGTTTCTTAAGGTAAAGTCCAAAATCATTACCTTTTAGGACCTCTGTAGATGATGAGGTCCTCGACAATAAACCTCTGCTTACATCTCTTACCAATGTCCCACTGACCTTCTGCTCTAGCCATTCTAGACTTCTCTCAAATCCTCAACTGCACCTCAGACTCCATTCACTGGCCTATGAATAGACTGTTCCTTCTCCTAGAAATGCTCATCTCCAACCTATTTCTTCACTTAGCTAGTTCCTACTCACCCTTCAGGTCTCAACTTAAACTTCACTTTTTCAAGAAAACCATCATCCCTCTTCAAATTAAGCGTATGGCTTTTTTGTAGCCCCACTGCAATCTGTGTGTGGTGACAGATTGGACTCTATAATCTCCGCCTCCTGGTGTCATGCCATTATGTGATTCTGTCCCCCTGACCCTTGGCAGGATCACTGATTTACTCCACACGAATTCAATATGGGAAAAGTGACTAATGTAAATTAAAACATTAAAGAAGAATTAACTGCAACCTAAATATAATGATGTTACATAAGACTAACCCACATCTTGCTCGGAGACTCTCTTGTTTGCTGGCTTTGAAGAATCAAGCTGCCATATGGAGAAGGAAACATAGCAAGGACCAGAAGCCCTCAATTCAGCAGCATGCCAGGAACTGAATGCTGCCAACAACCACGCAGGCTTAACAGCAGATCGTTCCCCACTTGAGTCTCATGTAAAATGGCCACCCCAGCTGACAACTTGATTGCAGCTTTGTAAGACTCTGAAGCAGGGCACCCAGCTAAGTCATACCTGGACTCTTGAACTACAGAAACAGATATAATAATATGTGTTCTTTTAAACCACCGCATTAGTGGTAAACTTGTTATGCAACAATAAATAATATACTATGCTTCCCTTTATGTGGCAATTACCCTTGTAATTACTTAATGTAACTGCTTACCATTAGATTATAATTTCCACAAGGTCAGGATTAACAAGTTTTAATCATCACTGTATCTCAGCACTTTTCACAGTGCCTGGTATTTAGAAAGACCACAATACATTGAAGGAATGAATGGATGGATAGATGGATGAATGAATGCCTACTCTATTCTAGGCACAGTGCTATATCCTGGAGAAATGAAGGTAAATAGGACATGGTCCCTGTTCTCATGGAGCTTAAAGCTAAGTGGGATGACAAGACACTTTAAACAGATGATGTCAAAAGAATATGATAAGGTAACATAGGTTTCTGTGAAGACACAGAATATGGGCGTTTAACTCAGACTGCAAGGGTCCAGATATGGGAGAGGAGAAAATCTCCCCAAGAGTAGTAAGACAAACAAGGCTTTGGGGGGGATGATCAAATCCGTACTATGAGTACCACTCTCTCAAGACTGACATCATTACCAATAACGCCTTTAGAATATAATCTGGTTCCAAAATGACAAAGTATTTGATATGGTGGGCTTAAAAACAAGGAGCCATACCTCTTGTTATATGAGAAGACACATTTTAACTGTATTAGTTAACAAGAAAAGCTGATTCCAAAGAAATTCAATTAATCTTCTAAAGGAATGTATGTTTGGGGATTGATTCTCAAGAGATCACCTATGCAATCAAGATTCATATTGATCAGGCAACATGATCTTGTATATAGAAAACTCTAAAAAAAAATCCACACTACAAAAACTATTAGAACTAATAGAAGAGCTCAGCCAGGTTACAGGATACAAGATAAATACATAAAAATCAATTGTATTCTACACTAGCAATAAGCAATCTGAAAATGAAATTAAGAAGACAATTCCCCCGACAACAAAACTGCTAGAGGGACTTCCCTGGTGGTCCAGTGGTTAAGACTCCACACTCCCAATGCCGGGGGCCTGGGTTCGATCCCTGAACAGGGAACTAGATCCCACATGCCGCAACTAAGAGCCCGCATGCTGCAACTAAAAGAGCCTACATGCCACAACTAAAGATCCCACATGTGGCAATGAAGATCCCACGTGCCGCAGCTAAGACCTGGCACAGCCAAATAAATAAATAAATATTTTTTAAAAACTGCTAGAAACAAAGTCCTATCCTTAGAACGCAGGGTAGCTAGAGCATTCTCCTTACAGCACATAAAGTTCTCTTCTAGAGGAGATAAAAAGATTGCAGCTCTTCCTGTGTTTTTCCCTATAGTATCCCCTTCTGTCACTTTGGAAGACACCAGCTGGCTTTGGCCTGACATTGGCATTCTTAGTTTGATCTCAGCCACTGCATCCTTCCAACATTTCCACCGTTGAAGTTAAAGAAAGAGTCCTCATTGCATGAGTATAAGAATCCTCCCAAGCAAAACACCACTTTCTTAGTTTTCTTTTTAAAACCCCTTTCATTGTAGTCACTTTTGTTTTAATAAAATATTCCTTTTTTTAAGACCCAGGAAGGAAGGAAGGGAGGGAGGGAGGGAGGGAGAGAGGAAGGAAGAAAGAAAGAGAGAAAGAAAAGAAAAGAAGACAATTCCATTTAAAAAAGCACCAAAACTTAAGAGCTAAAACTACAGAATTCTTAGAGAAAAACATTAGGGAAAATCTTCATGACATTGAATTTGGCAACAATCTCGTGGATATGACATCAAAAGCACAGGCAACAAAAGGAAAACTAAAAATTGAATCTCAACAAAATTAAGAACTTTTCTGCATTAAAGGACACTACATAAAGAACTCCTACGACTCAACAAAAACAACCCAACTTAAAAATGGGCAGGGGGGCTTCCCTGGTGGCACAGTGGTTGAAAGTCCGCCTGCCAATGCGGGGGACACGGGTCTGTGCCCCAGTCCGGGAGGATCCCGCGTGCTGTGGAGCGGCTGGGCCCGTGAGCCATGGACGCTGGGCCTGCGTGTCCAGAGCCTGTGCTCCGCGATGGGAGAGGCCGCGGCGGTGAGAGGCCCAGAGTCCGCCTGCCGATGCAGGGGACACGGGTTCGTGCCCCGGTCCAGGAAGATCCCACATGCCGCAGAGCGGCTGGGCCCATAAGCCATGGCCACTGAGCCTGGGCGTCCGGAGCCTGTGCTCCACAACGGGAGAGGCCACAACAGTGAGAGGCCCACATACCACAAAAAAAAAAAAAAAAAAAAAGGGCAGGGGACTTTCTTGGTGGCACAGTGGTTAAGAATCTGCCTGCCAATGCAGGGGACACGGGTTCGAGCCCTGGTCCGGGAAGATCTCACATGCCATGGAGCAACTGAGCCCATGCACCAAAACTACTGAGCCTGCGCTTTAGAGCCCGTGAGACACAACTATGGAGCCCAATGCAAATCAAAACTACAATGAGATATCAACTCACACCAGTCAGAATGGCCATCATCCAAAAGTCTACAAATAACAAATGCTGGAGAGAGCGTGGAGAAAAGGGAACCCTCCTACATTGTGGGTGGGAATGTAAATTGTTACAGCCACTAAGGAAAACAGTATGGGGGTTCCTTAAAAAAACAAAAATAGTTGCCATATGATCCTGCAGTCCCACTCCTGAGTATATATAAGGAAAAAACTCTAATTCAAAAAGATACATGCACCCCAATGTTCATAGTAGCACCATTTTACAATAGCCAAGACATAGAAGCAACCTAAATGTCCATCAACAGATGAATGCATAAAGAAGATGTGATATATATATGTACACACACACACACACACACACACACAAACAAACACAATGGAATACTATTCAGCCATAAAAAAGAATAAAATTATGCCATTTGCAGCAACATGGATGAACCTAGAGATTATCATACTAAGTGAAGTAAGTCACTTCACTTAGTGGGGGAGGGATAAATTTCGAGTCTGGGATTAGCAGATACAAACTACTATATATGAAATAGATAAACAGGGAAGGGATTTCCCTGGTGGCACCGTGATTAAGAATCCACCTGCCGGGCTTCCCTGGTGGCGCAGTGGTTGAGAGTCCGCCTGCCGA
This sequence comes from Phocoena phocoena, assembly GCF_963924675.1. NCBI lineage: Eukaryota > Metazoa > Chordata > Mammalia > Artiodactyla > Phocoenidae > Phocoena > Phocoena phocoena. The sequence continues at coordinate 37,483,332 of NC_089219.1, forward strand.
TGCGGGGGACGCGGGTTCGTGCCCCGGTCTGGGAGGATCCCACGTGCCGCGGAGCGGCTGGGCCCGTGAGCCGTGGCCGCTGAGCCTGCGCGTCCGGAGCCTGTGCTCCGCAACGGGAGAGGCCACAGCGGTGAGAGGCCCGCGTACCACAAAAAAAAAAAAAAAAAAAAAAAGAATCCACCTGCCATTAAAGGTGACACGGGTTCGAGCCCTGCGCCGGGAAGATACCACATGCCGTGGAGCAACTGGGCCCATGTGCCACAACTACTGGGCCTGCGCTCTAGAGTCCACGAGCCACAACTACTGAGCCCACGTGCCGCAACTGCTGAAGCCCGCACGCTTAGAGCCCGTGCTCCACAACAAAGAGAAGCCACTGCAATGAGAAGCCTGCACACAATGAAGAGTAGCCCCCACTCACTGCAACTACAGAAAGGCTGCACGCAGCAACCAAGACCTCCAATGCAACCAAAAAAAAAAAAAAATCTACTGAATGAGAAAATATTTGCAAATGACACGACTGATAAGGGGTTAATATACAACATTTGTAAACAGCTCATACAACTCAACATCAAAAAAACAAATACCCGATTTAAAAATAGAAAGAAAACCTGAATAGACATTTTTCCAAAGAAGACATAATGTGGCTAACGGGCACATGAAAAGATGCTCATCACTAACATCACTAACCATAAGGGAAGTGAAAATTAAAACCACAAAGACATATCACCTCACACTTGTCAGAATGGCTGTCACCAAAAAGATCACAAATAACAAGTGTTGGCAAGGAAATGGAGAAAAGGGAACACTTGCACACTGTTGGAGGGAATGTAAACTGGTACAGCCACTGTGGAAAACAGCACGGAGGTTCCTCAAAAAACTAAAAATAGAACTACTATGAGATCCAGCAATTCCACTCCTGGGTATATATCCAAAGAAAAGGATAACACTAGTTCGAAAGAATACATGCACTCCCATGTTCATAGCAGCATTACTTACAATAGCCAAGACACGGAAGCAACTTAAGTGTCCATCAACAGACAAATGGATAAAGAAGATGTGGTATACATACATATACAATGGATTACTACTCAGCCATAAAAAACAATGAAATTTACCATTTGCAACAACATGGATAAACCTGGAGGATATCACACTTAGTGAAATAAGTCAGACAGAAAAAGACAAATACTATGTGTTATCACTTGTATGTGGAATCTAAAAAAAATAAAACTAGTGAACATAACAAAAAAGAAACAAACACAGATATAGAGAACAAACTAGTGGTTACCAATGGAGAAAGGGAAAGGGAAAGGGGCAATATAGGGGTAGGAGATTAAGAGGTACAACCTACTATGTATAAAAATAAGTTACAAGGGCTTCCCTGGTGGCGCAGTGGTTGAGAGTCCGCCTGCCGATGCAGGGGACACGGGTTCGTGCCCTGGTCCAGGAGGATCCCACATGCCGCGGAGCAGATGGGCCTGTGAGCCATGGCCGCTGAACCTGCGCGTCCGGAGCCTGTGCTCCGCAACGGGAGAGGCCACAACAGTGAGAGGCCCGCATACCACAAAAAAAAACAAAAAAAAAAACAAAAAAAAATAAGTTACAAGGATATATTGTACAGCACAGGGAATACAGTCAATTTTTATAATAACTATACATGGAGTATAATCTATAAAACTTTTGAATCACTATGTTGTATACCTGAAACTAATATAATATTGTAAATCAATTATTATCTAAAAAAAAACTCACGAGATACTACTTCACATGCCCTAGGGTAGTTATAATAATAAAAAATTTTTAAAATAATAAAGAGATAGAATAACAAATGTTGGTGAGTTTTACAGAAACTGGAACCCTTATACACTGCTGGTAGAATGTAAAATGAAACAGCCACAGTGGAGAATAGTCTGGTAGTACCTCAAAAAGTAAAATGGAATTACTATATGACCCAGTAATCCCACTTCTAGGTATATACTCAAAATAATTGAAAACAAGTACTCAAACAAATACTTGTACACAAATATTCATAGCTGCACTATTCACAATAACCAAAGGATGGGAACAATCCAAATGTCTATCAACAAATGACTATATAAACAAAATGTGGTATTACCTATACATTGTAATATTACTGGGTCATAAAAAGGAATGAAATAGTGATATGTGCTATAACATGGATCAATGTTAAAAACATTATGCTAAGTAAAAGAAGTCAGTCGTAAGGGTCACATATTGTATGATTCCATTTATATGAAATGTCCAGAAGAAAAGTCTATAGAGACATGAAGTAGAATACTACTGGTTGCCTGGAGATTGGGGAAGGGAGGAATGGGCAGTGACTATTAATAAGTACAGGATTTCTGTTTAGGATGATAAAAACATTTTTAAATTAGACAGTGGTGAGGGATGTACAACCTTGTAAATATACTAAAAACCACTGAATTATGTATTTAATTTAAAAAGGAGAATTTTACGGTATATGAAATATCTCTCAGTAAAGCTCTTATTAAAAAGAAAAGAAATCACATTGATACTTTGTTCTAGAATGGGATTCCAGGTTTTATAGGTTTCACAATACATACTAAAATAATTCTGTGTTTTAGTATCTCATGGGGTACTTTAGTTATATCAAGAGACTGGAAAAGTCATCTTCCTAGAAATTCTCCTTCCAATTATATTCCCAAACAAAACAAGGATTAGTATAAAAAGAAATTAAGGGCTTCCCTGGTGGCACAGTGGTTGAGAATCCGCCTGCCAATGCAGGGAACACGGGTTCGAGCCCTGGTCCGGGAAGATCCCAACATGCCGCGGAGCAACAAAGCCCATGCGCCACAGCTACTGAGTCTGTGCTCTAGAGCCCGCGAGCCACAACTACTGAAGCCTGTGTGCCACAACTACTGAAGCCCGCACACCTAGAGCCCGTGCTCCACAAGAGAAGCCAGCAAAATGAGAGCCCGCACACTGCAACAAAGAGGAGCCCCCGCTCGCCGCAACCAAAAAGAAAGCCCGCGCGTAGAAGCAAAGACCCAACACAGCCAAAAAAATAAAGAAATTAATTAATTTTTTTAAAAAAGAAATTAAGAGCCTTCTACTGTATCCTACCAGAAGCAATCTTAATTTAAAACACTGAACAGGTTGTCAGCCAGTGCTACAGTAAAGCTGAATAGATTTTCCACTTACCAGAAGGTAAGAGATTAGGGCCATTGTGCCATTTGGTTTTACATTCTTTTCCCTTACTTTATAAACACTCATGTCACCTCTTCTTACACATACCTCAGTTCTTCCCTAAATAGGTTTCACTAACATCCAAAATATTCTAAGTCATTTTCCTAGAAACAATGAAACTACCCTAATCTGTTTTATAGTTTTTAAAAACGTGAAAAAGATTAACAATCAAAGGAAACTCTTTGAAGCTCACAAATGATTTTAAATGTAAATCCAAACTGTTTTGTTTCTAAAAGTATATTTTTCCTAAATTCAGTAACAGATGTTATACTTTCATCTTTTTAGTGCTTTTAGGCTAGGGATTTATAACCTCAGCACTATTAACATTTTGGGCCAGACAATTCTTTATTGTGGAGGGCTATCCTGTGCATTGTAGAATGTTAATAGCATCACTGGCCTCTACCCACTAGATGCCAGTAGCACCCCCTGCCCAGTTGTGACAACCAAAAATATCTCCAGACATTGCAAAATATCTCTTAGGAGGGCAAAACTGACCCCAGTTGAGAACCACTGCCTTAGTTCATCAGTCTTAATTATTTCCTAAGAGAGCAAACTAGCTAAATTCATCATGAACCTTAAAAATAAACACACTGGGGCTTCCCTGGTGGCGCAGTGGGTAAGAATCTACCTACCAATGCAGGGGACACAGGTTCGATCCCTGGTCCAGGAAGATCCCACATGCTGCAGAGCAACTAAGCCCGTGCACCACAACTACTAAACCTGTGCGCTAGAGCCCGCGTGCCACAACTGCTGAAGCCCACGCACCTGGAGCCACTTCTCCGCAACGGCAGAGGCCACTGCAGTGAGAGGCCCGTGCACCGCGGCGAGGAGTGGCCCCGCTCGCTGCAGCTTGAGAGGGCCCACGCACAGCAGCAAAGACCCAACGCAGACAAAAATAAATACATAAAATAATTAAAGAAAAAAAAAAGAAGTTAGCAACTCATTAAAGAATAATACACCAAGAATGCAAAGATAACTCACTATTAGGCAACCTACTAATATAATTCACTTTACTAAGAGAGCAAAAGAGAAAAATACATGTATCACCATATGTATCAGAGTTCTTCAGAGAAACAGAACAAAAAAGATATATACAGAGACAAAGAGATTTATTATAAGGAATTGGCTCACACAGTTATAGACTGAGAAGTCTCAAGAGCTCCAGTCAGTAAGCTGGAGACCCAGGAAAGCCACTGGTAATTTCAGTCTGAGTCTGAAGGCCCGAGAACCAGGAGAGCCGATGGTATAGGTTCCCGTCCAAAAGCTGGCAGGCTCAAGGCCCAAGAAGAGCCAATATTTCAGTTCCAATCCAAAGGAAGGCAGGAAAATACAGATATCCCAGCTAAAGTAGTCAGGGAGGAGTTCCCTCTAATGATAGGAAGGTCAGCCTTTCTGTTCTACATGGGCCTTCAAATGATTGGATGAGGGTAACTCACATTAGGGAGGGCAATCTGCTTTACTCAGGCTACTGATCAAATGATAATCTTATCCAAAACTTTCTCTCACAGACACACCCAGAATAAAATTTGACCATATATCTAGGCACCCCCTGACCCAGTCAAGTTGACACATAAAATTAACAATCATACTACAGGCTTTGAAAAGACATACGGTAAAAATTCCACATCCATACTGCATAAAAATAATTATTCACAAAACAGGAGATTTTTTGTTAAGATTTTGAAGATCCAATAGAAAAAGAGATATCTACTTCAGCCCCAAAACCATATCATGTTTAATTAGGAAACACTACAAGTATTCCCATTAAAGTCAGGAACAACACAAAGATGTCAAATATCACTATTATTTAATATTTTAGGAAGTATTTATCAATGCAATTTATTGAGAAAAAGATAAGTGAGATATAAAAATGGGAAATAAATTTATCATCATTCACAGATATGACTGTATGTCTGGAAAATCAAAGTGAATCAACTGAAAATCTACTGCAAACATTAAAAAACTCAGCATACTAGATGCACCAAAAATTAATATGTAAAAATTAATAGTCCTCATATGCAAACAACAAACATTAGATATAATGGAAGTTGGGCTTCCCTGGTGGCGCAGTGGTTGAGAGTCCGCCTGCCGATGCAGGGGACATAGGTTTGTACCCCAGTCCGGGAAGATCCCACATGCAGTGGAGCGGCTAGGCCCGTGAGCCATGGCCACTGAGCCTGCGTGTCCGGAGCCTGCGCTCTGCAATGCGAGAGGCCACAACAGTGAGAGGCCCGCGTACTGCAAAAAAAAAAAAAAAAAAAGGAAGAAATGCCAAGAAAATTCTGAAAAGGAATAATAATGATGGAGAACTAGACTAACCAGATATTAAAATAAAGCTGCAATGCTGGTATATGAATAGACAGTTCAATGCAATAGAATAAAGTCTAGAAAGAGACCAAAATTCTTAGGAAAATTCAGTATAGAATAAAGGTGACATTTCCAATCAGTGAGAAAAATATTAAAGATTGATATAAACTAAATGTTGCTGGTAGAACTGACTACACATCTTAAAAAATAAATTCCAGATGGATCAAATATTTAAACATAAGTAGTAATACCATAAAAGTGATTAGAAAAAAATTGTTATTTATAACAAAGGAGTGCAGACAGCCTTTCTAAATAATAAAAGAAACAGAAGTCAAGACAGTAAAAAACAAAATGAACTATTTCTACATTGCAAAATTGTTAAAAACTAGCTTAAAAAGCACTACAATCTTGGAAAATATCTATAATTCATAGCACAGATATAAAGAGTCCCACAAATCAGTAAGATACAAGAAAAATAACCTTGTAGAAAAATGGGTACTATGTGCCAAGTAGAATTCTAGACACTGAAGATACAGCAGTGCACAGAGATAAAAAGAGATAAAAAAAAAATCCCTGGGACTTCACTGGTGGCACAGTGATTAAGAATCCGCCTGACAATGCAGGGGACACAGGTTCGATCCCTGGTCCAGGAAGATCCCACATGCCATGGAGCAACTAAGCCCGTGCACCACAACTACTGAGCCTGTGCTCTAGAGCCCGTGAGCCACAACTACTGAGCCCATGTGCCACGACTACTGAGGCCTGTGTGCCTAGTGCCCATGCTCCACAAGAGAAGCCACTGCAATGAGAAGCCCACGTACCACAACGAAGAGTAGGCCCCACTCGCCGCAACTAGAGAAAGCCCATGTGAAGTAATGAAGACCAACTGCAGCCAAAAAAAAAAGAAACGATAGTCTTTAAAAAAAATACATAAATAAATGAAAAATAAAAAGGGTAACAACCAGACTAAGAATTAACTTATCAGCAAAAATAGAGGTGAACTACAAAAAGAAGAAGAAAAAGGGGAAGAGTAATTTCAAAGTGCTGAGGAAAATAACTACTGTCCTAAATTCTATACTCATTAAATTACCATTTAAGAGTTTACTCAGTATAAAGACAGAAGTAATCACAATAAATGTAAACAGATTACAATCTCTCTCTTTATGGGCAAATTTAATTTTGGATCAAAAAAACTAAATATAAAACTGTTTCACAGGACACACATTAAAAATGTACTATCACAGACAGAATAAAAATAGAGATGGAAAAAGACATACTGGGAAAATAATAACCGAAACAACAGACAAATGCATACAGTGAGTCAGAAGGTACACAATATTGATATCAGATAAAGTAGAAATCAAAGCTAAATGCATAAGGTGGGATAAAAATTAAAAACTAGCATTTATAAAATATACAATCTATCTACAGCATACAATCCAATAATAATCATGAATTTCTATTAATATCTACTTCACAAAATGGCCTGTAAACAAATAACACGCTGAGAAACACAAGGAGAAATCTATAGACACATTAGGAACTATTAATAGAACTTTTTCAAAGAAATAGATTAGACTAAAATAAAGAAGGCCATATAACATCTGAATAACACAGTACAAAAGCTTAATCTAACAGAGATATATAGAACTTTATGCAAACAAATAGAAATTCATATTTGTTTCAAACACATTTGCAGCATTCAAAAAAATCTGATCATGCATTACACCAAAACAAAATCTAAATTATACTCCAAAGGCAGACTTCATATAAGCCATTTTCTCTGATCATGACGCACTAAAATTAGAAATTAAATATCAAACAACTACAAAAGAAAACTTACTGTGTGGAAATTTTAAAATCTCATATTATATAATTCTTAGATTAAAAAGGAAATCAGGGTGGGAGGGAGACACTAGAGTGAGGAGATATGGGGATATATGTATATGTATAGCTGATTCACTTTGTTATAAAGCAGAAAGTAACATACCATTGTAAAGCAATTATACTCCAATAAAGATGTTTTAAAAAAAAAAAGGAAATCAAACCAAATTACACTAGAAATGATGAGAGCATATAGGGACTTCCCTGGTGGTCCAGTGGTTAAGAATCCACCTTCCGGGGCTTCCCTGGTGGCACAGTGGTTGAGAATCTGCCTGCCAATGCAGGGGACATGGGTTCGAGCCCTGGTCTGGGAAGATCCCACATGCCGTGGAGCAACTAGGCCCGTGAGCCACAACTCCTGAGCCTGCGCGTCTGGAGCCTGAGCACCACAACTAGAGAGAAGCCTGTGTGCTGCAACGAAAGATTCCACATGCCGCAACGAAAGATTCCACATGCCGCAACGAAGATCCCACATGCCACAACTAAGACTGGAGGCAGCCAAATTAATTTTTTTAAAACCTCCTGAAATTAATAAGCAATTATAGTAAGGTTGCAAGATACAAGGTTAGTACAAAAAAGCCCAATTACATTCCTATATACAGGCAATGAATAAGTAGAACTTAAAATTACAAATTACTATTTACATCAGCAACCCCCAAAATAAAATATTTGGGTGTAAATCTAACAAAATATGTACAAGATCTGTATGAAGAAAACCACAAAACTCTGATGAAAGATAACAAAGAAGAACTACATACATGGAGAGGTATTCCATGTTCATGGATAAGACTCAATATTGTCAAAAAGTCAGTTTTTCCCAATTTAATCTATAGACTCAATGCAATCCCAAAATCCCAGCAAGTTATCTTGTATATATCAACAAACTGATTCTAAAGTGTATATAGAGAGGCAAAAAACCCGGAATAGCCAACTCAGTGTTAAAGAAGAACAAATACTTGACCTCAAAACATATTATAAAGCTACAGTAATCAAGACTTTGTTGTATTGATGAAAGAATAAACAAACAGATGAATGGAATAGAATACAGAGCCCAGAAATCCACATAAATACAGTCAATTGATCTTTGACAAAGAAGCAAAGGCAATAAAACAGAGCAAAAATAGTCTTTTCAGGAAATGGGGCTGGAAGAACTAGAGATTCACGTGCAAAAAAATGAATCTAGACATCGACTTTACACCTTCATAAAAATTAACTCAAAATGGATCACAGACCTAAACATAAAATGCAAAACTGTAAAACTCCTAGAAGATAACACAGAAGAAAACCTAGATGACCTTGGGTATGGCAATGATTTTTTTTTATAAATTTATTTATTTTATTTTTTATTTATTTTATTTTTGGCTGCGTTGGGTCTTTGTTGTGTGCGTGGGCTTTTCTCTGGTTGCAGCGAGTGGGGGCTCCTCTTCGTTGTGGTGCACAGGCTTCTCATTGCAGTGGCTTCTCTTGTTGCAGAGCACGGGCTCTAGGTGTGTGGGCTTCAGTAGTTGTGGCACATGGGCTCAGTAGTTGTGGCTCACAGGCTCAGCAGTTGTGGCACACGAGCTTAGTTGCTCTGTGGCATGTGGGATCTTCCCAGACCAGGGATCAAACCCGTGTCCCCTGAATTGGCAGGCGGATTCTTAACCACTATGCCACCAGGGAAGTCCCTAAATAAATATGTTTTTAAATAAAATAAAATAAAAGCATTATCAACACTGGCACATATGATCAATTGATTTTCAACAGGGTGCCAAGACCATTCAATGGGGAAAGAACAGGTTTTTTTCAACAAATGGTGCTGGGAAAACTCAGCACCATTGAATGAATGAAGTTAGACCTTTCCTTTCACTACATACAAAAATTAAATGGATCTAAGACATAAATGTAAGAGCTAAAACTATAAAACTCTTAGAAGAAATCATTGGGGAAAATCATGATAGTGGATTTGGAAGTTATTTTGGGGCATGACACCAAAAGCACAGGCAACAAAAGAAAAACTAGGTAAACTAGACATAATCAGAATTAAAAACTTGTGTGCAGGGCTTCCCTGGTGGCGCAGTGGTTGAGAATCTGCCTGCTAATGCAGGGGACACGGGTTCGAGCCCTGGTTTGGGAGGATCCCACATGCCGCGGAGCAACTAGGCCCGTGAGCCACAACTACTGAGCCTGCGCGTCTGGAGCCTGTGCTCCGCAACGGGAGAGGCCGAGATAGTGAGAGGCCCGCGCACCGCCGTGGGGAGTGGCCCCCGCTTGCCACAACTAGAGAAAGCCCTCGCACGGAAATGAAGACCCAACACAGCCAAAAATAAATAAATAAGTTAATTAAAAAAAAAAAAAAAAAAAAAAAAACTTGTGTGCATCAAAGGACACTATAAGAGAGTAAAAAGACAACCCACAGAATAAGCAAAAATATTTTCAAATCATATATCTGATAAAGGATATGACCCTTACATACAAATAAAATCGAACTCAAAACTGGACAAAAAAGGCTTCCCTGGTGGCGCAGTGGTTGGGAGTCCGCCTGCCGATGCGGGGGGCGCGGGTTCGTGCCCTGGTCTGGGAGGATCCCGCGTGCCGCGGAGCGGCTGGGCCCGTGGGCCGTGGCTGCTGGGCCTGCACGTCCAGAGCCTGTGCTCCGCAACGGGAGAGGTCGCAGCGGTGGGAGGCCCGCGTACCACAAAAAAAAAAAGACAAAAGACTTGAATAGATATTTTTCCAAAGAAGATACACAAAAGGCCAATGCAAAGATGCTCAACATCACTAGTCATTAGAGAAATGCAAATCAAAGCCACATGAGATATCACTCCATACCCACCAGAATTGCTAATATCAGAAAGGAAGAAAGGAAGAAAGGAAGAAAGGAAGAAAGGAAGAAAGGAAGAAAGGAAGAAAGAAAGAAAGAAAGAAAGAAAGAAAGAAAGAAAGAAAGAAAGAAAGAAAGAAAGGAAGGAAGAAAGGAAGAAAGAAAAAGAAAGAAAGAGAACAAGTGTTAGTAAGAACATGGAGAAATGAGAACTGTTGTACGTTGCTGGTGGGAATGTAAAATGGTACAACTCTACATAAAATAGTATGGTGGTTCCTTAAAAAGTAAAACAGACTAAGTGAAATAAGGTAATCACAAAAAGACAAAAACTACATGATTTCATTTATATAGGGTATCTAGAGTAGTCAAACTCATAGAAACAGAAAGTAGAATGGCTGTTGCCAGGAGCTGCGGGGAGAGGGAAGGGAAGAATTATTTAGTAGGTACAGAGTTTCAGTTTTGCAAGATGAAAAAGTTCTGAAGATTGGTTGCACAGCATTGTGAATATACTTAAAACTGTACACTTAAAAATGGTTAAGATAGTGAATTTTATGTTATGTGTATTTTACCACAATTTCTTTAAAAAGCTAAACACAGAATTACTATATGACCCATCAGTTTCACTTATAGGTAAATACCCAAAAGAACTGAAAGCAGGGACTCAGTTACTTGTACATCAGTGTTCATAGCAGCATCATTTACAATAATCAAAAGGAAGAAACAACACAAATGTCCATCAGCAGGTGAACAGATAAAAAAAAATGTGGTATACACATAAAATGGGATATTATTCAGATATAAAATGAAATGAAATTCTTTTTTTTTTTGCCCTGCCGTGTGGCTTGCAGGATCTTAACTCCCGGACCAGGGATCAAATCAGAGCCCCGGCAGTGACAGCACCAAGTCCTAATCAGTGGATCGCCAGAGAATTCCAAAGAAACGAAATTCTGATATATGCTTCAACATGGATGAATCTTGAGGACATTATGCTAAGTGAAATAATCCAGGCATAAAAGGACAAATATTGTATAATTCCATTAATATGAAATACCTAGAATAGACATATTCATAGAGACAGAAGGTAGAACAGACATTAACAGGGCTAAGGGTAGTGGAGGGAGTTATTTTTTAATGGGTACAAAGTTTCCATTTGGGATGATGAAGAATTCTGGGGGAGTGGAAGAGGCTCCTATATTATTTTAATTTTTGATCAGCATGTAGTATTTTTATAATTAAAATAAATAAAATATCTTACAAGTTAATAGATAGCTCAAGAGGACAGTTTGTAACACTGCTCAAGATCCATAGCACCCTGACAAGGCAAAGCCTATGTCTTAATTAAACACAACTGTCAACTCTGCAGTGAAACTGACCATCAACAAGACAATATAAGAAAAACTGATGCATCACTCACCTTGAACACTTCAGAGAAGAAGCCAGACCCTATTTTTTCACAGGTGAAGTCATCTAAACGCGTCAGTCTGGAAAAGGCACTTATAAGAGCTCGATATGAAGAGGGCCAAACTCTTCCCACCTGGGTCATGTTCCCGTCCCCTCCACCACCTCCTTCAAAATCTTCAAGACGCTCCACACGTGGAGGAAATCCTGCAATTGAATTCCGTTTGCTCCGATCCATAGTCTCAATAATCACTTTTTTTCTTCTTTTAGGAATGAATTCCACACATAGTAAATTTCTGTTGAGTTTTACTTCTCTTCTGGCTTGTCACTAAATAAGAGATTAAAATGATATTTCATTAAAACCATTAATGACTAATAAATACAGGCATACAGAACACTATCAATGTAAAAATATTTCCTCTTTCATATTCTAGCTCCTGATTTTCAGATCTAAAAAACATTTTATGCTTTTACCTTCAAAAAGCGGTGATATATCTATTATTCGTTGAGTACCTATTATCTAGGAAACATACTATAAGAGTTATGCATATGTCATGTCATTTGGTTCTCAAATAACCCATGATAAAAGATTATGTTCATTTCACAGAGAGGTCAAGCAATCATACAGTCACCAAATGGCACAGATAAAGTTAACATGCCAGATTGTCTGATTCAAAAGCCTGTGCTCCTGCCAATGCCCTTCACAGCCTCATATAATTTTCTCTTCATTTGAAAAATCATTAAGTCCAAATATATAAAACAAGGATGACAAATATTTTATACTATAAAATTGTATAATTTTAAAAGAAGAAAACTATATCCAAAAGCAATTTAAAATTCCACTCTTGATTAAACAACCCAGTCCAGCAGAAGTGACTACAGAAGGCTCCATCCCATCTGGCACCTAACAATAAAAACAAAAACCCACTTTTTCTTTTAGCCTGTCTCTCCCAACATCTACTTTTTCCACAAGAATCAATTATATTTAGGCCTTTAATCCATTCTTTAAAAAGATTTATTTATTATTTATTTATTTATTTATTTTTGGTTGTGTCAGGTCTTAGTTGTGGCACGCGGGATCTTCGTTGAGGCATGTGGGATCTTTCATTGCAGCGCGCAGGCTTCTCTCTAGTTGTGGCACGTGGGTTTTCTCTTCTTTAGTTGAGGCGCGAGCTCAGTAGTTGTGGCACGCGGGGCTTAGTTGTCCCGCAGCATGTGGGATTCTAGTTCCCTGACCAGGGATGGAACCTGCGCCCCCTGCATTGTAAGGTGGATTCTTTACCACTGGACCACCAGGGAAGTCCCTTTAATCCATTTTAAGTTTATTTTTGTGTACGGTGTTAAAAAGATGTTCTAATTTAATTTTTTTTTTTTTTTACATGTAGTTGTCCAGTTTTCCCAGCATCTATAAAACTCTCAGAGGAGACTTCCCTGGTGCTCCAGCGGGTAAGACTCCCACTCCCAATGCAGGGGGCCCAGGTTCAATCCCTGGTCAGGGAACTAGATGCCGTGTGCATGCTGCAACTAAGAAGTCTGCATGCTGCAACTAAAGTTCCCACATGCCCCAACTAAGACCTAACACAACCTAAACAAACAAATAAATAAATATTTTTTTAAAAACTGGTAGAGGAAAATACAGGCAGAACACTCTTTCACATAAATTGCAATATCTTTTTCGATCTGTCTCCTAGAATAATGGAAATAAAAACAAAAATAAACAACTGGGACCTAATTAAACTCAAAAGCTTTTGCATAGCAAAGGACGCCATAAACAAAACAAAAAGACAACCCATAAAATGGGAGAAAATATTTGCAAATGATGCAACTGATCTCCAAAATTTACAAACATATCATGCAGTTCAATATCAAAAAACCAAACAACCCAATCAAAAAATGGGCAGAAGACCTAAATAGACATTTCTCCAAAGAAGACACACAGATGGCCAATAGGCACATGAAAAGACGCTCAACATGGCTAATTATTTGAGAAATGCAAATCAAAACTACAATACGGTATCACCTCACACCAGTCAGAATGGCCATCATCAAAAAACCTACAAACAATAAATGCTGGAGAGGGTGTGGAGAATAGGGAACCCCCCTACACTGTTGGTGGGAATGTAAATTGGTACACCCACTATGGAGAACAGTATGGAGATTCCTTAAAATACTAAAAATAGAGCTACCATATGATCCAGCAATCCCGCTCCCGGGCATATATCCAGAGAAAACCATAATTTGAAACAATACCTGTGCCCCAATGTTCATTGCAGCACTATTTACAATAGCCAGGACATGGAAGCAACCTTAATGTCCACCGACAGAAGAATGGATAAAGAAGATGTGGTACATATGTACAATGGAATATTACTCAGCCATAAAAAAGAACAAAATAATGCCATTTGCAGCAACATGGATGGATCTAGAGATTGTCATACTGAGTGAAGTAAGTCAGACAGAGAAAGACAAATATCATATGATATCGCCTACATGTGGAATCTAAAAAAAAGTGGTACAAATGAACGTACTTACAAAACAGAAATAGAGTCACAGATGTAGAAAACAAACATAGTTACCAGGAATGGGGGGGAGGATAAATTGGGAGACTGGGATTGACACATGCACACTTCTATATATAAAACAGATAACTAATAAGGACCTACTGTGTAGCACAGGGAACCCTGCTCAATAATCTGTAATCACCTAAATGGGAAAAGAATTTGAAAAAGAATAGTTACATGTATATGTATAAATGAATCACTCTGCTGTACACGTGAAACTAACACAACACTGTTAATCAACTATACTCCAATATAAAATAAAAATTGGGGGAGTTCCCTGGTGGTACAGTGGTTAAGACTCCATGCTCCCAATGCAGGGACCCCAGGTTCAATCCCTGGTCAAGGAACTAGATCCCACATGCATGCCACAACTAAGAAGCCAGCAAGCCGCAACTAAGGAGCCAGTGAGCAGCAACTAAGGAGTCCGTGAGCCCCAACTAAGGAGCCCGCCTGCCACAACTAAGACCCAGTGCAACCAAATAAATATTTTTAAAATAAAAAAATTTTTTAATAAAAATAAAATTAGTATTGAAAAAGATTTTTTTTAAAGAATCAATTATAAGAGTCCTATGCAAAATACAACATTGTGATTCTACAATTAGTGAAACACTTCCATAAATGTGATGAATACCTAACCCAGAATACCTCTACCACCTCCAATCATGGAGAATTAGCAGCAGGGCTTGCAGGGATATCCTTACAATATGACCCTGCTGTAGCCAAAGTTGGTAGTGTTCTACCCAATATGGACCAATCACATTTCCTTTCTGGGCAATTTGGAATTGGAATTAAGATATTCCAGCCTCAGTCTGGCTGCTTTCTAAAATGGAAGCCATGTAAACTCAGAAGCTGTTGGCCATGGCGATTTTCTACCATGCAGGCTTGAAGGCAGAATAAGCCAAGGGATTGAGGCAAATTTGCAGAGGAAAAAAAGGCACAGACAAGAACTTCTTGATTTTCCTAATGTGCTCTAATCCCTGATTCCTGAGGCCTAACTGTATCCTGGCTTAAGGTTCCATGAGATATAACTGTATCTTTAAAACAAATTATTTTTGCCTAGCTAGTGTCACCATTCTTCACAGAAGGAAGAATAATCCAAGTTCCTAAAGAATGAAACATTGAGACTTTCCTCGTGGTCCAGTGGTAAAGCATTTGCCTTCCAGTGCAGGGGAAGTGGGTTCAATTCCTGGTCAGAGAACTAAGGTCCCACGTGACATAGGGCAACTAAGCCCACGTGCCACAACTACTGAGGCTTCAACAAGAGGGCCCGCATGCTGCCAAGTACAGAGCCCATGCATTCTGGAGCCCACGTGCCACAACTAGAGAGAGAACCCGCATGCCACAACTAGAGAGAAGCCTGCACGCCACAACGAACAGCCCACATGCCACAAGAAAAGAAAGATCCCACGTGCCGCAACTAAAACCTGACATGGCCAAAAAAAAGAATGAAACATTTAAGTATCTCTATTGAACCTCTGCCAAAAAGTGGCAACAAATCACCATATCAAAAATTTAGCATTATAAGACCAACATTTTTAAAATTTTACAGCCAGTAGAGACCATGAAGTTCATTTCATATTTTAGGAAACACAAGGACCAGAAAGCATAAATAACGTGCCCATAGCTATAAGGTATTTACTAGCAAAGCCAGACTTAGACCCAAGGATAATGCACTTCTAAAAGTATGTCTGTTGATCATCTGCTTCAAAATCACCCAAGGACTTCATTTAAAACTCAGATTCTTGGGTCTCAACCTTGACCCACTAAATCAGAATCTCTTGGAGTGAGGCCTAGAAATTTTACCAAGTTTCCCAGTGATTCTTATGTACACTAAGAGTTGAAGATCCCCTACAGCAGGGAAGGGGAATATTAATAGCTTTTTAAAAAAAACACCAAGAATTTCACAGGAACTTTCTCATTTAATCCTCAAAATATACCACCAAGGCAGGTATGATCCCCATTTTACAGAAAAACAAATGCAGGCTCAGGAGGTTAAGTAACTTGTCTAAGGAAACAGACCTGTTAGAACCAGAACTGGAACAAAGGTCCACCCAGCACCAAAGCTCAAGCTTTTTCCATTTCATTATTACTTAGTTCAGTGTTTTTCCACTATGAGAGTTGTAAGGAGTTAAGCTAGTCATCTGCATGTAAAAGAGGATCAGGACTTGAGTGCAGAGGAAGGCCAGGCCAATTACAATTTGGACAGAGATGGAAAAGAAACTTTAGAAAAATACAGAATGGGAGAAAATGTAAAATAAAGCAACCAACTTAGTGTACAAAAATATTTGTAAAAGAAAGCAACCAAACCAAGGGATTAATCTCCAAAATATACAAACAGCTCATGCAACTCAATATCAAAAACAACAAACAACCCAATCAAAAAGTGGGCAGAAGACCTAAACAGACATTTCTCCAAAGAAGACATACAGACGGCCAACAAGCGCATGAAAAGATGCTCAATATCGCTAATTATTAGAGAAATGCAAATAAAAACTACAGTGAGGTATCACCTCACGCCAGTCAGAATGGCCATCATTAAAAAGTCTACAGGGCTTCCCTGGTGGCGCAGTGGTTGAGAGTCTGCCTGCTGATGCAGGGGACACGGGTTCGTGCCCTGGTCCGGGAAGATCCCACATGCTGCAGAGCGGCTGGGCCCGTGAGCCATGGCCACTGAGCCTGTGTGTCCGGAGCCTGTGCTCCGCAACGGGAGAGGCCACAACAGTGAGAGGCCCGCGTACCGAAAAAAAAAAAAAAAGTCTACAAACAATAAATGCTAGAGAAGTTCAGGAGAAAAGGAAACCCTCCTACACTGTTGGGGGGAATGTAAATTGGTAGAACCACTATGGAAAACAGTATGGAGGTTCCCTAAAAAAATAAAAATAGAACTACCACATGATCCTGCAATCCCACTCTTGGGCATATATCCAGAGAAAACTATAATTCAAAAAGATACATGCATCCCAACGTTCATTGCAGCACTATTTACAATAGCCAGGACATGGAAGCAACCTAAATGTCCACTGACAGAGGAATGGATAAAG